>NC_067401.1:254804572-255137072 GCF_016432865.1 Antechinus flavipes
AAATATGACTTGGTAATAGTTTATTTTGAGCATGTCAAGAACAAAACTTATACTTTTTTAGAGAAATTGGCTGCCATGTTGAGTCAGTAAAAATCTATTTCTTAGCAGTTCTGGATTTCTCTTGAGTGTTTGAAATAATCCTGCAGGCTTCCCTAGAGATTTTGTTTAGCTTCTGCTATTTCTATCCATCAGTCTCTTGTCACTGCTATATTACTTAAATACTATACACATATACAAATGTAATGGGAATTTGGTGCATCTTTCATTTGCATAATACCATTAGAAGGTCTGGGTATGTACATGCTAAGTCCCTATTACAGATGACTTAAATGATCCCTTCCCAGAAGAACACAGAGACAGCCCCATACAATACTCCAGAAAAACTATTAATTTCATTCAGTAAATTCCTTGAATTTGTCCTTGCAGGTATAGAGTCTGATCTTCATTTAAATTACTATGACAGATTTTGTCTCCTTTTAATATTCAGCTCACTTCATCTTCATTCCATCTTCTCTGCCTAGGAAGTTTTTAAGCCATCTTGCTAAGTCTCATTTTCCTTAAAGGCTCTAGCAACCAATTTACAGACATGCTTTTCAATCTTTACCTCTTTAGGGATGCTGGAGAGTTCTGCTGCATCAGGTAATTGATAATACCAATACTGTTTTGTCTTCATTATCTTATACACTCTACCTAATACTATATAATTTTTTTAACCTGTCCATACTACTTCAATAATTTCACTGTAATTTTAAATACACTAAAACGAACAGTTCTTGACTAGAAAATCTCACTAATACATATCAATTTTCTAAAATAGCATAGTTATTTCAGTATAGCCCAGTTCCAATCATGTGTCATACAATATAATAATGATCAACAATAACAATATTAGCTACTCTTTATATATCACACTAAGACTTGCAAAGTATTTTATAAATTAATCTTCACAACAACCCTAACATATAGATGCTATTATTTCCATTTCACAGATGAGGAAACTGAGACAAACTGGTTAAGTGATTTGCCCAGAATTACATTGTTAGGAAGGGTCTGAGGCTGGATTTGAATTCATGTTTTCTTGACTCTAGGTCCAGTACTCTATCTATTACTCCACCAAGTTGCATATATGTACTAAAAATGCATAAAAAAATCACTATTGTTGACATTCATGATGCCATGAATCCTGGCCAGGGAATTTAACTACAATAAACAAAATTAAACCTGTCCAATAATATGGAATTAGCTGCTGCCTCAAAAAATGCTACATCAAAGTATCAATAATCACACTAAAAAGTTCAAGAATGCTTATAAAAAAATTAAAATTAAATAACCCTGAGTTTCTACCTAACTTCACAGAATGATAATGAGATGACAAAATTCTCTCATGCAACAGATGTGGAAATAGACTGTAAGAAAAGTTGTGAATTAGTCCAAGTACAATGGAAAATAATGTAAATATACAAGTTAAACCCCCCCCCCCAAAAAAAAAAAAAAAAAAAACTTTTACACTTTTGAATCAAGAAGTCTTACTATTTGGATTATATCCAAAGAAGGTTATTGATAAGATTTTTTAAAATTCCACTTGGAATGAAAGTAGTCTTCCTTGGAAGTCTTAATTGCTAGATACTAAGCTGTGCTGAATCTAATAAGCTCTTCAATAAGGTACTTTTTATATAACATAACAAGAACACAATTTAATGAAGATTGGTTTGCTGTTAACACACCCAAATTTATATATCACTTATTTTTTTTTTTGCCTTTTATGAAAACACTGAATACATCCCTTAATGCTAAAAGTAGCTCTCATTCTAAGTACATTATATCTTTATTTTCATTTTGTAGATAAAGACATAATACTGGATTGTAAAAGACATCAAGAATAGTAAAAATACTTGACATCTCATAGGATTTGTAGTGATTTGTTTTGAAAAGAAGCACATAGAGAGAATGAAAAAGACAGACAGACCTATAGGGAAGAAAAGGGAGAAAGTTGAAGGGAAGGCAAGAGAAATGATCTGTCACTTATAATCTATAAACAAAAACTAAAACAATTTCTGGGTACTGACTCAACACCCAAGTAGGCTTTCTCTGGCTCTCCCATATATAGACCCATACATAAACAAATACACATTTAAAAAAAAAAAGAAAAAATTCTAAAAAGAAACTTCCACAAATAATAGATTCTGCAGGTTTATGAACTATCTCATTTTCCCAGTTATTTCTGGATTCAAGATACTCTGATTAATGATGCCATTACCCATAAAAATCCACTGCTTCCTCTTTGATCCAGTTATTATTAATAAACCACTTAATCTTCACATTATAGTAAAAAATGAACAGTTTACTTCAAATAGTGAGTATTATGGCATCAAGAAAATTCACCAGTGTCCAACTCTCCAGCTCTCATGCTGTTTAAGCTAATCACTTTTTTTTTAAACTCCCAAACATCAAGGATAGAAAGTTACAAGTCCATCTTAATCATAGTTCTGCAGCATTGTCCTGATTCTCTAAAACTAGGAAAACTAGAAACTTATGTGGCAACAACTTTTCCATTACCACAGAAACTTCCCTCAGCACAGGAAAGTTTGCCCCCATTGTGAGATGGGTGGGACCTACGCAGAGACAGCATGGCATAATAGATAACATGATAGACTTGGAGTCAAGAGAATTTAGATTTTAATCCTATCTTATGATCAGTTCTAACAGATGTGGCTTTTTTCAACAATGAGGTGATACAGGCCAGTTCCAATGGTCTTGTGATGACCATTGGAGAGCCATCTGCACCTAGAGAGAAGACTGTGGGGACTGAGTGTGGATCACAGCACGATATTTGCTTGAATTTTTTTTTTCTCATTTTTTCTCTTTTTGATCTGATTTCTTTTTTTGTGCAGCATAATTGTGGCAATATGTATAGAAAAATTGCACGTCTAACATATATTAGATTACTTGATGTTTAAGTGAGGGAGTGTGGGGAAGAAAGGGAAAAAATTCAAACTGCTTAGTCTGGTATTTTAAACTCTTCCCAATCTGATTCCCTCCTATCTTTCCAGACATACCTTATTATTTCTCTTCCTACTCTTTATATATTATTTGTTTTAGTCAAATTGGTTGACTAAATATTCCAGGAACTCATCATACTACCTTCCATATCTGTGCCTTTGCATAGGTGATCATCCTGTTTCCTTCAGTTCTCAGACTCCACCTCCTACATGAAGAATTTGCTGTTATTTAAACTTAGTGTACTTTCTGTGGCATCAATGTGGCACATTTTTTATTTTTATTTTTTATTAAAGCTTTTTATTTACAAAATATATTCAACATTGGGTAATTATTCAACATTGACTCTTGCAAAACTTTCTGTTACAAATTTTTTCCTCCTTCCCCCTATCCCCTCCCCTAGATGGCAGGTAGTCCAATACATGTTATTTTTGTTTTTGTTGGTCTAATCATTCTTTTAAAAAATTTTATTATTATTATTATAGTTTTTTATTTACAAAACATGCATGGGCAATTATTCAATATTGACTCTTGCAATACCTTGTGTTCCAATTTTTCCCCTCCTTTCCCTCACCCCCACTCCTGGATGGGTCCAATACACCAATACATGTTAAGTATGTTAAAATATATGTAAAATCCAATATATGTATACATATTTATATAGTTATCTTGCTGCATAAGAAAAATCAGATCTAGAAAGAAAAAACACCTGAGAAGGAAAACAAAATGCAAACAAACATCAACAGAAAGCATAAAAATGCTATGTTATGGTTCTCATTCAGTTCTCACAGGCTTCTCTTTGGCTGTAGATGGCTCTTTTCATCACTGAACAACTGGAACTGGTTTAAATCATTTCATTGTTGAAGGAGCCACATCCATCAGAATTAGAGCCATGTTCATCAGAATTGATCATCATATAGTCTTCTTGTTATGTATAATAATCTCGTGGTTCTGCTCATTTCACTCAGCATCAGTTCATGTAAGTCTCTCCAATCCTCTCTGATATCATCCTGCTGGTCATTTCTTATAGAACAATAATATTCCATAACATTCATATACCATCACTTATTCAGCCATTCTCCAACTGATGGGCTTCCATTCAGTTTCCAGTTTCTAGTCACTATAAAAAGGGCTGCCACAAACATTTTTGCATATGGGGATCCCTTTCCCTCCTGTAAAATCTCTTGGGGATATAAGCCTAGTAGAAACACTGCTGGATCAAAAGGTATGCACAGTTTGAGAACTTTTTGAGCATAGTTCCAAATTGCTCTCCAGAATGGTTGGATCCATTCACAATTCCACAAACACTGTATCAGTGTCCCAGTTTCCCCATATCTCCTCCAACAGTTGTCATTATCTTTTTTTCTCATAGCCAATCTGAGAGGTATGTAATGGTATCTCAGAATTGTCTTAATGTGCATTTCTCTAATCAATAGTGATTTGGAGCACCTTTTCACATACTAGAATATAACTAGAAATAGTTTCAATTTCTTCATCTGAATATTGTCTGTTCATATCCTTTGACCATTTATCAATTGGAGGATGGCTTGAATTCTTATGAATTTGAGTTAATTCTCTATGTATTTTAGAAGTGAAGCCTTTATGGGAATCTTTGAATGTAAAAATGTTTTCACAGTTTATTGCTTCCCTTCTAATCTTGTCTGTATTAGTTTTGTTTGTACAAAAATTTTTAACTTAATATAATCAAAATTATCTATTTTGTAATCAATAATAATCTCTATTTCTTCTTTGGTCACAAATTCCTTCCTCCTCCACAGATCTGAGAGGTAAACTATCTTAGTTCTTCTAATTTGTTTATAATATGATTCTTTATGTCTAGATTATGGATCATTCATTTTGACCTTATCTTGGTATACAATGTTAGATATGGGTCAATGCCTAGTTTCTGCCATACTAGTTTCCAATTTTCCCAGCAGTTTTTGTCAAATAGTGAGTTTTTATCCCCAAAACTGGGGTCTTTGGGTTTGTCAAACACTAGATTATTATAATCATTGACTATTTCTTCTTGTGAACCTCACCTATTCTACTGATCAACTACTCTGGTTTTTTTTTAGCCAGTACCGAATGGTTTTGATGACCACTGCTTTATAATATAGTTTTAGATCTGGTACAGCTAGGCCACCTTCATTTGATTTTTTTTTTTTTTCATTAGTTCCTTTGAAATTCTTGACCTTTTGTTCTTCCAGATGAATTTTGTTGTTATTTTTTTCTAGGTCAGTAAAGTAGTTTCTTGGGAATTTGATTGGTATAGCACTAAACAAATAGATTAATTTAGGTAATATTGTCATCTTTATTATATTTGCTCAACCTATCTAAGAGCACTTGATATTCTTCCAATTGTTTAGATCTACTTTGTATGAAAAATATTGTGTAGTTTTGCTTTATAGTTCCTGACTTTCCCTTGGCAGATAGATTCCCAAATATTTTATACTATCAACAGTTATTTTAAATAGAATTTCTCTTTGTATGTCTTACTGTTGGATTTTGTAAGTGATGTATAAAAATGCTGATGATTCATGTGGATTTATACTGTATCTTGCAACTTTGCTAAAGTTGTGGATTATTTCTAATAGTTTTTTAATTGATTCTCTAGAGTTCTCTAAGTATACCATCCTATCACCTGCAAAGATATTTTCTAATTTCTTTAATTTCTTTTTTCTTCTCTTATTGCCAAAACCAGCATTTCTAATAAAGTATTGGATAATAGTGGTGATAATGGGCAACCTTGTTTCACCCCTGATCTTATTGGGAATGATTCCAGTTTATGACCATTACATATGATGCTTGCTTGTGGTTTTAAATAGATGCTACTGACTATTTTAAGGAAAAGTCCATTTATTCCTATACTCTTTAGTGTTTTTAATAGGAATGGATTTTGAATTTTATCAAATGCTTTTTCTGCATAATATTTTTTTTTTGTTAATTTGTCAGTTATGCTAATAGTTTTTCTAATATTGAACCAGCCCTGCATTCCTGGTATAAATCCTACTTTGTCATGGTGTATTATCCTGGGGATGATTTTCTGTAATCTCTTTCCTAATTTTATTTAAAATTTTTGCATCAATTAAGGACATTGGTCTATAATTTTCTTGCTCTGTTTTCATCCTACCTGTTTTAGGTATCAGTACCATGTCTGTGTCATAAAAGGAATTTGATAGGAGTCCTTCATTCCCTGTTTTTTCAAATAGTTTATATAGTATTGTGTAAAGGTCTGAAAACTCTTTGAGTTTATGCACTAAGGTTGGACCACCTAGTACTTAAGGCTAATTACTGATTGAATAATACTCTATTAGCATATGCTTGGAAAATGGCCTGCCCCACTATTCTGTGCTGGCTCGATCTGTTGGTGTATAGAGAGATTTGGAGGAGGGATTAAAGGGTGGAGTAAGACAAACCAGAATGACTCCTGGCCAGGAGAGGAAGAAGAGAGGTGTGGAGATTCCTGTGTCCATTCCTCTCATTTCAACCAAGAATAAAGACCAAAGATTTTTGCTTATCCTGACTCAGGCTGATTCTAAAGTATCCAGGATGTTAACTCAGTCCTTATAGTATTGGAGTGAATTGTTCTTTAAATGTTTGGTAGAATTCACATCTAACTCCATCTAGTCCTGGGGATTTTTTCTTAGGGAATTGATTAATAGTTTGTTCTATTTCTTTTTCTAAAATGGGACTATTTAAGTAATTTACTTCCTCTTCTGTTAATTTGGGTGATCTATATTTTTGTAGGTTTTTCTCCATTTCACTTAGGTTATCAAATTTATTAGCATAAAGTTGGGCAAAGTAACTCCTAATTGTTGCTCTAATTTCCTCTTCATTGGTGGAAAGTTTTCCCTTTCCATTTTTGGGACTAACAATTTGATTTTCCTCTTTCCTTTTTCTAATCAAATTAACTAAAAATTTATCTATTTTGTTGGTTTTTTCATAAAACCAACTTTTAATTTTATTTATTAATTCAATATTTTTTTACTTTCAGTTTTATTAATCCCTCCTTTTATTTTTAGAATTTCAAGTTTGATATTTGATTGGGGATTTTTAATTTGTTCCTTTTCTAGCTTTTTTAGTTGCAAGCCCAATTCACTGATTTTCTCTTTCTCTATTTTATGCAAGTAAGCATCTAGAGATATAAAATTCCCCCTTATTACCATTTTGGCTGCATCCCTCAAATTTTGGTATGTTGTCTCATTATTGTCATTCTCTTGGATGAAATTATTAATTGTGTCTATGATTTGCTGTTTCATCTATTCATTCTTTAGGATGAGAATACTAAGTTTCCAATTACTTTTTGGTCTATTTTTCTCCTGGTCTTATATTGCATGTGATTTTTTTTTTTTATTATATCATAATCTGAAAAAAAGGTATTTACCATTTCTGCCTTTCTGCATTTGATTTTGAGGTTTTTAATGCCCTAACATATGGTCAATTTTTGTATAAGTTTCATGAACCACTGAGAAAAAAGTAAACTTCTTTCTGTCTCCATTTAATTTTCTCCAAAGATCTATCATACCTAACTTTTTTTAACATTTTGTTTACCTCTTTAACTTCTTGTTATTTATTTTGTAGTTCAATTTATCTAGTTTTGAGAGAGCAAGGTTGAGATCCTTCACTAATAATAGTTTTGCTATCAATTTCTTCTTGCATCTCTCTTAACTTCTCCTCTAGGAATTTCCATTCCACGTGGTGCATATATGTTTAGTATTGATATTGTTTCATTATTTTTGGTACCTTTTAGTAAGATATAATTTCCTTCCTTATCTCTTTTAATTAGATCTATCTTTTCTTTTACTTGATCTGAGATCAGGATTGCTACCCCTGCTTTTTTTTTTTTTTCTCACCTGAAGCATAATATATTCTGCTCCAGCCCTTTACCTTCACTCTGTATGTATCACTATGCTTTAAATGTGTTTCTGGCATATTGTTTACAATATAGGATTCTGGCTTTTAATCCAGTCTTCTGTTTTATGGGGGAGTTCATCTCATTCACATTTACAGTTTAAATAACTAATTCTGTATTTCCTGCCATCTTATTTACCCTAAGTTATGCTTTTCTCTTTCCTATCCTCTTTTCCTCCTCCCCAGTATTTTGCTTTTGATGACCACCTCCCTCAAACAGTCCTCCCTCTTTAGAGCTACTCCTCCTTTCTTTCCCCTTTCCTCTTTCCCCTAATTCTTGTTTTCTCTTCTATTAGTCTTTCTCTTTCTTTCTCCCCTTTCCCTTTTTCTTCTCTATGAGCTGAGACAAATTTCTTTATGATACCAAATATGTCTGATATTCTCTCTTAGAGCCAAATCTGATGAGAATAAGATTCACACAATACTTATCCCCCTCTGTTCTTTCCCTCAATTATAATAGATTTTCTTTGCCTCTTCATGAGATGTAATTTCCCTTATTTTACCTGCTTTTTCCTCTTCTTCCAGCATGATCCCCTTTCCACCTCTAGTTTCTTTTTCATATTATCATAATAAAATCAAATTATACCCGCATTCTCTAACAGAAATATAGTTCTCAAGAGTTCTTTCCTTTTTACCTTTTTATGCTTTTCTTGAGTTCTGTGTTTAGAAATCAAATTTTTTGTTCAGTTCTGGTTTTTTCATTAGACACAGGTGAAATTCACTTATATCATTGAATGTCTATCTTCTTCCCTGAATAGAATAAGCTATCCAGCTAAAAAACTGCATTGAAAGATAATGCTCATTTTTAGCTAGATAGCTTATTCTTGACTATAATCCAAGTTCCTTTGCCATTTGGAATATCAGATTCCAGGCCCTTTGATCTTTTATTGTAGAAGCTGCTAGGTCCTGGGTAATCTTAATTGTAGCTCCTTGGTATTTAAATTGTTTCTTTCTGGCTGCTTGCAATATCTTTTCCTTGTCATGATAATTCTGAAATTTATACACAATATATTCCTTGGGGATATAATTTTGGGGTCTTTTTCAAGAGATGATTGGTGGATTCTTTAGATGGCTATTTTACCTTCTGATTCTAAAATATCAGAGCAGTTTATGATTTCCTGTAAGATAATGTCTAAGTTATTTTTTCATCATGGCTTTCAGGAAGCCCAGTAATCCTTAGATTGTCTCTCTTAGATCTATTTTTCAGGTCAGTTGTTTTTCCCAGGAGATATTTCATATTTTCTTCTATTTTTTCATTTTTAAAAAATTTTGTTTGAGTGATTCTTGAAGTCTTATTGAATCATTCACTTCCATTTGTTCAATTCTAATTTTTAGTGTATTATTTTCTTCAGTTACCTTTTTTTTTAGCTCCTTTTGCAATTGGACAATTAAATTTTTTTGTTCATTGAATTCTTTTTCCATTTTTTCCATTCCTTCTTTCAATGATCTCATTTCATTTCCCAATTTTTCTTCTAACTCTTTTAAGATCCTTTTTGCAATCTTTGAAGAAAACCTTGTGAAATGGGCACCAGGCTCATGTCTCTCTTTGGGGCTTCTTCTGGAGTAGCTTTGTCTTTAGGAACCTCAGGATTTTAGGTCTGATCTCTCCATAAAAGCTGTCTATGGTGACGTTTAAAATTTTTTTAAAATTATTTTTTTTAAGGTTTGAGGTCTGTTCAATGCAAAGGAATGACAGCTGCTTTAATTTGCCCTGGAGCAGTTCTGCTGATTGATTTCCAGTGCTGGGTAATGGCAGTTAGGTCTAGCATTCTTCCAGGGCTCAGTGGTTCACAATTTGTCTTTTACAAAAGGCAAATCTGCCAAACCACCTGCTTGCAACCGGGACAGAGTGGCCTAAGAGGCTCACAGAAGATTCCTTGGTGCATGGAAGCTATAGAGCTCTGACTCTTCACTCTAGTTTCTTGCCCTGGTCTATCTATGCTATAGTCTGGGTTTGGCAGACAGTGCCTCTTCTTGATTGAAATAAACCTGTTCTGAAGTTCTTCTAAGGTATCTTCTTCTAGAAATGTGTTGTACTCCAAATATTTGTGGATTCTTTGACTTCAAAACCACTTTAGAGGTTCAATATGCTGTTGGTTTGAGAGAAGGTTAGAGGAGGTTACATAGAGTCTTGTCTGCTCTCTGCCATCTTGGCTCCCTGGCACATTCTTTAGAGCACTGGACCTGGAGTCAATCCAGATGTCAGACACTTACCAGCTGTGTGACCCAGGGCAAGCCTCTTAATCCAATTTGTCTCAATTTCCTCATCTGTAAAATGAGCTGGAGAAGGAAATATTTCTCTAGTATCTTTGCTAAGAAAGTCCAAATGGAGTCACAAAGAATTGAACATGACTAAAATGACTATTTCTTTCTGCCCTGAAATTACTTTGAATTTACTTATCTGTGTATCCCTCCCTTATTTGCCTGTTGTAGCTCTACAATAGAATATAAGTTTCTTGACACTGTCTTATTTTTAGTTTGATATCCCCAGCATCTAGCACAGTGCCTGGCACAGAGCAGACAATTAAATAATATTTGTTCTGCTGAACTGAAATAGATCATGGAAAAAATGACATTGTAATTGTAGGTTCTATATACATATGACATTATTTAGAAAGAAAGAGATGGAGATGAGGCAATAAGTTATAAACACTTGCTGAAAACAGCATTTATAAAAGCTTTTATCCTAAGTGGGACTTTGAGAACTTCCTCAATATTAATCCAAAATAGTCTCTTAAAAAATAAATGGTTTGGTAAGGCACAGACGTGCTCAGAAAAGATAAAATAGAATATCAATTGCATGAAATCGACAAGCCTTTGTGCTAATAAAGTGAATGCAATTAATATTAGAAGAAAATATCTGTTGAGATTCTAATATCCAAAATATGTGACCAAAAGCCATTCCCTAATGAATGTGTTGTTCAAAGGATATAAATACATGATTCTTAAAAGGACTGCAATTCTTGATAGCCATGTGAAAAGTTGCTCCAGGTCACTATTAAGAAAAATGCAAATGAAAACAATTCTAAGGTATTTACCACAACCCCCAAATTGGTAAAATGACAAAAGAAGTAACTAACTATTATATGTTATATAATAATTGTTACTGAAGGAGTTGTGGAAAGATTGACACATTCCTATACTCTTGGAGCTGTGAATTGATCCAAACATTCTTGAAAACAATTTGGAATTATGGGACAAAAATGACTAAAATGTTTATGCCTTTTGACCAAATGGTCTCACTACTAAGCACATACTTTAAGAATATAAAAGATAGAAAAGTCTAAAAATACTAAAATATTCTTTTTTTTAACTAAAAAAAAGAATTGGGGAAAAAAGTAGATGACAATTGACTGGGGGATACTAAACAAATTGTGGCAAGTGAACATAATAGCATATTATTACACTAATGGGAAACAATCAACTGGAAGATTATAAGGAGACATAAGAAGACAGATAAACTGAAGCAAGATGAAGAACAATAACACAGACAATGACCACAACTATGTAAATGGAAAGAACAGCAGCAACGAAATTAAAACTGAATGGCATGTATTTGTAATGTTCAGTTGTAATATCCTGAAGAGATAAAAGGTTACATTTTCTGCTCTTTAGCAGAAGTGAAAACTGTGAATATATAAAGGTCACCGAGCAATCCCTGGTATTCCCATAAAGCACTGTGCATACTTCTCGGAATGTTGATATATTTGTTAGTTTTGCTTAATTGCTTTCTTTTTTTTTTATTCTGAATTTTAAGGGATGGTTTTCTGCATGGGGGTGAGATGTATTGGGAAATAAAGATAATGTAAATTTGAAAGATACCAGTTTTAAAGAAAAAAAAGAAAATGAGTATTTGTATGTGTGGGTATGTGTGGGTGGGTAGGTTGTCTGTTATTGTTATTGATTGAAAGAAACAAGAATATAAGAAGACTTGAATTACAAAATCTATTCTACGCAAAAGGAATAGAAAAAGAAGCCTTTGGTAAATAATGTCCATAATTTATATTGAGGAAGGAAAGACAGACTATGATTCTTTGACTTTCTGCAAATCACAGTGCAGTGTTGATAGTAGAACAAGAAAGTGGAGGAGGGAATAGATTATATGGCTTTATGGAAAAGGAACTATGACAGAGTGGAAAGATATTAGTTTGGACTCAGAAATACCAATTGGCTTTGTGATCTTGGGCAAGTCATTTAAACTTCTTTGACTTTCTTAATTTGTAAAATGAAATTGATAGTGTTTGACACTCCTCTTCCCATCTAGGTGTGCAAGGTATATATAATTAGTGTGCATTAGAGAATTTTATTTATTTTTACTTTTCAAAAGGTTTATTGAACAATCATAAAGCATTTTTTATTTGTCAAACAAATCAAAGAAACCAGAACTTAACTAAATTGAATTTTTAAAAATTAACTTAGATTTATATAGAACAAACATGAAATACAAAATATTCATTAGGGGAAGGCATTAGAGTACACCTTGCTGTAAGGTATTCTTGCCTATGACAATCTACCTCACAAGGTTCCTATGGCTGCACACACACTGGAGCACACAAACTACACACACATTTGCAGAAAGGTCAGCTTTCTCCCCTTACCTCCTCCAGCAGGAATGTCCCATTTTTCCATCACTGTTTATTTACCTTGTTTCTACTAAGGGCTGGAAGTGGGGGTGCTCTTTTAGCTTTATTTAACTAAGTATTATTACTTTTACCTTGTAAGAGAATTGGGGAGAGAGAAATAATGAGATAAAATGTTAACCCCAAGGTTTTGATGGTGTGTTGACAGCTCAGTTGGGGCTGACTACGAAAAGAGGCTGAACAAAAAAGGCTGACAAAAATGGGATTTGGGGCTTGGTTTATCTATGAATTTCAATTTTCTACACAGTTGGCTTCCATGCCCCTCCTTTTAGATCAGATCTAAAGTTGACCAAGCAGACACATTGCAGAGCTGGGGAGGACAGAAAAAGAGATAGCAGGTTGTAGCTCTGAAAGTGAGTCAATCTATCACTGAAGATTTTAAAAATTTCCTTTCCTTTTTTTTTTTTTTTTTTTTTCCCTTTTCTTCTTCCCTCCTTCTGCTCCTATCTTGACCAAAGAGGAAGTATCTTTGCAAAAGAGGTGAGTGGACAAGCTTTGGGCTACATTTTCCTCTACTACCTTTCCTACACCCCGGGAATCCGAGGGGTTCCCAAGGCTCAGCAGCCTGGATAATAATCTCCTCAGCTGGAAGATCCCCCCCCCTTTCATCTTTATCTCCTACTTCACAGCAGGCGGCTCCCTGACTCTCTGGAGGTTAGAGGTGCCTACTGACCCCCCAATTCGCGCTCCTTTCTTGTCTTTGCTCTATCTCTCCATCTCTCCAACCCCCAGCCATCTCCCGCCCTCCGCCCTCCATCCTCCCCTCCCTCCACTGCGGCTCGGAAGCGCGCACCTCCCCTGGCCGGGAACAACTTGCTCAAGGCAGCCTGGTAGAGCAGCGGAGGCAGCTGCAGCAGGCGGTCACATCTGGAGAAAGGCAGCAGACTAGCAGGTAGGTTCGGCAGCCCAGCTCTGACAGCTCTTCCTGCTGCAGACAGCAAGTGGGTGCGAGGGACCTGCCGCCTAGGGGTGGGGGCACAAGTGCCGGGGCGCTGGGAGCTTGTGCTGGCGTTTCCGGCTTTAGGGGCAGTAGGTTGGCTTTTGTAACATTAAGGATGATTTTTTTTTTTTTTTTTTGAGAGCAGATGGTCTGCTTTTTTCATGGGAGCAGAGTGGGCTAGAGTGGAAGGGAAACCAAGTTGACATTCATCCTTTCCAGCCCGAGATTTTCATTTATACACTTCAGGCCTTCGGGGAAATAAGCTGGAGAAGGAACCCTAGGGCTCCTAAGTCCAATGCTTCGGGTGTCCGTGGTCCCCCTACGTATGGCAAGAACTTTTCCTGCCTTTCTGGCCTTCGCTCTTAAGCGACATGGCTTAGCGGTTCCATAGGACCCCTCGTGTGGCTACCACTGCTCTCAGAAAGTGAAATGACCCAAGGTGGAAAGGCGGGTGTGGATCACTCGCCCTCTGCT
The DNA here is from genome assembly GCF_016432865.1 of Antechinus flavipes. Taxonomy (NCBI): domain Eukaryota; kingdom Metazoa; phylum Chordata; class Mammalia; order Dasyuromorphia; family Dasyuridae; genus Antechinus; species Antechinus flavipes. Next base: position 254,818,535 of record NC_067401.1, read on the forward strand.
GCCGGTCCTGGCCAGTGGCCTCCAGGCTAGCGACTGCAACTCTTTCAGGACGCCTGCTCCGTGGGTGATCAAACTTTGAAACTCCCCGAGATTCCCTGACTTGAACGTGCACATTTGTTTGTTTCTTTTGGGGAGCCTTTGGGAGGGGGCGGTGCTGAAGTCTGCTAGTCATTCCTAATGATCTTTTTAAAAACAGAGTTATGGGTTTTATCTATTTTTTTTTTTTTATGGAGGGAAGTAAGGAGAGCAGTCTCCGAAGGCTCAATTAGGAAGAAATCGTAGAATTTGAATCTGGAAGGGAATTTAGCATTCAGTCATCGAGTCCAAACCCTGATTTATTTTATTTTATTTATTTTTACGGATGAGAGCTTCATCCCGAAGAGTAAAGGGACTAATACAAGCTGACAGAATATGAGCAGCAGCACGGCTGGATTTGAAATCCAGGACTCTTTCCACTGTCCTGCGGGCAGGCAATGTGACTGCTTTCTGGAATAAGCTTTCTGATCTGGAGGAAATACATTGAATTTATGGTTTTCTCCTTGGAAACAACTTTTCCATTTCTTAGGGTTCAACACTAAGGATGCAATGTAAAAATCAGAACAGAATAAAATAAAACAAGTCATACTGTGATACAAATATTAATTTTTTGAAATTGTAGAGCTTTTTATTTTACTAAGCAGCTAAGCAATAGACATATATTAAGCACCTACTGAATGCCAGGCATTATGCTAAGTACTTTAAATTTAAACTATTTTAAAATATCTCATTTTATTCTCACAACAACTCTAAGAAGTAGATCCATTTTACAGATGAGGAAACTGAGGCAGATTTGCCTTAAGTGACTTGCCACTAATCTGAGGTCACTTTTGAATTCAGGTCATTCTTATTCCAAGTCCTCCAAGGCTCCAGCTACTTGCAGCCATCTACATCAATCTTTACAAAAAATATTAGTAGGACCTTCTTGCCAAAGTGGAGAGTGAGACAGAATTGAAATGACTCAACAACAAAAACCTATTATCTAAACTATAAAATATAAATATGGTATTTAATACCCACAGGAAGGGAGCAAATTATTCAGTTTCAAATACTGGTTCCTTCTTTTATTACTTTCATGACTTTGTACAAACCATTTCACTTCTCTGACTTCTACTTTTCTTTTCTATAAAATGGGGGTGAGGGATTGACTATGACCTCCCAAGATCCCTTTCAGCTCTAAGTCCATGATCTTTATTTTGCTTCAAGAAATATATTGGCAATGTGACCTTGAACAAGTTGTTTACTCATTTATGTACTAGACCACTCTCTAAGTCTATAAATGGCAGAAAAGGTACTGATCTGCATTAGTAGTGGAGATTCTTCATTAGGACTTTCACACACAAACTAAATCCTAGGTTAAGTAAAAATAAACAAAATAAAACAAAATAACAAGATGAGACTACAAAGTTAAGATTTTCAGATTTGGAAATAGAACTGAAGATCTCCTGACTAGACAGCCAATACTATCTCTATTAAACCATTCCTCTCAATAAATGATTAATCTTGCATTATTATTATATCTTACATAGTAATATATATTATGGCATATAACTTGTAGTATATTACCATGTAATAGTACTTATTAAATACATAGTATGTAATATAATATGCTAATATATAGCATATAGTATATTCACATATAATAATATGTTATGCTAATATAATATAGTATGCTAATATTATATTACATATTAGCTTATAAATGAGTATATCCTTTAGCTTAAAATTTAGGGATAGAAAAAAATTTCTTTCTTCACATTTTCAATAACATTTAAAGTGTTACCTTATCTAAAAAGTTGAATGCCTTTATAGGTAAGAGATATAGCTAGGTTTTTGGATTAGGCAGTTTATCCAAAATATTTCTAAAATAAATTATTAGGAAAGAAACATCCCTCAGGTAAAAGAAATAATGCAGTAAGTCTCCCCCCAATCTGAAGAAGCAGAGGGGAATAAAATTAGTGCCACAAGGTTAGAAGAACTCAACACAAAAGATTATAGATTTAAAGCTGGAAGGAATTTTAGAGATCACCTTTTATATTGTAGTTGAGGAATCTGAAGCTCTGAGAAGTGAGTTGTAACTTGTCTAATGTCACATAATTACTACCAGAGTTAGCATTTGAACTGAAATCCTTCCACTTTCTTTTCCAACTGTTCTTAAGGTCTTTCCACTTTACCATTCATGAGAAGAATAAGAAGAAACCCTATCCACTTAGAACTATGCAACAGATGTGATGGTCTTTCCATATGAACCTTTTGAAGGGGGCAGAGTTCATGAATTCAAATCTCAAGTCTTACTACTTACTAGCTTTATGACTGGAAAAATTACCTAACTAGTTAAGGCCTCCATTTAATCTATAAATGGAAGGGGGTGAACAAGATGAAACCTAAGGAACTTTCCTGGATCCTTCTGTAAGCATCAACTCTGGTTTTAGGGAACAATAATAATTATAATCAACAAACATTTATTTAGCATCTGCTAAATGTCAGGCACTGTGTTACATGCTGGAGATACAAAAAGAGGCAAAAGCAATAAGGATTCACAGATTCCAAGAAGCCTATTTCTGACCACAGATTAGAGAAAAACCCAATGGTAGTTGATGACTCCTACTCAAATGTATGGAATTGTTTGTATGTAACTTTCTGGGATGTGCACTCCACAGGTAAGAAAGATTCATCAAACCCAGTGACTAATAACACTCTTTATTTCTGCTGATTTCCCTGGAAATGAATGACATCAGCAGCAGAAACTTGGGATGTATCTCCAATGACTTTGAAGCTCAAGGTGAGAAATTACAGGCTTGGGACATACTAGTAGGTGTTCTTGTTGAAACTGAAGAATTTTGATGGGAAAAGGATAAGAGAAATAGATGACTGACTGTTTAGATTTTGTTTTTCTTGACCATGATTTATGATGGGTACCTGGAAAAAACCCAGAGCACATTATATCTCTAGCTGAAAAATTTATTGGCAGGAGATGCTTAAATTAATTAGGATGGCTAGAAATTGAATTTGAGAGGACCACCAATATTTAACCCTGCCCATATAAACCCAGAATCAGTTATACATCAAACCATAAAAACCTATCACATTGCCCTGAAGAACCCTCACCTCTGAAATCCTCACCTCTTGATTAGGAATTCCTTCTCTGAAATCAGCATTTTAGGAAGGATTTTCAACATATTTCATTTCACTCATACATGATTTCTCTCCCAGGATTTCTTAATCCTTTCCTTCCTAATTATACTTTGTGCCTTCACTCTTCCAAGTTCCTTTTCATTTGTTGTCTTCTTCCTTCAGAATGTAAGTTTTTTGAGGGCAGGGACAGACTTATATGCAGATCTTTATGAGTTTAGTTTGGGAAAGAGAAGATGGAATAGGGTATCTAACACTCATCTAACACTTTAAAGTTTGCAAATCACTTTTCATGTTTTTTCATATGATACCATAACTATCTTCAAATATTTGAAGGAATGTCATAAAAAGATGAAAATGTGGTCTTTGTTGCCTTAGGGGGCAGAATTAGGGTAAATGACTAAAAATTATAGATTGGAAAGCAGTTTTATCTCTCCAAATGGAAGAACTTTGTAACTTATAGATTTGTCTAAACTAGAGTATACTTTTTCAAAAAGAATAAATATATCTTTCTGGAAATTCACAGTTGCCTAGCAGATTGATGACACCTAAGCAACATCTAAGGTTTCTTCCAATTTTGACCTCTTATTTTATGGTTCTTAATGAAAAATAAAAATTGGGTAGGTGTCTTGATAGTTTTCTCCAAATATAGGAAGTTTTAGAATGTTGGACTTTAATGTCAGAATACACCAATACTCTCAAATGATATAACACTCACCCCATTGTACACAGAAGAAAATTTTGTGCATCTTATAGCTGGGAAGTATGTGAAGGAGCAGTTGGGTATCATCTTTTGATAGAGCTAAATCTCTCTGGAACAAAAATTGTTTGATGGTTTGAATTAGGTAATTCTTAGAGACATTTTATCATTTAATTTTATCATATTTAATTTAGTTGTCTAGATTTATGTTGTCACAATCCATACAACTTTTGCTTCTCTAAATATTTGTTAATACCAAAAGAAACCACTATGTTCAAAAAATTTTTTCAGCTTCATATTTTATTTCTTTCTTAAGAGAAATAGTATTCTGTAGTGGTCTCGGAATCAGGAAGATATGAATTCAAATTCTGCCTCTGATACATAGTGACTGTGACCTTGTGTAAGTTACTTAAAATCTTAACATCCTAGGCATATTTCTGTAAATTATAAAGAAGGTGATGACTTGCATTGACATAGGGAGTTTTCTTATCTGAAAGTTCCTTATATCAATAAAATGACAGTTCAAGTCTTCATACTTGAACAGTAAATTTGCTTTCTTTTAACATTGCCTGGGCAACAGCTAGCCACCTCAAGCCAAAACAAAAGAACAAACAAAAAATACCTGAAAAAGCATATAAAAGGACAGTGATTCTTTTAATTAGTTTATTGGCCTGCAGTGTTTTCTGGTGCAAAGAGACAGAGCAGGAATTGAGAAAGAGGACACATGTAGCTAGCTGTAAGGTTAATGGTAATTATACTATGAGGCTGGCATTTGCTTGCAAATATTGTGCCAGGAAATAGTTTTCACTTCTATGAAATATTGAAAGAAAGATATGGAGAGAGAATCAGCTTATGGCATAAAGTAATAGAAACTATACAGTCTAAGTAACTAAGAGAATTGAATGATAATATAGGTACTTGGTTTTTATATTTAAGGTTTTTTAAAAAGCTGTTTTAAAAGAGAAATATGTCCTTCCTATCCATTTCTCTTGTCTGTTATAAAAATGACAGCTCACAGCTGTAAGGCAACTGAAATATAAATCTATTTTTAAGTTTAAAATCAAGGCTAGACCACGTCAGTATTGAAGACATAATTTGCTAGTGTACATGCCTTATTTTATGCAGCCATGTACTTATTATGTTCACATTCAGTCAACAAGCATTTATTAAACATTTACCCTGTTCCAGGCACTGTGGTAAGTAATGGGGATCAAAAAAGGACAAAAGTGATTTCTGCTCTGAAAGAGCTTGCATTCTAGTGGGGGCAATCCACAAATAACTGTTTACAAAGAAGATAAATGCAGAATATACTGGCGACAATCTCTGGGGGAAGATTAAGATTCAGATTCAGACTAAAACTGAGGAAGATTGGGAAGGGTTTTTTGCAAAAGGTGAAACTTTATTTATTTTTAGAGTCATGCAAAACACATTTCTACATTAAATATACTTCCCCCCCCTTCCCAAAGCAAAAAAAAAAAAAAATCATTTCATCAATGTCTTCCAGTCTTCCCAGATTTTCTTAAAAACCATTCCCAAAAGGTAAAACTTTAGCTGAAGGAATCCAGGGAATCAGTGAGCCAGAGAATAGGACAGAAAATATTCCAGCCATGTAGGGCAGCCAATAAAAATGCCTAAAGGCATTTTTCAAAGAATTTTTCAAAGAATAAGGAGGCCATGCCACTAGATCTCAAAATACATGGAGGGATGTAAGGAATTAAGACTAGTTCTGGTCCTAGAGTCAAGAGTATTTGAGTTCAAATCCAGTCTCAGATACTTAAAGGTATGACTCTGGGCAAGTCATTTAATCTTGATTGCCTCAAAAAAAATATTGGCAGTATAGGAAGTACCAGATTATGAAGTACTTTAGAAAGAAAACAGTGGATAGAGATGAGGACCTACTGGTGTTTATTGAGTAGAGGGTGACATGATCAGATCTGTGCTGTAAGAAAATCCTTTTGATAGCTGAGCAGGTGATGGAGAAACTGGGAGAAACTTGAAGAAGGTTCAGCCATCTGAAGTCTATTGCAGTAGTCCAAGCATGAAATTTTAAGAGTCAGTACAAAAATAGTAGCAGAGTCAGAGGAGAGAAGAGATGGTACATGAGAGATGTTATGAAGGTAGAATCCACAAGAGTTGACAACAGATTGCATATGGGGATGAAAGAGAGTGAGGCACTGAAGACAACACCTAGTTTGTGAGCCTGAGTGACTGGGATAATGGCAGTGCCTTCAACAGTAATATAGAATTAGGGGAAAATTAATGAGTTCAGTTTGAGATAAGTTGAGTTTGAGATATCTGTAGAACACCAGTTCTCTTGATGTCCAACAGGTAGTGGTAGATAAAAAGATTTGAGGTCAGAAGAGAGGCTAATACAACAAATAGACCAGAGGATCATTAGAATAGAGATTATAATTGACTCCATAGGATGTTATGAAATTACCAAGTTAAAAAGATCACAGAGAGAGGAAAAAAGGCCTAGGGTAGAGCCTTAGGGGACAGCTATGGTTAGTGAGCTTTCCTTAAAAGGCAAGAAGTGAGAGGAATCAGCCAATCAAAAGAAGGGGCTCCAAGGGTAACGGGTACTTCCAGTATGAAAAATCCATGGAAGAAATGAGCATCCAGGGAAGAGATGCAGAGAATTGGTAGTAGAACCTTCAGGAGAATGAAGACATAACTGATCACGTTAGGAAGGAAGAGGACTAAGAAAAAACCAATTAGATTTGACAATTAGGAGATAATAGTTATCTTTGGAAAGAGCATTTTCAGGGATGAGATGGGAAAACAGATGAATCCAGGACCCCGTATTTTAAAGAACAAATGAGAAAGAAAAATAAAGAAGAAAATCCTGACAACTGGAACTGACCACACTGGAATGAGTTGATTCACGGAAGTTTCTTTTCTCCAGAGATCTTCAAGCAGAAATTGGATGACCACTTGTCAGTGATGATGAGTCTTGTTAAATATGGGTTGGAGTGGCTGATATATCTAAGGCTCCTCGCTGTGAGATTTTTTTTAAGACTCTAGAGTATTTTGAAAAACATCCTGAAGACAATTTGTTTTCATACCTGCATTCTCCTTGATCTCATTGCAACAAGTGTGTTTTTTTTTTAAATCCATGAATACACTGTGTGGTTTTCTGTGTCAAGTTATACATGAATGCAAACAATAAAATTATGGAATTCTAAGGTATTTCATTGCATTATTATTTTTACAATAGCAGATATATAGGAAGGCTATATTCATGCAATAATAAAAATGAGGAATTTGGGACTCATTACGTTGGCTAGAAATTTCATTTTCTGACACATTTATTCATTCATTCAACAAATACTTAATATAGAATTTTTACAAGGTATTCTACTAGTCATTGTGTCTGACAGACAAAGATGAGTAAGATATAATTCCTCGGATTCAAATAGTTTACAATTTTTGTAGTGAAAAAAAAATACACACAATGGCAGAGAGATTCCATATAAGTCTTTATAAGTCTGTAGTCAAAAAGGCACAAAGAATTATGGGAGCTTAGGGGAGGCAAAAATAACATCTGATTGATGATTCAGAGAGAACTTCATGGAGTAGACATTATTTGAACTAATGATATTTAAATAGGAAGAGATAGTATGAGAGAAACCATTCCAGATGCAATGCACAATGTGAGGAAAGGTATTGAACCATTTACTTGTGGGCAGACAAACAGGGAATCAAAGGACAATAGATAGTTCATTTTCCACTTTCCTGGATTATAGGGTAAAGGAAAAGGAGGATTATAGATTTAAAGCTATGAGGAATCCTAGTGGTCATTTATTTCAACTCTTCTATTTTACAAATGAAGAAATTGAGACTCAAAGATATTAAGTAATTTGTTCAGAAAATGGTAGAACCAGGATTATAATCCAAGTCTGCAACAACAACAATCCACCCTCAGAGCCTCTGGCCTTTTCACTGAAAAAAATAAGAGCTAAAATCATAGTATTTGGCAGTGATCTGAAGACGATTCTAGAGAAATTTTCTATTTGTTTAACATCATACAGCTTTAATGAACCTTGCTGCCTCTCTCCTAAAAGCCTAATCCTACTGATAATGAGTGACACAGCTGGTGGTGTGCCTGTGCAAGGAAGTTGCCATCTTTGGCACTTGGTATAACTTGAGAAGGCTCTAAAGAGAATTTCATACTGAATGTGAAAACTTTACCTCTTCCTATCTGTGTGATAGGATAATTATTCAATAGGGTGACTTGTTAACTTTTCTGGACCTCAGTTATTTCATTTGTAAAATGAGGGAGTTGGTTTTAGATGACCTCTGGCATCTCTTTCATCTTGGGAGTTTGAATTTTTTTAGGTAGTTCTAAAGGAACTGTTGAATTTATTGAAGCAGGTTAGTAACATGATTAGAACCAAATACATTGTCTTCTCTTGTCTCATCTTGTCTCATTTCCCCAATTCAGAATTTCATATTGCCCTCACTTTTTTTTTTTCTTTTCCAAATACTACCCATTCTTGAGAGTCTAGACAAAAAAAAAAAAAAAAAAAATTCCTCCTTGAAGAGTTTCTCCATAGTATTCTAGTCTACACTGATCTCTTCCTTATGTATCCTATACAACTTGGTATGGATAACTTTTTTGAAGGAGTATTTAAGCATAACTGACTTTGTTGCTAAGTGCTTCTTGTGTACATTAGTTGACTTTCAATAAAGCAATAAACCCTTTGAAGTTGGGAATGCTAACTTGGTCTCTTCCCTACTAAACCTAGCACAGAATCAACTCATGGTAAATTGAGGGAATTGTGCAGATTGAGTGAATCACATTGACTCCATTTTGTGACTTATTGGATCTGGTTCAGTTTTCTTTCTATTGAATTATAGATCTAATCTAATTTCTGTCTTGTGAGAAAACTTTATTTCATTGTTTGAACCTAGCCTGTGTAGCTGGAAAGCTAGATCACGTCTATCTGTTGCTTAGAGACCCTTAACTAAGAACCTATTTTTTCTTCCTGACAAGAAATTTAATGAGATCTGAAGATTTATGTAAAGAATATATTCAAAATTATACATTGCAAGCAACCTACATCTTATCTGCAAACTGGTTAACTCTTTATTGGTCGATAAGTCACTATTTCCATGTTCCTTTTTATTGAAAATGTATACCTCTTTTTTCTGATTTCAGGGAATTGTACCAGTTAGCTCATCTCCCTCCCAAATTAGAAATCCCCAAATCTTTCTTCAAATTAGAAATCAGATTACCTAATTTTGTATACTGGCTAATTGTTTCCTTTAATTAATTGGTCTTCTTTGATTAGTTATTTTTAATGAATAAAATGAATAAAAATCAGCTTCCCTTTATATTCAAGCTCCAGTGCCAAACTTGACGAGGTCCAATTTGTATGCAATTGGCATGCATTATTTAATAAATGATTGAAGAAACAGCTCATCAATTTATTAAATAATGCAGTTCCCTCATCTTTAAAATATCTCTCAGGATTGGCACGAGGATCAATTGAGAGATTATTTGTAAAGCACTTAGCATAGTGTCTGGCATTTAGGAACTACTATAAAAAGGATAGTTATCATCATTATTATTTTAATTATAATAATTAATTATTGTGCAACATTATTATATTATATAGTATACATCATATTATGTCATTACATAATTATTGTTAATAATTATATATTATATAATACATTATAACAATAATTATTATTAATTACTATTATTACTTACCCTAAAGTTAAACTCTCCTACATGTTTTGCCTTTGTCTATTAGAATATGATTGAGATCCTTGAAGACTCTCTAACTTTTCTATTTGTAGTCATAAAGCTTAACACAGGACTTTGTACAAAGTAAACACTTGATGAATGTTTTCTTATTAATTCTCCCACCCATTTATTCACTACAGTATCAGGGAGTTGTTTCTCTAGCAACCCTAAACTGACATGACAAAAAGTGGGAATAGTCAATATTAGAGGAACGTAGGAGACAAAGGCATAAATACACTGTTGGAGGAATTGTGAAGTTATTCAACGAGTCTGGTTATCAGTTTGGAAGAAAAATGGCCACATTGTCCACTTGTGATCCAGGGATGCTACTGCGAAGCATTTACTCCAAGGAAATTTAGATTGAAAATATCTAAATATTCATGACTGCATTCTTTATGGAAGCAAAAAACTGGAAACAATGAGTGCTCATCAGTTGGGAAATGGATGAAAATGTTGCAGTATGTGAATGGAATAGCAAATTATTATGCATTAAGAAATGGCAAAAATGAAGAATTCAGAGAAACAAGAGAGGACCTGTATATGAACCAAAGCAGAATGAAATAACCAGAACCAATAAAACAATATACATAGTGGCTTTTTTTCCCATTCTGGGCTACATCTAGGTTTCATTGGTATTAGCAACTAACTTCTGGTAAAATGATCTATACTTATGCAGACTAATACCCATTCTGAAGTTTATCATCTTCCAGGATTCCAATGACACTGAGAAATTAAATAATTTGACTAATTGATGTATATCAAATAGGACTTGAATCTAAGTTTTTCTGACTCCAAATCAAGCTCTTTATCATTTTATCATATTACTTTTCCAAATATGGAATGTAAATGAAAAGATCATGGAAAAGAAATCAAATTGTGAGCAGTTTTAAAAATATAAGTGTATAAATAATACACATGCATATAACACATAGGCACAAATACAGACATGTATATATGTATATGTGTACAGACATATACATATAATATATGTATGCATCTACATAATACACATGTGAATATATTTTGTGTGTATGTGTGTATGTACATATATCTACAATACATAATTTACATTATATGTGTATATGTTATATATGCAAATATATTATGTGTATATGTACATATATAATATGTATGCTTTGTATATGTATACATACCCATTATTCTCATTTATCCCCACGATGGTATGTTTTTTCCTTTGTCATTTCTATTTTGATTGGCCACCAGAGGAAGACGTGGGCTTTCTTCTGCAGCATTTTTTGTATATACATGTGTGTATCTAGAAGCCCATTTGATGAAATGGGCCTGCCTCATCTTGGCAGAGAAGTAAAGGATTAGGAAAGAATATTGTCCATATTGACAAATGTGTTCTCTGTCAGATTTTATTTTTTCATAATTATTTTCCTTTGTCACAAGGGATGAAATGAGTAAATGTGCTAGTATAGTGTTTTGTTTTTCAGAGAAGATGCTTTTGGAGGTATTTCATCCTCTTCTGCAGTATCTTTTCTTCCATTCTTGTCTCCAAACATTTATTAGGGCACCCTTCTTCGGTGATGTTTTGATAGGGGTAGAGTATCTCCTCTTTCATGAGCTTTCCCTTCATCTATTTATTTCATTGTTGTTGAAGGTTCAATTGTTTCAGTCATGGCTGACTCTTTGTGACCCCATTTAAGGTTTTCTTGGTGAAGAGATTGCCATTTCCTTCTCAGCTCAATTATGGATGATGAAATAGGCACAAACAGGGTTAAGTGATTTATTCAGGATTACCCAGCTATTAAGTGTCTGAGGCCAGATCTCTGAACTGAGGAAGATGAGTCCCTCTGACTCCAGACCCAGCTCTCTATCCATTTTGCCACCTAGCTGCTCTATTCATTTCATTAGCCTTCACCTTTATCTATTCTTAATAATGTTATTTACACTAAAGTAAACCATGAAAAGACATGAAAGAGACCAATAAAAAGTCCCTTGCTTCTTTGATTGTAGAGTATTTTGATGTTGATATTGAGTTTATTTTCATTCTTTAGTTCAGATCAATCCTATGGGAAAAAGTGATATTATTGTACCTTTGATGGGCTATGTGACTTGGTAAGATGGTGTTTACATAGTGTGGGAAGTGAAAAGAAGTTAGACACTTCAAGCTCTTTATCCACAGTAAATAAATGTGAATCATAATAAATTTCAAATATGGACAAAAATATAAAATCAGAGCATGCTAGATTGGAAGGAGTCTTAGTTTTTAAGTCTTAAGCTAAATCTTAGGTAACGCAGATAGAAAAAAGAATTTGCTCAGGAACACACAGCAAATTACATGGTGTCTTCGTGTGGTAAATGGGCAGCTGGATGGCACAGTGTATAAAACACGGGGGCTTAGAACCAGGAAGATTCATCTTCATGAATTCAAATCTGATCTCAGACACTCACTAGTTGTGTGACGCTGGGCAAATCACTTAAACCAATTTACGTCAGTTTCTTCATCTATAAAATGAGCTGGAGAAGGAAATGGCAACCCACTCCAGTATCTTTGTGAAGAAAACTCCAAAATGAAGTTGTAAAGAGTTGTAGACAACAAATGAACAACAAAATTCTGTGGTGAACAGAACAGGTGGGGTTGGGAGGGGAGAGGACACAGGAGCTATGCTGATTTTCATAGGAGACTGCTTAGACAGAGCATATCATCATCATCTTCATCTTCCCCATGATTCTACATATACTATATATATATATATGCTGATGCTGAATATATAACTATAATACATATCAGACTTTAGTTCATTTTTCTTTTTTACAACATGAAATCATTACAAAATTTTTTGACAATTATGATTTTCAAATAAGTCTGAATTATAAGACATAGATTCTGGCAACAAGAGTTTATAAAAGAGAAAAATTATATCTTTTAAAATTAGACATTGTTTTTCTGACTTTTTGAAAGGACATAGAGTCCTGTTCTCTATGAAAACTAATCCATATCACAATTTGATTGGGGAATGGGGAGTAGTGTAAACAGAAGGACAAATTTAAGTCCTATTGTCTAGCTTTTCCTTGAATTGCATGTCCAAATTAACACTTCACTCATGAGGTCTGTAAAACTACAGAATGATAGCATTGGAATACAGGATAGCAATCATATTCAATGTAAAGCTCTGGAAGCAGAGAATGTTGTTGAGTCATTTTTCAGTTATGTCTGGCTCTTTGTAAACTCATTTGGGGTATCCTTGGCAAATATACTGGAGTACTTTGCTATTTCTTTCTCCAGATAATTTTTGTCACAGTTCAGTCATTTTTTCAGTTGTATCCAACTCTACATTAATCTCATTCAGGCTTTTCATGGCAAAGGTATTAAAGTGGTTTGCCATTTCCTTCTCAAGCTCATTTTATAGATGAGGAAATGGAGGCAAGCAGGGTTAAGTGACTTGTCCAAGGTCACACGGCTAGTAAATGTCTGAGGCCAGATCTGAAATCAGAAAGATGAATCTTCCTGACTCAAAGCCCAGTACTTTCCCTGCTGCACCACCTTGCTTCCCTTTGGGCAACTCACTCAGCCAGCCTCCAGAGTATCTTTCTCTACAAAATGAGGAGATTGTAGTAGGGTGTCTCTAGGGATCTCTTTTAGCTCTAAATCTCTGATATTGATCCTATGACCATCAATTCCACACTTATACCTCAACCCAAATAATGGAGTAATGTTCCCTTCAACATTCCCAGTAAGTGTTCATCTAGCTTTGGCTTAAACCTTTCCAAGGATGACTCATGAGACAGCTCATTCATGGGGAATTTTTCGAAGTCCAAAGAACTTTTCTGGATTCCCTTAAGTTTTATTCAGCTCTCAGGTGAAAATAAATTTTTAATCTTTGGTTCAGTTCTATTACTGAAATTAAGTAATTACTTTTCCTTTTCTTAAAATTCTTTTCCTTCTAGGAGAAAAAATTTGGAAAAGAAGATAAAGTCCCATAATACTTGAGCTCTCAGTTTTTCATTTCTTTAGGTGAGTGAATTGAAGTTGGGGAGAACTTCTAGTTGAAAAGATAAAAATATCTGTGATAATGCTGTCATGATAATTGTTACACTGGAAATTTTGAGTATAGATAGAATGATTGAAAATAGATATTCAAAGCAGAGAGGAGCTTTTCTGATCCATTCTTGAGGCTTCTATTTCCTGGATCTTATGAATCAGTAAATTAGTTTATCCTTCCAAAGAGGCCATTTTCCTACTAAATGCTCAGCTTTACATTCTGGTATTTTCTACACTGACTCAGCTTTTTCAAACAGGGTTCAAAATCTATTAAAAAGTTCCAAGTTGGAAACCTTTATTCTTCTCTTGTTCTGGATGGACAGAATGACTCTCACAAATGATGAGATAGCAGAATACAGTACTTTTCGTAAGTGATAGGTAAAGTTCTATTGCAGCAATGATTGTTTTCTGTGCCAATGGAAACTGGTCCAGATTAGTATTTTTGGCTATAGGTTTTTGACTTTTACTTTTTTTTTTCCTGAGGCAATTGGGGTTAAGGATCACACAGCCAGGAAGTGTTATGTGTCTGAGGCCAGATTTGAACTCAGGTCCTCCTGACTTCAGGGCTGGTGCTTTATCCACTGTACCAGCTAGCTGCCCCAGACTTACTCTTTTAAAAAAATTGTAATATTGTAGTATAAAAGGAATAATAGTTGTCAGAGGAAATATAAGGAAAACTTTCAAAATATGGAAGAGTTGAGTATTGTCTCTGATATGGTTCAGTGAGTTTACTTCTTGCTTTTCTAGTCCATAAGTAGAATATTGGCTCCTTGTCAATGGGGACTATTCTTAGTTTAATGTGTATATCCTTTCTACATGGGAGGTGATAAATATTTGTTGGATTGTATTGTTCTACCCATCTTTTTATATTTAGTTAAGTACCTGGTAATTTTTAATAATCATTACTTTATAATCAAGTTTGATATTTCATTGTACTAGGCCATTTTAATTCTTATTCTTTCCCCCATTATTTCCTTTTAAATCCTTAACTTTTAATTCTTAAAAGCTACCTTTCTTAACCTTCCTACAAAATATATTTTGTTTGTTTTATATGAAATATAAATATGCTTGCTTTATTTACATGATTCATACTTTATTACCCAATTATAAATTCAGTTGCTATTATTGGTTTTAATTATTGTTCATTTCTCTATATGCCCTTGACATGTGGAAGAGGTTTTTTGGGTCTCTCAGAGAGCAGGGACATTGTGTAACAAAATTTGTAGAGTACCTTGCATCATTGAGTTACCTCATCAATGATTCAAGAAGATAACCTTTTTAATTAAGTAAAAAATACAGAGAGTTTATTCTTTGCTATTGTTGATGACTTAATAGATTATGTATTCATTTTTATTCATTTGCACAGATAAGAGATGTCTGCACAGAGATTAATTTCCAACAGAACATCCCAGTCATCTTCATCCAGCTCTGATTATACTTGGGAATATGAATATTATGAAATTGGACCAGTTTCATTTGAAGGCCTGAAAGCCCATAAATGTAAGTCTTGCTTGAAGCCTCTACATTGTAAATATAAACAGCATTTTCATGCCTTTCCTTTTACTTCCCCAATCTGTGAAATAGCTTATTTTCATTCTTATTTATTATGACTGCTTTTATCATTTCTAACTTGGATTGATATGTTTTCTCTTTATTTTTTACTAGTACATGAAAATCTATTAAAGTGTAAATAATCATGAATGTGTATTTAATTGGTTTTGTTGTTGTTTAAAGTTAAATGCATGATCAATTCATTAAATGAAATAGCTCTATAATGAATTCTCTCATATAATGTTGTTTCTCTTCCCTTCATCTCCATCCACCAGCCCCTAAACAACTTTTTAAGAAATCTGATAAAGAAAGAAAACCCCAGACCTGTAATTGATCCTATAAAATATTTTTGAAATGGAATATAAAACATTGTGTTCTGGGATAACATGGTCACTCTAGTCTACTCTGTGCAATGGACTTGTACCAGCCAGTTCAAGTTTTTTGTAAGCATTCTGTAGTGTATATCTCTGGGGGGAGAAAGGGGAAGGAAGGGAAGGAGTTATTTATTTATTTATTTTTGCATCTTCAGAGTCTGGAACATTAGAGACACTTAATAAATACTTTGTGGTTAAATGATCCTTTAAAGAATGTTTGCAAAATGCTTTTTTTGGTGCAAAACTTTTTTTATTTTCATTTTACAGATGAGGAAACTGAAGCTCAGATAGATTGAGTGACATGCCCATGGTCACACAATTATTAAACATAGGAGACAGAAGGATAGGAACTCGGGTCTAGTGCTGTCATTATGCATGTAAAACCTGCTGAAATGATGATATCCTCTTGAATATCATAAAATTTCAGATTTAGAACTGGAAGGAGTTCAGGGACCATCTTTTTCATTATCATTTTTTGATGAAGAAAGTGAGGTCTAAAGTCACAGAGATGGTGTCAAAATTGAGATGTTAAACCAACCTACTCTGACTAGAGCTTTTGTTTTTTCTACTGCATTGACTTCTTAAGAGCATAAAAAAAAAGAAGATACCTCCAGGGGACAGAGAGCAAAAGTAGAGCATTTTCTGTGCTTCTTGTCCAACCTTAAGCCAAGAACAAAACCTAGTATAGTATTTGGCAGCCTGCCTGATTCAGATCGTTTTGTCAGCTGATAGCCAGCAAACAGTTGTGTGAAGCAAAATCACACAGAAAACGACCATGAGCCCATGACTTGAAGGGATTTTGCTTCTTGTATATAATGTCTGACCTTGAACACCCTCTCAGAGAAAAAAAGTCTGGAAGTGTATGTGTGTGTGTGTGTGTGTGTGTGTGTGTGTGTATGAGACTGGAATGACTGGCTGAGATTTCTTTCTCTGTGCTACAACACAGAGAATTGTTAGGGGAGATATTGGTATAATTAATGATCCAGCACATAGCATGGAATGCCATCCAATGAAAACATAACCACTCTACAGCCTGATCCTAAATGAGCCCCGGCTGCCAAAAGGAAACATTATCCTTGTTTCATTAAGCACAATTGTGGTAGCAGAGGAGGACCCCCAAGCTGCAGAGAGAAATAATCATCATCTCATGCCCTTCCTGGTTTCTTCAATAAGAACTGCTCAAATGTTTGAGATGATGCTTGCAGCTGTCTGCAGCTGGAATTCACATTCATACTGTGCACCAAGGGTTTACAAAGAGCAATCCTGTGGAGGAGACAGACACCATTAGAGCCTGCTTAGATCCCAAAGTCCCTGGAATTGTGGATAAAGGCATATCCTGGGAAATCTGAAAGAGATGCCAGGGCAGATGGAAAGATGGAAATGTGGTCTTTCTGACTCAGTGGGGCTAATTCTTGGGCGATGACTATGTCAGAAGCAGATATCTGATTTGAATTTCCTAAGTGGAAAGTATTTCTTTAATAACAAAGCATCCATCCCTCAAATTAGTGGTGGAGCTGGTAAAATAAAGTAGTGTAGGATAGTGGAAATGGGACTTGCACTGAAATCCTTATTTCATCATTAATTACCGTGGACAAGTCACAATTAACCTAATGAAATGACAACAATTAAAAAACAAAAACTTTGAAAGAAAAACCTCAGACCTCTAACCAAAGCAATGAGTAATAGTGTCTTCAAAAAACTGGAACTATTTTTTCTCATTTATATAATAATTATACTAGTAACCTCAAAGTTTACTTATATCTCTCAATCTATATTTATGCATACCAATTCTAAAATGAAGAATTTGGAATTCCCTATTTTACTAAGAAGGGATACAAAGATAAAACCTGAGCTTTGTTTTCAAAAGTCATTGTTCACATACATGTGTATATGTACATACATACATCACTCCTAACTAAAATTCCATCTCAAAGTTTCTGGCCAGAACATTGACTTTTTTCAAAAAGAAAGGAAGAACAACACAAGAACAATATCCCGCCTTCTACCTCAAGCCTTTCTTAACCTCTCAATTCCAGTGCCCTTTCTCTTGATTATTTCCTATTTATCCTGCATATAGCTTCTTTGTATATATTTGTTTGCATGTTTGTCTCTCCTGTAAGTTCTTTGAGGTCTGAAACTGTCTTTTGACTCTTTTAAAGAGTATCCCCAGAGCTTAACAATGCATTTGGCACTTAGTAGGTGCTTAGTAAATGTGCATTGATTGATTAATTAATTACTGTTGCTAGATGAGAGGTAGTAGAGCTGTAGTGGTTAGGAAATACATTGTTAGAATACCTCTTGTTGCATCAGAAGACGAAGCTTGGGAGTTCAGGTCTTGACTGAACACATATTGGCTGTGTGGCTCATAGAAAATCACTTAAACTCTAGGCCCGCAGGCAACTAACTCTTTAAGATTACAGACTACATGTGGACCACAACATAGCATTTATACTCTTTCTGTTATTGTTTGCTTGCATTTTTGTTTTTCTTCCCAGGTTATTTTTACCTTCTTTCTAAATCTGATTTTTCTTGTGCAGCAAGATAGCTGTATAAATATGTATACATATATTGTATTTAACATATACATTAACATATTTAACATGTATGGGGCTACCTGCCATCTAGGGGAGGGGGTAGAGGGAAGGAGGGGAAAAGTTGGAATAGAAGTTTTTGCAAGGGTCAATGTTGAAAAATTGCCCATGCATAAGTTTTGTCAATAAAAATCTATAATAATAATAAAAAAAACCCATGTATCTATAGTTACCCTCTTAGTTTTCTAAGGAAAGCTAACATGTACCTTATAGAAATAAAGAAAAATATTTTATCCTCTTTAAAAAAAAAGATTACAAACTACAAAGGAATTGCTTTTCTATGTTGGCAAAAGAAATTTCCTCAATTAGAACTTCCCACATTAATGAAATCACAGATACAGATTACCTCTTCTCTCAAAAAAAAAGAGGGTATAAAAAAACAGATGGTCTCTGCTCTTAAAGAACTACCAGGCTAATGGGGGTGAGGGGATACAGCCTGAACACCAGCATGAAAATCTGATAAGTTAAATGTAATAAGGCAAAAGAGAAATTAGTATTTTAAAAAATTTAGAGGAAAAAGATCAGTTTCAATAAGAGTATGTCTGTGTGGGATGTGGGGCATGATATAAAAAAGACTTCATGAAAGAGATGGTACCTGAGCAGGATTTTGAAGGAAGAAAAGGGTTTTAATAGATAGAGATGGGGGTGAGGGTGAGATGAGATCAGGGAATTAGAGTTCACTTGAAATATACAAGGAATTCAAAATAATTATATAAAGGTAATCCAGAGCCAGACAGTGGAGAGGCTTGAATTCCAGATTAAGGGGTTTATATTTTATCCTGGAGGCAATGGGGAGCAGTTAAAGGTTTTTGAGTTTAAAAAAAATGGCATGGTCTGATCTGTGCCTAGGAATACTGATTTTGGCAGTTATGTGAAGGATGAATTAGAGAGAGGAGAGTCTCTGAGTAGAAAGACTGCCTAGGACTAAATGAGTTAGGGTTTGGGTAATGTGGTTAGGGAGAAGAGAACAAATACAAAAGATATTATTGAGGTAGAACTGACTGACCTTGGGAAATGATTGGATGTGGATAATGGAAAGAGAGGAGAATAAAAAAAAATTATGGTTGATCCTTATCTCTATCTTCTATGTAGGTCATTCCATGTCCAAGCTAAATATTTATGCTCTTTAACCAACTCTCTGTTAGAAATGTATACCTGAATATCCAGATAGTTCCTCAAACTCACATGTCCCAAAGTGAACCTACCATCTTTTAGAAATTTTTTTCTTTTTTATACTTAATAGTATTTCTCTAAATTGCATGTAAAGATAGTTTTCAACATTCATTTTTATAAGATTTTAAGTTACAATTTTTTCCCTCTCCTCCTTATCCCTACCACAATACAGCAATTGACAGACAACAATCTGACATAGTTTATATGTGTACAATTACATTAAACATATTTCCATATTAGTCATGTTGTGAAAGAAGAATCAGAACAAAAGGGTTTGAAAAACCATGAAAAAGAAAAACCAAAGTGAAAATAGTATGCTTCAATCTGCATTCAGTCTCCATAGTGCTTTCTCTGGATGAGGCTAGCATTTTTCACCATGAGTCCCTTGGAAATGTCTTGGATCATTGTATTGCTGAGAAAATTAAAGTCTATTATAGTTTATCATTGTATAAAGTTGCTGTTACTGTGTTAACTCCCACACCTGCCGCTGCTTCCAAGTTCCCCTATTTCTTTGAATGCTACCACCATTTTCTTAGCCACTGAAGCTTACAGCCTGGCCCAGAAAAAGTATTGACTTTGTGATCATTTTCCCTGTTTTGAAAAATAAAAATATAAAAAGTTAAAGCATAATTAAATTCTATGTCTGGTCTGGGGCTTATGAGAGGAAGAAAGAGGATCTGAAGAAACACTAAAATCCAGTAGAATAGAAATGAATAAGTAATAAAGAGAGAAAACTCAGAATTATTAGACACTTGAAACTATAGCGCTGTCATTTTTTTTTTCATTTATGGCTCTTTTTATTCCATTCAGTTGAAAGTTAGAGTAAAGGAAAATAAATGATTTTGTCATGATCCATTCCTCTTGAAATTCGTCAGGGCCATTTCTCTCATTCTCTCCAATTACACTGTACAAACATGTCTCAGTTATTTCATTTTTAAAGCTGATGAGGTGAACTGATTTGGATCTCATATCAGGAACATTGTGAGAGCTTCATTTGCTTAAAACCAGAACTTATAAATTGTTAGAACTGGAAAAATCCTTAGAAATTCTTTAGTCCATTTCCCTTAAGATCCTTGACCTTTGTGCTTCACTTGAGTTCCATGGCCCAGGATATCATATAATGATTTCACTTGAGACAATATAGTCAGTCAATCATCCAGCATTTTTTAAGGCACAAACCATGTGCCAGACCCAGTGGAGCTTACTTAGCTAGGAGTCAAAAAACTTGATTTCTATCTCCAGGTCTATGAACTAGTTGTGTGACATTGGAAAAATCATTTGACCTTGTTATTCCTTAGTTTCTTTATATAATGGAGGGGTCTGACTAAATGATCTCTAATGTCTCTGCTGCTTCTTCTATTCTGTGGAGAGGAATTACTAACTGGGAATCTAGTGCCTTGGCTATCCATTTATTCTTGTGGTATTTCTGCCTGTGATTCATTTTATGAATGAGAATTCCATGTAGTATGGCCTCTGCTGTTTGGCTTCAAAAACTCTTTCTAATCTCTAACCTACTGTTCTAGGCTTATTACATCAATTTTGTATCTTTTGTACATTCTGCATTCCAACCAAACTGGTTTCCTTGTTGTTCCCCACATGTAACATTCCCATCTCCTCTACCTGCATAGTCTTTCTCTTGAGCCTAGAATATACTCCTTCTTTACCTCTACCTCTTAAGCAACTTGTGTTGTTGTTCAGTCATTTCAGACTCTTGGGGTTTTTTTTTGGCAAAGATATTGCAATGATTTTTCATTTCCTTTTCCAGCTCATTTTATACATGAGGAAACTCAGTTGAATCTGATAAAATGTTTTATTTGATGAAAACAAAAATAAAGAAAGTATGAAATACTGTAGGAACATTAAGTAAACAGGGTTAAGGTCTCACAGCTAGAGAGTGTTTGACGTTCAGATTTGAATTTGCAAAGTTAAGTCTTCTTGACTCCAGGTCCACCCCGCTATCTGGATGGGTCTCTTAAGCGCCTTACTCCTTTTAAAAAACTCATGTCAGATGCTACCATCTACTTAATATTTCTAAAGGCTAATGATTCCCTGAAGTTGCTTCATACATAGTTAATTTGTGTGCATGTTGTCTCTCCAATAGCCAGTATGTCCCTTGAGGGTAGAATGATTTCATTCTTCTTATCTAACAGTATCTAGTACACAATAGATGCTAAATATATGCTTGTTGCTTAGTATGACTGTTTTTCATGAACTTCTTAGGAGCTAAAAGATGGTAAAGGCAAAATTAAGGCAGTGGAATGGAAGAGAAGACCAAGGGGGAATAAATACAGATATTTTGTGGACACAAATTTTAAGATTTTTTCTTTTCCTTTTTTTTTTTTTTTTTTTTTTTGAGGATGAAGTCAAGAAAGAGAATGTAAAGACTTAAGTTGCATTGTAGTTACTGGTAACATTGTAAGGCTATATTGGTTGCTTTGGTGGTAGGTGGTACTAGTTCTGTGTTTTCATTTGTATAGGAAATGCCTATTAACTAATACCCTCTATTAATCCATGTGAGTAGCTTCTCTAAGTCTTTGGACTTAGAGTTTAATGGTAAAAATATGGTATAGTCTGATCTATGCCATACTACTAAGAGGTTAAATGACTTGTCCAATATATGTCAAAAGTAGGATTTGAACTCAGTCTTCTTGATTGTGAGGTTGGTTCTTTATTTTCCATGTCATTCTGCTTCTAATATTAATAATGATGGCAAATATGGAAATTGAAATTTACTGCCAACCCAGAGGTCAATGATAAAATAATAATATTGTTGTGTAGTATTGAATCTCAAACATTAATCTCAGATCTTGAAAGTCCCCAGAGAGACTTTAGTGACACATATATATGTCACTAAAGTCCTTGTGATTTTTTTTTTTTTGCTTTAGGGAGTTTATGGAAAAGTTAGGAATACCCAGGCTCCATTTCTGGTAGGGTGATTTAAAAAAAAAATTCCTTTAACTCTAAGACATGTTTAAGAATCTTAGACACAACTTTCATGCTTCTGGTAGGAACATGAACCAGGACGGTTGTCCTTATTGCTCTATGCCACTGTTCACAGAATTTAGTCCATTCCTCTCCTTCAACAAAAAGTCCTATGCAACCATGGATTGGCAGGAATAAAGCCCATCCCTTACTATGACTAAGGTAAAGAGCTCTGTTAAAAACAGATATAAAGAAAGCATCTGAACAATTATGAAATATGAAGGAGCATTAAGTGATGTACTGTGGGCTTCAGTCTAATTCTAGTGTGTCATTTCAGAATATTCTTCATGATCTAGTTAATCAACAATATTTACTGAACACCCACCGGGTACAGAGCACTGTGTGCTGAGCTGTATCATTTATCTCTGTGACATTTCTTTGCAATCTCTGTTCCCTTTAATGACTGCTCATTTTTCTTTCCTAGGGAGAAAACCTTATTTCCATCTGTCTTGTTAAACTTCATAGAATTTGAGGATTGAATTTTGTTGTTCAGTCTTTTTTCAGTCATGTCTGACTCTGTGACTCCATTTGGGATTTTCTTGACAAAGATACTTGCCATTTTCCCCCCTCTAACTCATTTTAAAGATGAGGAAACTAAAAAAATCAGAGTTATATGCTCTGCCCAGATCACACAGTTAGGAGGTGTCTGCAGCTGGATTTGAACTCAGAAAGATCAGTCTTCCTAAATCTAGGTCCAGTGCTGTATTCACTAAGTCACCTAGCTGTTGAATTTTAAAAATCACCTAATGCAGTCCCTCATTAGTTTATAGTTGGAGAAATGAACTGATCAGTCCCAAATAACCAAGATAGTGGGAAAGTTAATGAGCATTCAACTTTTTTTCAGTCCAGAGTTCTTTTCACTAGTTATACTGTTTTCAGATCTTTGTAGCATCTCTCCTTTTGTTTCTTGGATCTTCATAAGATCTAGCTTAGATTTGAGGCTGTGGATTGGGTGAGCATCCACTCCAACCCATAGTTCTTCTAAGAGCTCCAACCTCCCCATCCAGTATGTTTACTTGTACCAACCAATAAGAAGATATGTTTAATGAAACAGTGTGGCAAATGAAAGGCATTTTCCCATTTCCCATCCCCATCCCACCATGGACTCAGAGACCATTTTCACATAGGTTGACATATCATCAGCAGAGGAAGGCACACATGAAAAGAACATACAAAGCCAGGGAACATACATGAAACACATACAAAACCACATGCCCAAGGGGCGTGCATAAAGAAGAGCATGTCAGGAACATGTATTAGCAAGACACATTCATGAAAAACCACATATATTGAGATGTGTCTAGGGATCATATATGGAGAATATAGAACAAACACACGGAAAAGTTTGTGACTGAGGCATAATAAAAAAGTTTGTGAACTGCTGGAGCAGTTCATTGTTCTAAGAGCAAAGAGCTGACCATTGTACTCTATTGTGCTTTTAGGATGTTTTAGGCCAGAATGACATCTGAGAAAGATTATTTTAGCAGTTTCACAAAAGGTAAAAGAGATTACTTGGATTACATGAAATAGAAAAAGGTTTGGTCCAAACCAAATCACCCAGCTAGAATAGAATTCTGGCATAGCTATCAAATGAGAGAGGAAAAACCTTGGCATCAAGGGTCTCTCATAAGGGTCTGATAGGAATATGGTTTCATTGGTGTGGAGAGAACCTGAGAGACCTCCCTCTGTCAATGCAAGTTGGTATCTACTCTGGAGATTTATAATCTTAAGATTCTGTCTTGAGTATGCTCAGACTCAGTATTTCAACCTAGATCTTTCTAGCTTCAAGGCTGTCTCTCTATTTGCTATGCCATCTTACTTGTCTAATATCCAAAATATAAAGAAAAATAAAACAAATATCTAAGATGAAGAGTTATTCTTCAATGGTTAGATAAAAATATGAACAAATAATTCTTAATTACATAATTATTAATTAGGATCTTAATAACCATAGGAAACATTGTTCTAAATCACTAAAAATAAGAGAAATCAAAATCAAAATAAATCCAAATCTTCATTTTATAAGTCACCAATTGGGAATCATAACAAAAGATAAGAATAGCAATATTTGGAGGTGTCAACAGAAAACCAAGCATGTTAACAGTACTGTTGGTGAAACTATGAATTAGTCCTACTATTTACTATAGCAGTTTGTAATTATTCTAAGAAAAAGACAATTTCCCTATTTTTTCACCCCCGTAAGATTGAGTTTTCTCGTCCTTCCAACTTATAATGAACTGGAAAATTGTTTCATTTCATGTCTTCATAGGCTCTGTCTTTCGAGACTATACAGAGGCTTGGCTTCATGTAGTTTCTGAGGGAAAATGGGAAGCTTGAGCAGCTTCACTCCACCATCTCGGCCATGCTCAGAAACTGAACCAATTTCCATATTCTTTCACTCAACTATCCTTATGTTCCAGGAAAGTTCCATATATGTCCAAATATTCACAGTATCATTTATTGTTGTAGTTGAAAACAAAATAGATGCCCTATAATGGGCTGAAGCTTGAGCTGATGCACTGAGGTCCCAAGCACGTGAGGCTAAATAGTAATTGGACCATACTCCATTAATATATAAGCTTGGAGAAAGAATGGCCCCCGCCCACTCTTTGTGCAAGTCCTGACGGTTGTATAGGAAATGATGATTTTGGTGGGTGGAGGCAGAGGGGCAGATAGAGAGGCGGAAGAGAGTGCTGGCTGGTTCCTGTTATAGCTGCTCACATTGCTAATCCCCTTCACCTCCAAAAGAATAGATTGAAGATTTTCCCTTAACCTGAATTCCTGACTCCGGCTGATTTTAAAATACGTGGTCACAGTGCCCATCAATTATGGAATGAACAAACAAATTGTGATATTTAATATAATGAAATAATACTGTGCTCTAGGAAAAAAACTTTTTAAACTGTGGTTCAAAGAGTCACATAGCTGAATGTGGGGGTCTTGAAATTATGATTTATTATCAACAAATGTTTGATTTGTATATCTATTTTATATATCTAAAATAGCCATATAAGTCTTGTAAAAATTTCTCAGGTGAAAAGTGGATAAAGTTTAAGAAGCTCTCCAATAGGAAATGATGCATATAAAGAATTCAGAAAAGCATAAAGACATTTATATCAACTCATATAAAATGCAGTAAGAAGAATCAAGAAAATAATGTGCATAATGACTACAACAAGATATCTATCTATCTATCTATCTATCTTTCTATCTATCTATCTATCTATCTATCTATCTATCTATCTTCCCCTCCCTAAACAACAAAGAATTATGAGGCCCTGAAGGGTAGTATGCAAAGGAGTGCAGAGATAGGGAGAGATATAAGATATTCTATGGAGGTGAAACTGATAAAACTAGTTGGTTATAGGAAAGTGACACCTCCTATTTTAAAGAAATTCTTCCTTATATTGAGCTGAACTCTGTAATTTCCACTTATTGGTCCTTGCTCTGCTCTATAGGGCAGAACAGAACAAATGTAATCCGTCTTCTACATTAAATTTGTTTGCTACAGCATCCCTTCAGGCACTTGTAAACAAAGTTTTAGAAGCAATAAAAACCTGGCTCATTTAGAACCCAACCAACTAGAAATTCCTTTATTCACTGAATCTTTTTCTATATTTGACTTTGGAGAAAGAGGTTAAATGACAGTAAGACAAACTGATATAAGGGATTCATTTAAATGAAACAAATAAACAAATCAAATCAGAACTTTCTAGGGCCAACCTTATATCTACAAGGAGAATGATTTTCATGACCATGACCCAAAGCACCTGTAGTCACTGAAGGACCAATATGGAGCAAAGCAAACTAATGTATTGTGTATTTGTTGAGTAACAGAGGTCACAACAAAACAAAACAAAAAAGAGTTTTTAAGGACAGCTCTTAATTAATTGAAAAATTCAGTGAAACAGAGAATTTTGCCATCTGAATATTCCAGTTAATTGATGTTTTCCTTTATTTTAACATTTGTATTTATGTAAGCTCTTTGTAATCTAGCTCCCTTCTACTTCCCATTCTCCTTACCTTCTACTCCTTAAAACACTCTCCTCTATGTAGAATCTGGGCCTATTACACATAACACCCCTTCACACATTCTCCTGCCTAGTCCAATTGATTACATTCCATCTCCTGTCTTGATGGTTTTGTGTGGATTGTCTCTCCCTCTACTCCCTCATGCCTGAAATCCACTTCTTTCCTCACTGCCATCTCTTGGAAATCCTAGCTGCTTTTAAAACTCAGCTCAAGCTCTATCTTCTCCAAGAGGTCTGTCGGATTTATCCTTACAATTGCTGATGCCTCTCCCTAAAATTACTTTGAGTTTAAATCTGTGACTCTGGGTAAATTTGTTTTCAAAGATTAATCCTGTCCCTTTCTCCTGACTTTCATTTCTTCCTTTACTGAAAAGCCTATTTAACAGTCTTTTTAAAAAAGTTTGTTTGCTTTTTGTTCTGTCATTTATAGGAAACTGCTGTCTTCAAAATACAGCAGTTTAGAGGCTATTCCTTCCTATATTGATATGTTTGTATGCCCTCTAAAGTTAAATTGAGGTGGGCGAAAGCCTGAAGTATGGTTAAGCATACAGAAAAGTAAGAGATTTTATACTGTAATATATTCATCTAATAAATTGTTTGACCTATCAGCTGTGGACTCAAAATTAACAAAAGAGATTTTATTCCTATTCATATAAACTTCCACAGTGGAGAATAGATGGGCCTGGATATCTACTGGTCAAAAGATGCTAATTCTAATAGTTCTGTTGAGGAGGCAATAGATAGATGAATAGATGATAGATAGATAGAAAAATAGATGATAAACAGATAGATGGATTCATAGATAATAAACAGATGGATGGATGGATAGATAGAAAAGTAGGTTGATGATAAATAAATAGATAGATAAGGAGCAAACATTTTAGGTTAACTTCTGGGGATACAAATACATGAAAATTTCTTTTTTCAAGACTACATTGTAATAAGTGAAGGAAAAGCATAAACAGGAGATGGGAAAGAGAGGTAGGAAGGTACTTGGTCCTGAGGGAGAAGGATCAAGGCTGTAGCTAAGAAGGTGCAACAATCCAGAGAGAGTTGAGCTCAGAAAAATGAGGACAAAAGTAGCTCCTCAGAGGTTCCTTTGACACTTTTGATTTTTCTCATCCTTTAATTTTGTAAGGTTTAAGGATTTTATCTCCTTGTCCTTCACTGGGAGGAAACTAAGCTGGTAATTGGTGAATAATAGTCCTTTGCTAGAATGAGGAGTAGAGAACAAAGGTCACAAAGGTGGGGCAGCCAAGAAGCTGCTGTCTAGTTGTAACCTTCTTACCTCAAGGTATGTTGCCACAATTTCTTTTATTTTAAAAAATCGAACTTCATTTACTCATTTTTAAGATAGCCACACTCAGAATTGCTGCCTTGGCTGGAAATGTTATTTTCTAAATTGTAGGATTCCATAGTATTGAACTTATTGAAGCTGGACATAATTTGAATTCAGAGTTGGTAGATCTGACATAAAGTGGAAAATCTAAAACAAAGAACAATTTCTATAATAATTAGTACATTCAAAAATAGAATGTGGAAGATGGAATGTGAGGAGGTGGTGGGCTCCCTCTCTATGACCATTGCTGGGTATGTTATTGGTCTGTGGTAAAAGTAGCTAGATAGCACAGTGGAAAGCATGGTAGACCTGGAGTCAGGAATACCCAAGTTCAAATATGGCCTTAGACCTTAAGCAAATCATTTAATGTCATTTTCCTTGTCTGTAATCTGGGGATAGTCTCTGCTTCTTAGGATTGTCTTAAAGATAAAATGAGATATTTGTAAAGTACTTTGTAAACTTCAAAGCTTTATACAAATGTTAGTTATTATTGAGTTATCAAAGCCAACCCAATGCTATGAGTTGGACTAGATGTCTTCTAAGATCTACCTCTCAAATTCTGTTATTCTTTTTGTCCCCAAGGCTGCCATTTAATGACAGTGGGTAAATGGTAAATATAATTATAGCTTGGATTTCAAGAGGATGTGACCTCCAAAAATGTCATAGCAAGTCAGGGATGGGGCTGGAAATAAAATAATTATTGATTTCTTATTAGACCAGTATGCCATGCTACTGGTAAATCATGAAAATAGTCATAAAGAACTAAAACCAAAGACATTTAGTGGTGTTTTCTGAGAATTTGATGGCCTCATATGCAGCCAGCTTACACAAACAACACATTTAATTCCAAAGAAATGATCTGTGGGAAGGTGAAGAATTGAGGAAATATGCTTTTCAAAATTTCATTAAAATTTTTTACTTTTCATGTTTTGAGCATAGGCAGATAGTACTTGAAGTGGTCCAGCAATACATCTTTAACAGCTTATTTTATTATGTTTGTATTATCACTTTGCTAATATTATCTCATTGTGTTTTCACATTAACCCTTGTGAGGAAGACATGTTAGGCTTTTTTTTTTTTTTTTTTTTTTAAATCCCCATATCACAGATGAGGAAATTGAAACTCATTGAGGTTGAGATACTTCTTCTGAGTTAGTGGCAGAGCCAGGACTAGAACCAAAGTGTTCCTATGGTTTTTCTATTACCAGTAATGATGATTATTCTCCATTAAAAAGCTGAGATGAAATATTAATTCATTTATCAACTGTCTTGCAGATTCCATTGTCATTGGATTTTGGGTTGGTCTCGCTGTCTTCGTGATATTCATGTTTTTTGTATTGACCTTGCTGACCAAAACAGGAGCACCACACCAAGAGTAAGTCTGAATGTTATATAGAATAAACCATATGCCATAGGTTGCAAACTGCCTCATTGGAGGGGGTTCCCACATAAGAAATTCCCTATGTAAACCTTAATAATGCTTTTTTTTAGTTGTACATCTATATCTAGCACTTAACACAATGCTTGATACATAATAAGTGCTTATTACAAAATTATTTTTCTTAATCAAACATCTGTTAAATTTTCCTTTCTCCAGTAAAACCTTTTCTTCTTTAAAAAAATTTTAAATAGTATTTTATTTTTCCAAATACATACAAAGATAGGTTTCAACATTCATCTGTGCAAAACATTGTGTTCCAAAATTTTCTCTGCCTCTCCCCACTTGCTCCCTAACTGTACCTGCTCCTATTACTGTTACCAGGGATCTATCCAACCTTTCTCCAATACCAGTGGATACCATTGGATCCAAGGATCCAATTTCTCCAAGAATTCTAGTGAAAGTTAGAGACTGTCAATTCAGAAATTGTGCTTCCTTTCTGAATAATACATTCACATGTTGACTTTCAGTAAGCTAATTTAAGGTCACGTTTGAGTAGTAATATCCAGATACACAATGGAAAGAGACTGCTAAAGTCACAAGTATCACCTCATTTTATAATTGACAAGCTTGAAGTCTAGAAACATTAAACCACGTGAATTGGGTAAGTCACACTACTAATTATTGACAAAGCCCACGTTTTATTGGTTCTAAATCTAAGCTAAATCTAAGATTCCTTTCTACTATGCTTCAGTCTTCCAATTTTAAAGTTATTGGTGTTTTATTTTATTGTAATGTGCAACCAGCCAATGAAATTATCTTCCATTCCAAGGTCAAGTAGGTTAATTGAATCCCAAGCACCAGTGGATTCTGGGAATCTTTCAGTATCTCATTGATCACAGTACAGGCAGTTTCAGGAGTGACACAATTACTAAAAACTAAGTGATCCTTGGTAAGGCAGGAAAGAGAAGGGAAGACTGCTATTATAAAGTTAATGTTGTTTTCTATAAAGCTATTAAGCAAAGGAAACTGCAGACATGGTAGTTTTTTGCCATTATATAGGAAAATACTTTTCTGGGAGATTTTATGGAAAATGAAGAAGTAGCATTTTTTTCTCTCTCTTTTCATCAAGAATTCTCATGATGTATATAAAAGAAAGGGGCTGAGATAGTTTTTTCATTCTTTGGATTTCATATCTGACAAATAAAACCATCAGCCTCCCAATTCATAGTACCATAGTACCATAGACAACAAGCTGGAAAGCATTCTAGCTGTCATCAGTTATGAACCTCCTCTTTTACAGCTGAGGAAACTGAGGTCCAGGAAGGCCAAGTGACTAATCAAACATTTATCATACCCTCTTTTAGTTTTGACTATTGACATTTTGTCCATAACAAAATTAATTAATATTATTTAATTGTATCTCATCCTTGATTTGGAATACTGAATTCTAGTTCTTATGAACACTGATAGATATGAAACCAAACTTCTGTATTTATTTCTCCATAAGCTGTCAGTTAGCTAAATATCCCTTTCCTTCATCCCAAAGTCCAAGGAAATCCATCCCTGGAAGCCTTGATGAGGAAGAAGTGCATTCCAGATAAGAGGAATACAGAAAAAATGCTTGGAGTTTTGTTTAAGGAATAGCAGGAAGAGCAATGTCAATGAATCACTGTATGTAAGTGTGTGTGTGTGTGTGTGTGTGTGTGTGTATGAGTGTGTGTTTGTGAGTGAATGAGTGAGTGAGGAAGTATATTCCAGACATGAGGAATACAGAAAAATTGCCTAGAGTCATTTAAGGAATAGCAAGAAGGCCAATATCAATGAATCACTGTATGTAAGGTATATATATATATGTGTGTGTGTGTGTGTGTGTGTGTGTGTGTGTGTGTGTGTGTGTGTAGTTGAGGAAATGGATTTAAGATGTCAGGAGACCGAAAGTATATTTGGTATGAGAGGGAGATAGTTCATGAAGATCTTTGAATATCAAATAGAAAATTTTATTTTTTGATTTAAGAATTTATTTTTGAAATTATAGGGAACCAGGTAGAGGATGCATAGAGATAAATGCTTGGGAAAATGTTTATTATTTCTACCATTTCCTTTTTCTACTTCTGAAACCATATTCAAACCAATTTTGCCATTTTTGCTTTAAGGGAGGGTCTGTCAATCCACTTCCCTACAACTCACTTACTCTCCTTGTAATTTTTAGGACTAAAATATTCTGTCATGACCACCATTTCCCTATGGTGGTTATCTCCCCCAACTAGAATATAAGTTCTTTGAGAGTAGGGACTATTTTTACTTTTTAAATTTATATTCCCTTACTCTATGCTTACTATGAAATACTTCATAAATGTTTTCTTCATTTATTCATTTTTATTGATTCAAATGCTCCCACCCAAGAGCTCTGGTAGGACAGTTGCGGAAATGAACTCTCTGATGAACAGAAATGCCCCTGAGTAGAAAGACAGCTGGTCCTTGAGAAGGTTTCATTATACCTCAGGGTACAAGCAACCATAAGATTAATGTGTAAACTGTTCTTTGTAGATGGGCAGCTAAGTGATGCAGTGGATAGAATTTGGATATAGAGTCAGGAAGACAGCTTCAGATACTTCGTAGTTGTAAGTCCCTTCACACTGTTTGCCTCAGTTTTTTCATCTGAAGAAGGAAATGGCAAATCATTCCACTTTGCCCAGAAACCTCTCAACAAGGGTAACAAAAAGCCAGACACAACTTACAACTAAACCACCACAGCAACCTTCTAACAGTATTTATCAAAAGTAATGTTTGTCTAGAAGCATGCTTTTAGCATAAGATATGACCTTGACCTCAAGGAATTTATAACCTTGTTGAAGAGAGACTAAATATGACTAAGCATTCAAAATGAGAGAATAATATAACTGTGTGTTTGGTGTATTATTAATTTTTGTTAATATTTATCATCAATCATTAAAATAACAGAATATTCCTGGAAAAAAAGTTTTCTATATGTTTTTGAATTTTCATTGAATCAAGAAATCTCCAAAGTACACAGGAAAGCTGAAGTCCCTAGAGGTGATGGTTCAGGGAATTCAGATTCTGCTTGGTCACCACCCATCTTATGTTGGTTGCATGCTCCAGAATTAATTGTCAGCATGATGAAACTTTTCTCTGCTAAAATCCTCCTTTGATATTTTACCATATGGAGATAACCTTTGGGGCCTCAAAGACTATGCCAAGAAATCACAAGCTCTGGTAAGATCCACCAAACTGGAAAGCCTTCATAGAGGGGCCTATAATGGATTGTTTGTCTATATCCCACAAAGACTCAAGTCTAATTATGCTCAGAAAAGCTTATCACAAGAAAGTTTGCGGAAAGATGACAGATTATTATTATTATTATGGTCACACCAAATCATGAATATGATATAGCATGGTTTAAAGAATTGCAAATTGCCCTATTGATGTGAGTACCAGCATTGTTGAAATTGTGCTTTTCGAATTAGTGAAGCATAAGAAGAAGAATAATACATATATGGCAGGAATGATTTTATAAGTGCATTGAACTCCTGACAAAGAAAGTCTCTCCATTAATGGGCTCAACAACTTATCTATGACTTAGAGGTTGTTGTTTTTTTTTTTTTAAACTTATTTATTTATTTATTTTTAATAATAGTTTTTTATTTTCAATATATATATATAAAGATAGTTTTCAACATTCACCTTTGCAAAACCTTCTGTTTCATATTTTCCCCTTTTGTTCTCCCCAAGCCTCTCCCCTAGACAGCAAATAATCCAATATACGGATTATTACATGTTAAACATGTGCAATTCTCTACATTCCACAAATATTCCATGCTGCATAAGAAAAATCATATTAAAAAGAAAAAAATGAGAAAGAAAACAAAAAGCAAGCAAACCATAATAAAAAGGTGAAAATACTATGTTGTGAATCACATTCAGTCCCCACAGTTCTGTCCCTGGATGCAGATGGCTCTCTCCTTCACAATTCTATTGGAATTGGTCTAAATCACCTCATTTAAAAAAAGCCACATCCTTCAGAATTTATCATTGCATAATTTTGTTATTGTTTCGTACAATGTTCTCTTGGTTCTATTCACTTCACTTAGCATATGACTTAAGAATTTTAAAGAGTTGCCCAGGAGAAAGTGAGAATTTAAATGATTTATTTACTGTTGATCAATCATTTAATCAGCATGTATTTATTGGCACACCATGTGTTAGTTATTTATGCTAGACCCTAGGGAATAACGAAAGAAAAATTATTCCTCTCAAGAAATTTACATCTGTTGGGTGAAATGCATACACATAAGCATATACAAAATAATTAAAGGTAATTATTTTGGGGGAGGGTGAGAGGCAAGGCATTAGGAACGTCTGGGGACCAAGAAAACCCTCATGTAGAAGGTAGCACTTGAGCTGAGTCTTGAAAAAAATTAGGGATTTAAAAAAAAAGCAGAAGTGAACAGGAGCAGATTTCAGCTAGAGATTCAGTAGCATTTGTAAAGGTATGGTAAGGTCTAAGAGAGTGAGAATCGCTTTCCAGGAACAGTACAAAGGACATTTTGCAATGTATGAGTTAGCTATGAAGCAGTCAACTCATTTACATGGAATTAGTTTTTAAATTTTTCATAGCAAAGTTGTAATTCAAAAAGCTGGAAACCATGGCAGGATTAAATAAGGAAAATTGCGTTCATAATTGCAGAAAACAAAGATTTCTTTTTTCCCTCTTAAGGGAAATATGCAAAAATTTGCTGTGAGACACCACTGATGGAGGAGAAATAATCTGGAAAATAAATTAGCAGGAAGAATTCAGCTACTGATTGGAAAAGAGACATAGCTTTGTGAACTTTATCTCACAATGAGAGTTGAATTCTGTATCAATTTGAATTTATTGCCTGCCAGCATCTTCTAAACTAAAGCTTGGCAAGAGATGCCTTGTTCTTTGCTCCCTCTTACTGTTTAAGAGGGAGAACTGGGATGGGAGTGGGAGGCAGAAGAGCAGAGTACAGGTTTTGCATAATTTTGCAGTCAACTCTGTTATAAGAAGAGGTTCCGAGATAATTGGACAAAGTTGAATCCCATCAAGTGAAAGAGTTGTCTGGACTTATCTTCAATGCCCAAGTGGTTTTGCTGTGAGCTTTCCTTTCCTTTCCTTTAAAGAGACCTGGTTGGAAAGAAATGATTAGACCCAGAAGAATCCTCATTTGTCTAGATGGATAGTAAATCTGAGGAGCTTGACAATTTTTGTGATTTACAAGGAACTGCTGGTTACTACAATAGTGTAACAATTCCTCTGCACCTTGTTAAAGGTAACCATTAGTAAAAAGAACTTGTTACTACTCCATCCACTGATAGAAAACAAAAGGGAAGTTAATTCTCATACTATGAGAGGTGAAGACTAGCAGAGAAGGGAACTGATTCTATGGGGTACAGATTATTCCTGAAAGCCTTGCTATCAAAACATTGTGAGTTGTCTCAGCTATGTGGGTTTCCCCATTGATGACCTTGGGGCTAATATGTGCCCATTCTTTTTCATGGACACTGTGTATCTGGTAGGAGTGTTTGATTCAGGTTTAGGGGTGGACTGTGACTATTTCTGCCTTATATAATAGCTTTTGCTTTAACATTAAGTAAATATTTTGAATTAATAGTGTTGGGTAACAATCTGTGAAAAGAAGCAGCTCAGGAACTACAATGGTAAGTGGTAACAGTAATAAATAGCAATAGTAACAGTGTATCTTTCCCCCACCCAAGCCCTTAATAGAGTAAACCCGAGCTGTCTGAAAGAATAGGGACTACAGTACTAATCCTTCTCTGGTAAGCCTAGCTCTACCAGTGTGAGGATAGGTTGAAGTGAGCCAGTCAATCCAGAGTGAGGATTACTAAACTACCATTGTAGTTCAGCAGGTAGGTGGCACAACAGGTACAGCCCTGTGCCGGGACTCAAGTATTCAAATTTGGTCTTAAACGTGTAATAGTTATGTGACCCCCCAGCAAAGCATTTAACTCTGCTTGCCTCAGTTTCCTCATCTGTAAAAAGTTGGAGAAGAAAATAGCAAAGTACTCAGGTATCTTTGTCTGGAAAACTCCAAATGGGGTCACAAAGAGTTGGATGGACAGAACAACAAAATGTAGCCATTTGCATTTGCATTTTCAGGACATTAGTAATCAATGGTTTCACCCTGGTCTCAACAAGAAAAGGGAAAAAATAGGTCCATCTTTCATACTCTTAAAGTGATGTTTCTTTCTAAGGGGCTTTGAGAGAGGCATTTCATAATTCTCAGTGACAAAATGAGCCATATAGCTGAAATGCACAGTCAGAGCTCTATTTGAGAAGCAAGGAGAATTTGATTATCTGATTTTTTTATACTTCTATGACTCCATCAGCCAGAACAGAAAATGTCAGATCAGAGGAAGATCCTTTATTGAAAAGAGTGATCAATACTCAGTCTGCTATAGCCTTCTAGCAATGAGGAATTATGTGGACCTAAGTACTTTAAATATGTCTTTCATCAAGACTCTCAAGGTTCACTTTTTTCCCCAGGTGCCATCTTATCTCATTAACTCATGGGGAGACTACATACTCAGTCCCTGTGTTTCAGAAGCTTTTAACCACCTAGGAAAGGATATGAGTAGGAAAATTCACTTTTAACAGGGACAAAAAAACCTACTTTCATTTACCTTAGAGCACACAATTGGCATTTCCCCTCAATGATTTTCTTCATACTTTTAGAGCTGATTCACCCACTGCTTATTGCAGGGCCCATGAAAATATTCAGTGACAGGAGCTGAAAACACTTTGATGAATGGAGAAACTGAGGCTTCTGGGGGAAAGTACTTATTCACATTTATCCAGCTAATCATGATGGTGTAGCCAGTAGATCAATTCTTATTCATCCTTCAAGATTAGCTCAAATGCCACCTCTTCCATAAAGCCTACTTTGATTCTCTCTTCTACTCCTAATCAGCATCAGGAGTTATCTCTGTCTCTCCTTCCCCCCCTCCCTCTTTTTATCTCCCTTCTCCCTCCCCCTCTCTTTTTTTTACTCCCCACCCCCACTCCTTCCCTCTCTCTCTCTTTTTTCCTCTTTCAGCCATTTAATCAAAAGGTAGGTGGCTGAATGAATAGAGCATTGGGCCTGAAGTCAAGAAGATCTGAGTTCAAATCCAGTCTCAGATATTCACCAATTTTGTGAGTTTGGGAAAATCACTTAATCTGGGTCTGTTTTAAACCAGTGGAGAAGGAAATGGCAAACCACTCCAGTGTCTTTGCCAAGACAACCTTATGAACACAATACTAGTGTGCTATGATCCATTGGAAAACAAAGAGTCAGAAATGATTGAACAATAGCTGCTATGCAGTGCATTATGGTTTTTAAGTCAGCTTGGTATTTGTTTTTGTATTCCCACAATGATCCAGGAGGCACTCCTTTTCACATAGTAATATTAATAGTTAATTGTATATAGCACTTAGTAGGTGCTAGGCACTGTGCTAAATGCTTTATAATGGTTATCTCATTTTGTCCTTACAACTCGGAGTTAGATTACTTTCAAGCTATTATCATCTCCATTTTATAGAGTAAATTGCTTCCTGTTTTGAAAAGAGTAACTTGCAGGGACTTTAGCTTTCATTTTCTTGTTTTTCAATCAACCAATTAATGAATAAGCATGTATTAAGTACCTACAATAAGCTAACATGAGCCTAAAGATACAAAGGAAGGTAAAAGTATGGTCCCTGCCCCCTAGAAATTCACTTTCTAATGGAGAAGACAACATGCAAAAATGGTACATTGAAGATTTTCGCAGTGTAAATGAAAGCTAAACTCGAGTCCAGGCATTGTGCTAGGCCCTGAGGATACAAAATGTGGAAAGGAATGATATATAGTGTATATGATTTTGCCTTTTCTTTTTCTTTTTAGAAATGCAGAACCTCCTGAAAAACATTTTCAAATGAAGAGCTTTGTTACGGACTTTGGAAGGCCTCGGGAGCCGGACAAGGTATTTTCTCGCTCAGCAACTGCTGAATCCAGATCTCTCTTCCACTGCTACATCAATGAAGTGGAACAGTTGGACATGCCAAAGATAAGTCACAAAGCAACTGCTGTGGATGCTGATGAACTTTTTCAGGAGGGGTCCAGAAGTAGCGGGAGACCAGAGGAAGACGACCTGACCCAGATGACCAAATTCAACATCCCCAATTTTGTGAACACCGACCAAAATTCCTCCTTTGGGGAGGATGATCTTCTGATTTCTGAGACACCAGTTCTAGAAAACAAACCAATAGTTCAGACTTCCCATGAAGTCCTAGATTAAGAAAGATTCACTATAGGACAAAGTCTTTGTAATATCATCGATCCACCTACTGCTTAGCAAGGGATTTTCTTCACAGGCAGCTTCAGATTTGTTTCAGGGTTGTGTGTGTGTGTGTGTGTGTGTGTGTGCGTGTGTGTGTGTATGTGTGTGTGCTTGTGGGTGCACATATAGCTAAAGTAGAAGTCAGTGCAATAGCAAATTTAGTGCTTACAAGATCTCTGTTTGGCTTTTTGGACTTTTTTTTGGGGGAAACTATTGAGACTATCCCATTTGGATACTCACCATTTGGTGGGTTGGAAATGGTTTAATCACATACTGAGAGGCAATCTACTTAGTGGAAAGGGATTGGATGTGGAATCAGGAAGCCCCGGTTTCAAGTCCTCTCTCTGACATATACTGGCTGTGTGATCCTAGATAAGTCAGTTAACTTATTATTCCAGACAACTCTAGAAAACTGTGAATCTAAGAAAGTACCATCCTGCTTTGGTAGGAGTTTTTCATTCAGGAGTTCATTCCTTTTTATGAAATCACAGATCTACTTCCTATCCTATAATACCAGTTGGTGTAAGTCCTTATAGGTAGGGCTGTATTAAGCCAGTGTGAATGAGTGAATACTCTGTCTTCTCCTGTTCTGAGAGTCTACCAAAAAGACCTTACCGCTGTGGGCCTTTGCCCTCTTCTGCCCAATTATTAAACATAGCTCTTTGTGTAGAGCTATAGCACAAAGCAGCAGGAATATGCCTGAATGATGAGAATCCATTTTTCTTTCTTTCTTTTTATTTTATAAGGAAGGAAACATTTTGCTAAAGGGTAGAGAATCCATTTTTCTAAGAACATCTCAGTTGGCCATTAACCAGTCAATTGCCTTGTGCTACACCAGTTCTTATGCAATTGGATATACATGTAGTAATTTCCCTAAAGAATGAAAGGAGCTGGGTGATGGAGTGGCTGATATGGGGTTATGACCATGATATAAACATAATCCTGCCTCAGACACTTGTTAGTTGTATGAATCTGGACAAGGAATTAAACTCAGTACCTCGGTTTGCTCATCTGTAAAAGAGACTAATGATGATTATAGGAATTACTTCATAGGATTATTGTGATAATCTATTAAAATAATATATGTAAAGTGCTTTGCACACCTTAAAGTGCTTTATAAATGTCAGCTATTATTATAACTACTGTTGCTATTATTATATTATTAAATGGCCTTTAGGATACATCTGACCAGCATTCCTCCTTCCAAGAAGGTGCTTAAGCTTAGTTTGTATGGCTTTTAATAGGGCTGTTTTCTGCTTTTAACCCTATTTAGTATCACTGTCTTCTCATCATTGTTGCCATTTTCTATAAATTAATGGAAAGCATTCCTCATGGGTCAGTTCTCCTTACGTGGCTAAAGCATGAGGTTGGGTATTCTTGCCAGGGCAGAGATTTTTGATCCAGAATACCATGGATGCTCTACATAAGACCAACAGCAATTCCTTCACATCCCAAAATATCCTGCATGTGGAAAGCAAGCCTGAAGCCTGGGACAGAAAGCAATTTAGCTCATTCAGTGGCCTGGGAAGCTGGCTGCTAATTTGTAAGGAAATTTTTGTTATGAAATTTTTCACCGCCTGTGATGAAAAACAACCCCTTCCTGCCTTGTACTGAGTGTAAAATAAACGAGTTCAATTGCATATTACTTTGCTGCTCAGCTATGACACCTCTGTATTTTTAAATATGTTTTTGGGACATGATGCCTGTCTCTTGGCTCTTTATTATTTATTTCATTTGCTGGTCAATGTGAAAAAAACATAATGTTTTATACCGACTCATTTCCCTGACTTTTTTTTAAACAGGGGAAGCAAGGTGGCACAGTGCATGCAGAGTGCTAGGCCAGGAATCAGAAAGATTCATCTTCCTGAGTTCAAATCAGGCCTCAGAAACTTATTAGCTCAATTGTGACTCTAGGCAAGTCACTTAATCTGTTTGTCTCAGTTTCCTCATCTGTAAAATGAGCTGGAGAAAGAAATGGCAAACCTCTCCAACATCTTTGCCAAGAAAACCACAAATGGCATCTCAAAGAGTTGAAAACAATTGAACAATAATAAACAACATTTCCTTTTAATAAAAACAAAAAATAACACCCCCCCCAAAAAACAACCTGCATTTCCTCTTCCCAATATTCTTGAGGCAAACATTATTCTTGAGGATACAAAGTACCTTGTAATACATCCAGGCTTGAAATCTCTTTGTTTAAGATAAATTGCACTGGTGAGTTCTTGCACAAAGCTTTACCTTGGAAGTCTCATGCTTACCTCAAAGAGGAGTCAAGACTAATTAGAGCAATTAGAACATTTTTATTAACAAAAATACTACTTGGATGTGGAGAAGGCAGGTTAAAAAAGAAAAGCCTTTGGCCTTCTTTTAAAAATATTTCAATATTATTTTAGTATTCTTAATTATACATACATTAATAAAAGTTTTAGAAAATGAAAGAATGTTTAAAACATGGGGCAAATACTTAAAATCACTTAAAGCAAAGCTTTTTTACTTAAAGTCTGTGGTTTCCCAAAGGATCAATGGATAGGCTTAGAAAAGGGGTAGTTTTGGGGAGAGGGATAAGAAAAAATTTTCCATTTTTATTTTTAGTAACTTTGATTTTCTTTGTAATTTATATGTTTCATTTTATATATTTAGAATGTTTTGAGAAGGGGTTCATAATCTTTATCAGATTGACAAAGAGTTTTTCCACACATAAGAAATTAAGAACCCCTGATCTAGAGAATGTTTTTCTCCATTTTTTAATTCAACAATTTGGGAGTGGAAGAGATAGGGTAAAAGAAAGATAACCTGTTACTGTCGCTAAATCATCTGTGTGGGGAGCTCAGTGACTGGGAACTCACTCCATCCCTGCAATTTGGCAACCTGTCTGTACAAGTTAATCCTAAGTGTGTTGCCTGGCCCACTGAAATGTTAAATCATTTGCCCAAGATAACACAGCTTTTATGTGAGAGAATCTAGGATCTTGAATCCAAGTTTTTCTAAGGCCAGCTTTTTATATCATACTGGCTCTTATCATTTTAATATAAAATCTAAGATAAAAATCAACAACATTGTGAGTCAATTGAAAGATGTGTTGCTTTTTAGTTAATTTTAAAACAAATCTTGAAAAAAAAACAATAGTCCAAATTAGTGTTGGTTTTAGGATTTTGTCTCTACTTGCTCTCTAAAATAACTGCCATCTCACTTGAATGTATGGGGATTCATTCCTTCTGAAAATTGCAAGACGTCCATTCCATTCCACCCCAACCTTCCCTTAGTGGATAAATGCTATTTAATAATCCTGGAACACTTTGTCTCCCAGAAATCATTGTTGTTGAGACCTAGAGGGCTAAGACAGGGTCAGCCTGGATAAAATGGTGGGATAGTTTCGCACAGATAAGAGAGGCAGGCCAGAAACACTCACTTAAAACTCCTGAGGTAGATAGGATCTGGAAGATATGACCAAAAGTACAGAATGATGGAAAACAAACAAATAAACTAACAACAATGGACAAGGGGGGCAGCTGCTCCAGTTTTTCATCTCACCTCCGTCATTTTTTACCCTTATGATCTTAAGACAATTCACAATCTTCCTGAGCCTCAGTTTTCTAATTAATGAATGAGTTGGTTTAAATAGGCTTTATTCACTTTTTTGATCTACCTTCTTATGATGTTTCTCTGTTCTTTTAATCCTATCATCCCCTTCAGCTTTTGAGGTTATCTCAAAGAGCTTTCTCTAGACAGAAGAAGTAGGACAGTCACCATGCAGGGACAGAGCATGCTTGTTTTACTAACTCTTGCCTCAATGAGTCATAGGGCAGCAAGTGGGAGTTTGCAAGAGCTAGTTGATCTGAGCAGAGTGTGTGATGGTGGGTTGCATTAAAAAAACAGTTAGTTATTATTAGTTATTATTATATTAGAAAAATTAGTTATTATTATATTAGAAAAAATTAGTTATAATCCTCTGAGAAATGAATTTTGATCATTAATAGAGCTTCCACTTTGGAAATTCTTCTTCCTTCTGCAATTTCCCTGGGGTGACAGTGATTTACTCAGATTCCTGCCTGCTCTGGGAGGTTCAGTGAGCTCAAGAGAGGCAGGCTTCTACAGTCAGAAAGAACTGAGTTCAAATCCAACCTCTGACATTTACTAGCAGTGTGACTCTGGGCAAATAATTTAATTCTGTTTGCCTCTGTTTCTTCCCCTGTAAAATGAACTGGAGAAGGAAATGGCAAAGCAGTATTCAACATCTTTGCCAAGAGAGTTAGAGGTGACTGAATACCACCACTACCACCACCAACACCAACCATAACAAATTTTAGTCCTACACTCTCATTAA
The DNA here is from genome assembly GCF_016432865.1 of Antechinus flavipes. Lineage (NCBI taxonomy): Eukaryota > Metazoa > Chordata > Mammalia > Dasyuromorphia > Dasyuridae > Antechinus > Antechinus flavipes. The sequence goes on from NC_067401.1 coordinate 254,860,273, forward strand.
CTGAATCTTGAAGGTGACTCAAAGACAAGATGACAGCCAGAATTTTGGTAGGGTACCAGGGAGAAGTCAAATGCCTGGGGTCTGAGAGCTCCTGATAATAGTTTTGTTGGGTAGGTCATTTGTCCGCCTTCTACCATATTGCTCCTCTCACTTGCGCGAGAAATTTGCATGTTGGTACATGCATCCTTGGTGGAAGCCTTACAAATTCATAGGAGCCTCAGAGGGCATCTAGTTTGCTGTTCTCCATTTCAGTTGAGAAAATTAAGGCCCATGAAAGTTGAAAGACTTCCCCAAGTTGAGGGTAAATACTACAGATGAGAGTTGAGCCCACATCCTAGTGCCCTTTCCAATATACCATGCTTCTATGCTGCAGGGAAGCTTTTAGGTCCAAATCAGCTCAAAAATCAACACAATGAAAAATGTCAGCAAGTCTGAATGGGATTGCCAGTTAACTGTTGTGGAGCTAAAGAGACAGAGCACTGGGCCTGGAGTCAGAAAGAAGAAAGTTCGAATCCAGCCTCAGACTCTTATAGCTGTGTGACACCAGGTGAATCTCTTCACCTCTGTTTGACTCAGCCTACAAAATCGGTATAATAGCAGAACCTGTTTCCCTGAATTGTTATGAGGGTAAAATAGATAATATTTATCAAGCACTCTATACCTCAGAACAGCATATAAATCCTAGTTATTATTATTTTAACTGACAGGGGTTGAGAAGTAAGAGAAGTGTAAATTATTCTTTTGGACTGTTGCCAAAGGAGAAATCTTTGTAGGATATTCCATGCCAGATGAGGGGTAGGCATTAACTATATATCCAAAGGACTTCTCTGATGGGTTTGTTTAATTTTGATCATGATAAAATCCCAGTAAAGGGCTGACCTGGAGCCATGAAAAATATTAAAAAAAAAAAAAAGGATTAAAAAAAACATCTTAGGAAATTTTGGGATTTATTCTGACAGAACTACTTCTTTTCTCCCTACTTCCATAACATACTATAAACAGTTGTGCTCATGAGTTAGCTCTCCTAGAATAGCAGCACTGAAGAGTCACCTAATAATAGCATAGTCAGATAATAATAAATGATCAAGCCTGGGAGGGGGTCACCTAATTTAATACCACTGTTTTAGAAAAGATAAAACTGAGAGCCAGGGAGATTTAAATAACTTACCCAAAATCATCCAGGGAGTAAATATTGGAGGGGGAAATTATGAAATCAGCTCCTCTGATTCCCAAGTGGAGTATTCTTTCCAATATAGTCTCCCAGATGACTCATCTTCCATTTAGGGAGGACAACACCAGACTTACTGTTACCTATTCTGTTTTTATTTATGGTTGAAAAGATTTCAGTCTCCCTCAGGTCTCTGTACTCAGAGCAATAGTTCATGCAAATCTGATGAACAAACCAGAGCTGCAATTATAGGGATAAAAAGTGGATAGAATGCTGAGTCAGGAGATTCATGGATTTGAATCTTGCTTCTTATTCTGATTAGCTGTGTCATGCCTAGGCAAGTGATTAAACTCCCTGAGCCTCAAATGTGTTTACATACATATTTTTATGTACAAATACACTTAATATAAATTATATGAATTGACTGTATAATTAATGTGACGTATCTACAAGATGAATGTATTTTTCTATACAAACACATAAACACGTTTTATATATATGTGTGTATATATACACACATATATGTATAGGAATGTATATAGTTATTCCTGAATCTATGTGCATATGTACATATACCAATACATGTATGTATATCTGTTTGTCTATCTATCTGAAGATCTGTTGAAGACCTTAGCTTAAAAAGGCCCAGGTCTCCCAATGCAACCAGGCAATCTAATCTCTATCTGGCCACTGGACCCAGATGGTCTACAGGGGAAAGTAAGGCAGATAACCTTGCCCAGCCTTCCCTCACTTAAATCCAATCACTTGCATTTCATGGCATCATCTAATATTGTAGTCCTTTTCAAGAAGGAAGGACAAACATTATCTATCTATCTATCTATCTATCTATCTATCTATCTAACTAACATGATTATGGCTAATCTGTTATGTGCAAAGTAATTAGATATAACTAGGGACTTGCTATTAATAAGTGGCTTTCCAGGAACCCCTCCCCCCAACTAAATGCAACGTACTTTTAAGTTTGATATACATTAACATTTTCTCCATCATTTTTTAAAATACATTTTTGAAGTCTAGACAATCAACAAAACAAAAAGTCGAGCCCTGATTTGTTGAATCCAAGGTAAAATGCTAACAATGAAGATTTAATAATTGGAAGCACATTTACTTTGCTCTTAACAAAAAAGAGCTGGCTCCAGCCTACCCATGATTATAACAAACATTTATTAAGCACATACTATATTCAAAGCACCATGATAGGCACTAGGGGAGATATATTTGGTCTGTACCCTTAGGATCTAATAGGGAAAAAATAAACAGACGTATGCCAAGGAATAGATGCTTAATAAATGGATGTCAAATTGAATAGAATTAATTTTTTTTGCCAGGTCTGAGATCTCATTCATCTGTATCTTCTGTCTATATAATTCATGTCTGTCTTTCCATAAATCTTTCACAGAGAATATACCCAATTCACTTGAAAACTCCTATTATTCTTTTAATACCATGAACGTATCAGTGTAGCACTTAGACTATCTGGTATCATTTTCCTTGTATTTGTTTGTATTCTTTTTGTATGATATCCTTGTAATGGCTTTTATAATAGTTTAGGCATGCAGCTAATCTTTGGTAATGTTTCAGTCTTCAGATACCTCCTATGCATTTTTGGGAGACCTACAATTTTGATTCTTTTGATGTCCCATAATTCATAATCATATAACATCATCGGAGAATATGGTAATTAAAGAGGTGGGTTTTTATAATAGTGAGATACTTAGGATGACTAAAATGCAAAGCAATTTCTCCTATGTAATTCTCCTCAACTCTGGACTGAGCTCATTGTCCAGCTGAAATACCTGTCCATGTTAAACATGGATGGATATATTAAGTGGGTGGTCTTTCCATGTGTATATCATAATCAAGACAATTAGTTTCTTATCTACTTTTCTGTGTAATTTCTATGTAATATGCACGTCAAACTGATCTCTGAATAATTATAGATTTTCATAGGGGTCTGTATTCTTCTGAGTCTCAATGGAATTCGTGTAGCATAATATACAAATACATTTGGAGAACTTTCCCAATGATAAGATAATCCTTTTGTGCAAATTCATGATAATGCCAAATTCCTTGACAATGCTAAATGTCTTAGGTACACATCTTATATGATCTTGAACTTTTTTTTACAGATACATTGAAAACATTTTTCTTTGAGAAGAGACTATAATGGAGCATTTTGTCCTATCTAGTTAAATACTTAAAAAAATCAATAATTGATGCTATGGAGTTTTATATCATCTATATCTCTCAGTTATATAACTCTAAAGATGTGTTTTTATATGAAAAAAATATCTTTTTATCTGTAAACAACCGGCAATATAATTCATTTTCACCCAGTTCACCCTCAATGTATGCATAGACCATTTTCAATTAATATAAAAGATGATAAAATAAGCATGTAGCATACTTGCCAATAAAGCCTCATTGGTTGTTTTGAAAAATAAAGTTTGATATGGGATCTTTATGATTGTTTCTGTTCTTTTGGAAACTTCTCCCTTTGAAGCAGCACTTTGAAAATTAATTCCCTGAAACTTTTAGGAACTTTATTGTTCCAACATAAAAAATTCTTTTGTATGTACTTAATCTGGTGTTGATGAAAAATATTACTTTTTCTTTGGTAGTAGACTTAAGCAGCATACATTGGAACTGCTATGATAATACAATGTTCCCATCTTTCTCTTTAATGTATTTACCACTTTGCTCTAACCAAGTCAATGATCTGATTACATGCAACTGTTTCTCAAATGATTCCAAGTTAGTAGCCATGCATTTCCTATCTATTAAAATGTGGTAAATTTCAATAAGTATGCTGTACAACAAGATTTATGTGATGATCAACTGAATTTAGCTCTTTTCAACAATGAGGTGATTAAGGTCATTCTAATAGACTTGTGATGGAGAGAGCTATTTGCATCTAGAAAGAGGACCATGGGGACTGAATGTGGATTGCAACATAGTATTTTCATCATGTTTGTTGTTTTTTTTTTCTTAGTTTTTTTGATCTTATTTTTCTTGTACAGCATGATAAACATGGAAATACGTTTAGAAGAATTGCATGTTTAACCTATATTGGATCATTTACTGTCTAGGAGATGAGGGTAGAGGAAAGGGAGAAAAATTTGGAACACAAGGTTTTGCAAAGCTGAATGTTGAAGACTATCTTTGCATGTATTTCGAAAATAAAAAGCTATTAAAATAATTATTATGCTGTTTGATGATCACTATGTTCAGTGCTCCAGACCTTTCTCAATGAACTTATTCATTATATACAGGGCAGGAAACTCTGTAATTATTTGTAAACCTTTGTCTTCTTCCATTTTTTGAAATGATTTCTTGTTTTTGCCATCCTATGCTGTGTCCGATTTCTTACTGACATGATTCACTATCCGTTTTTATGTGGATTTTGTGCAGATAATCTAATTTATTTGTTTATTTATTCATTCATTTAGTATTTTTAATTAAAGCTTTTTATTTACAAAACATATGCATGGCTAATTTTTTCAACACTGACCCTTGCAAAACCTTGTGTTCCAACTTTTCCCCTCCTTCCCCCCACCTTCTCCCCTAGCTGGCAGGTAGGCATGTTAAATATGTTGCAATACATGTTAGATCCAATATATGTATACATATTTATACAGTTATCTTGCTGCACAAGAAAAATCAGATCAAAAAGGAAGAAAAAAATGCAAGTAAGTAACAAGAGAGAGTGAGAATGCTATGTTGTGTTCTACACTCTGTTCCCATGGTTCTCTCTGAGTGTAGGTGGCTCTCTTCTTCACTGAACAATTGGAACTGGTTTGAATCATCTCATTGTTGAAGAGAGCCACATCCATCAGTATTGATCATTGTATTGTCTTGTTGTTGGTTCTGCTCATTTCACTTAGCATCAGTTCGTATAAATCTCTCCAAATCTCTCTGAAATGATCCTACTGGTCATTTCTTACAGAACAATAATATTCCATAACATTCATATACCACAATTTATTCAGCCATTCTCCATCTGATGGGAATCCACTCAGTTTCCAGTTTCTTGCCACTACAAAGAGGGCTGCCACAAACATTTTTGCACATGGGGGTCCCTTTCCCTCCTTTAAGATCTCTTTGGGATATAATCCCAGTAGAAACATTGCTGGAACAAAGGGTATGCACAATTTGATAACTTTTTGAGCATAGTTCCAAATTGCTCTCCAGAACGGTTGGATATGTTCACAATTCCACCAACAATGTATCAATGTCCCAATTTTCCCACATCCCTTTCAACATTGGTCATTATTGTTTCCTGTCATCTTAGCCAATCTGACAGGTGTGAAATTCTGAGGAGTTGTCTTAATTTGCATTCCTCTGATCAATAGTGATTTGGAGCACCTTTTCATGTGATTAAAAATAGTTTCAATTTCTTCATCTGAAAATTGTATGTTCATATCCTTTGACCATTTATCAATTGGAGAATGATTGAACTATTATAAATTTGATCTCTATATATTTTATAAATTAGGCCTTTATCAGAACCTTTAAATGTAAAAATATTTTCCCAGTTTATTGCTTCCCTTCTAATTTTGTCTTCATTAGTTGTGTTTGTACAAAAAAATTTTAACTTAATATAATCAAAATCATCTATTTTGTGATCAGTAATGATCTCTAGATTCTTCTTTGGTCACAATGTTCTTCTAATCTGTTTATAATCTCGTTCTTTATGCCTACATAATGAACCCATTTTGAACCTTATCTTGATATATGGTATTAGGTGTGGGTCAATGCCTAGTTTCTGCCATACTAGTTTCCAATTTTCCCAGCAATTTTTATCAAATAGTGAATTATCCCAAAAGCGGGAGAGTCTTTGGGCTTGTCAAATACTAGATTGCTATAGTCATTGACTGTTTTGTTCTAAGAACCTATTCCACTGATCAACTTCTCTATTTCTTAGCCAGTACCAAATGGTTTTGATAACTGCTGCTTTATAATATAGATTTAAATCTGATACAGCTAGACTATCTTCAATTGATTTTTTTTTTTTAATTAGTTCCCTTGAAAGTCTTGACCTTTTGTTCTTCCAGATGAATTTTGTTATTTTGTCTAGGTCAGTAAAATAGTTTCTTGGGAATCTGGTATGGCACTAAATAAATAGATTAGTTTAGGTAGTACTGTCATCTTTATTACATTCACTCGCTCTGTCCAAGAGTACTTTTGACATTTTTCCAATTGCTTAGAGCTGACTATGACAGAAGCTTGCTGATCTGTTTGCCTGACACAATTCTTTCCTTTTCCTTACTACAGTCTATCCTACATTTAGTTGCCCAAGTGATTTTTCTAATGTACAGGTTTGATTATATCATTTCAATATTTAATAAACTCCAGTGTTTCCTATAACATCCAGCATCACAAACTAATATTCAATTGTAGGAAAATTTTTTTTGTACTTTGAAGGAATTAAAGATATTATCAGGAAACTGCATGATAGAAAAAAAATAGACTAGTTACATGGTACATTGCCTTCATGTGCCTTAATCACTTTGTCACTTGATCCAGACAAATCTACTCAAGGACTAAAAAAAACCTGCAAGTGATTATTGAGTTATTATTAGTGCTATTTGAAAGACCACAGAGAATCTTTCCCACTGAAATCATTGTGTATATTGTATTATGCTTACCTTACTCTCCCATCAATCTGTATACATTTCTTTGAATCTCTTATATTCTTTGCTTTTATAAAAAATTTCAAAATTCATTAAAAAAGTTATGTTTTATTTTCACAGTTAAAGGTTCTGATAAAGGCCTCATTTCCAAAATATGTAGAGAACTGACTCAAATTTATAAGAAATCAAGCCATTCTCCAATTGATAAATGGTCAAAGGATATGAACAATTTTCAGATGATGAAATTGAAACTATTACCACTCATATGAAAGAGTGTTCCAAATCACTATTGATCAGAGAAATGCAAATTAAGACAACTCTGAGATACCACTACACACCTGTCAGATTGGCTAAGATGACAGGAAAAAATAATGATGAATGTTGGAGGGGATGCGGGAAAATTGGGACACTGATGCATTGTTGGTGTTGTGAACAAATCCAATCATTCTGGAGAGCAATCTGAAATTATTCCCAAAAAGTTATCAAACTGTGCATACCCTTGATCCAGCAGTGTTACTTCTGGGCTTATATCCCAAAGAAATACTAAAGAAGGGAAAGGGACCTGTATGTGCCAAAATGTTTGTGGCAGCCCTGTTTGTAGTGGCTAGAAACTGAAAATTGAATGGATGCCCATCAATTGGAGAATGGTTGAGTAAATTGTGGTATATGAATGTTACGGAATATTATTATTCTGTAAAAAATGACCAGCAGGATGAATACAGAGAAGACTAGCGAGACTTACATGAACTGATGCTAAGTGAAATGAGCAGAACCAGGAGATCATTATACACTTCGACAACGATATTGTATGAGGATGTATTCTGATGGAAGTAGATTTCTTTGACAAAGAGACCTAACTGAGTTTCAATTGATAAATGATGGACAGAAGCAGCTACACCCAAAGAAAGAACACTGGGAAATGAATGTGAACTATTTGCATTTTTGTTTTTCTTCCTGGGTTATTTTTACCTTCTGAATCCAATTCTCCCTGTGCAACAGGAGAACTGTTTGGTTCTGCAAACATATATTGTATCTAGCATATACTGCAACATATCTAACATATATAGGACTGCTTGCCATCTTGGGGAGGGGGTGGAAGGAGGGAGGGGAAAAATCGGAACAGAGGCGAGTGCAAGGGATAATGTTGTAAAAAAATTACCCTGGCATGGATTCTGTCAATAAAAAGTTATTATAAAATAAAATAAAATAAAAAAATGAAAAAAAATTATGTTTTATATTTTTCCTCTCCTATCGCTTCTCCTTCCAGCGAGAAAGCAAGCAATGTGATATTCAATATAAATATGAAATTATGCAAAACATATTTTCATGAGCTATATTGCCAAAAAATGTAAGAAAAATAAAATGAAAAAATATGCTTCAATTTGAATTCAGACTCCATCGCTTGTCTCTCTGGAGGTGGACTGCATTTTTCTTCATTAAGGCCTCTGATATTGTCTTGGGATGATTGATCAGAATAGTTAAGTCATTCACTGTTGTTCATCATATAATACGGCTGTTATTGTGTACAATGTTTTCCTGGTTTTTCACTTCACTTTGCACCAGTTTATGTAAATCTTCCCAAATTTTTCTGAAACTATCCTGCTTGTCATTTCTTATAATACAAGTATTCCATCACAATATATCATTATCTATCTCCATTTCCTAACTCAGAACTTCTTACATTTTTCCCACTTGTGATCTCTTTTCTCCTAAGACATTTTTATGTGACCCTGGGTATATATGTGACTGATAACAAATCATAATTTGTGACTCTCACATTTAGTTATCAGACTCCTATTTGGGGTCGTGAACCACCCTTTAAGAAACCAAACCTGACACTCATCCTCACAATTTCCAATTTTTTTTTGTCAGCACAAAAGAAATTTGCTATGCAGAGTTTTGTACATATATTTCCTTTTTTGGGGGGATTCTTTGGGATGTAAGACCTACTGGATCCAAAAGGTATGCCTAGTTTTATAGTCCTTTGGGCATAGTTCCAAATTTGTTTTCCAGAAGGGTTGAACTAATTTACAACTCTGTCAAGAATGCATTAGTGGCCCATTTTCCTACATCCTCTCCAACATCTGTCATTTTCTTTATCTGATAAGTATAAAATGGTGTCTCAGAATGCTCTAAATGGTTTAGAGCATTTTTTCCATATGATTAAAGATAGCTTTATTTTTTTTGAAAACTATCTGTTCACATTTTCTTTGACCATTTATCAGCTGGGGAATAGTTGCTATTTTTATGGTTGGCTCAATTATCTATATGAGAAATTAGGCCTTTATCAGTGAAATTTACTGTAAATTCTTTCCCCTGCCCCCACCAGTTCCATTTTCCTTCTAATTTTGACCACATTGGTTTTGTTTGTGCAAAAACTTTTTAATATAATCAAAATTATCCACTTTGCTTCTTGTGATGCTATTTCTTTTTTGATCATAAATTCTTCCCTCATCCATAGATGACATAAAATTTTCAACATTATTTATTTATTTATATCACCCTTTATCCTTAAATTATGTTTGACCATATCTTGGTATACAGTGTGAGATGTAGGTCTACATTTAATTTTCTGCCAAACTACTTTTATAGTTTCCCAGTATTTTTGTGAAAAAGTGAGTTCTTGTCCCAAAAAACTTGAATCTTTGCGCTGATCAAACACTAGATTACTACGGTTATTTATTACTGTTTTGTTTATCTAATCTACTCCCTGGCTTTATTACTAAACCAGGGATTGTTTTAAAGCAGGTGAATTCCCAAGTATTTTATATTGTCTACATATTATCATATTGTCTACAGTTATTTTAAATGGAATTTCTTTATCTTCTCATTGAACTTTGTAGTTAATACATATAAATAATGTAGGTTTAATTTATATCCTGCAATTTTACTAAAGTTTTTTAGTCGACTCTCTAGAATTCTCTAAGTATTTCCCCATATCTTAAAGTGTAAAAATACTCTCATTCATTTATCACAATTTGTTGAAGCCATTCTCCAATTAATAAGGTCCACCTTTTAAGACCTATATTCTACTGGATTCAAGGCGTAGTTTTAAGACATGAAAACTGATAATCTCCAAATAGATGAAAATGAATATCACACAGAGGACAATGGAGAAGTGCATTGTGGGTATAAGCAATTTGCAACATATGAAGAATAGGATTATAAAATGTTATGAGGGAAATATATGATAAGAAAAAAAAAGAATTGGTTGATCATTTGATGAAGGTGAAGAATGACTGCAGGATAACCTCAGTGTTCATTTGATGTTCTTGAGATGCCAGGAGAAAATGAGGAAGGCTAAATTCCCTCTGTAAATCTTACAGGATGACATGGACAAAAGTCACACAGGATGAACAAGCATGGATGGATTGAGATCCTCATTATTGGAGAAAACATTCAAATGAATGCTATTTTCTGATCCAGAGGGTCTTGCAACATAGCACCCTCCATCAGGGATTTTTGTGGCTGGCTCAAACTCTAGGCTCAAGTGGAATACTAGCTAGAAAAACTCTCTTTTGGTTTTATAAGATGATTGGAAATCAGAATGATCACTCTGATGAAAAGGAAAGAGAACTTCTGATCAACCTGAAGATAGGGCAGTTTAGATATATTTTCTATTCGCAGCCTTTCTAAAACACTTCCACATTCATATTTTGCATTTTTCATGGAACCAAAGGAATTCCAAAATGGCTCAGATACCAAAGGCTTTTGTCACAGAAACCTAAGCTGAGGATGGTTCAGTAGCTCTCCAGTTTCATGAACTCCGGACAATGTCTTTGCTGTATTGAAGAAGCCACGGATGACTTTGCTAAGTGTGGATTGTAGGCCAATGGACAGAAATACCAAATAGATGAATTTGCGGACAAAAACATGCCTTAGAGATTCATACCAAACAATAACAAAAGTAGAAAATTTTATTGTTATTTTATGGTACAATTCTTTCATATAAACATAAATAAAATAATAAATTAGAAAGTTCACAACCTCTTCTTTTGGAAAACAATGAGAATATATATATTATATATATGAAATATATGTATATATATATACACACATACATATGCACATATATACATATATACATAAATTCCTTATATTTTTTCTGTTTGCAAACATGCACATTTTGTTTCATCTAGTTCTCATAACATACAGTGCTGCCAAAAATTTGATTTAAAATAAAAACACCTCTTCTCACAGAGGAGAAGACAGTTAAACATAAAGACATACATTACCTGAATCTGAGAGTTCCAGGATCACTATAATCAACCTCAACTTTAGGAAATGTCCAACATCACATTTCATTTGAATTATTCACAGCTATGACCACTTGAATTTATTTATGAACTTCACTCTATTCATTCATCTATCTTCTGACCTTAAAAAGGAATCACTACAAATAATATATAATTATAACTAGTATATGAGATTTGTTGGTTTAAAAATAATCTCATGTTCTGAAGTCACAGTTTTAAACAAATGATAGTTTTAATTATTCTTTACTTTGGAAGGTAGGTTTGGGAAGAGCCACCTTAATGAAGGACATGTGAAACTGGAAGAAGGAAATAAAAAATTCTGAACTCTGAGAAAAACCTGTTCTCTTCCAAATTATAGGGGAAGGTGTCCTATTCTGATTGGTTATCTCAGGGTACTCATTTAAGAATTTCACAAGAAAAACAGAAATTGCTTTCTTGGCACAAAGAAAATGAACCATGTTAAATAACAATGTAATCATAGAAGAATTTTTCTCTAAAGCTTTTTCATTTCTACTACATGAAGAACAGCTTATGTAGTAAATTAAGTTACTTATATAATCATTCAACACAGGTGTTTTCTTCTAGATAATTTAGTATGAAATCAGTTGAAATTTTCTCTACAAACAAAATGTGGTACCATGGCATTATTTCTTCTTATCCATCAAAAATAATTTATCTTCCATCATCCTTGCTTGTTTGAATAGTTTGTGAAAATCTTTAGGCTGCAGGCTCCAAGTCTGGTTTTGGGTTTTTTTTTTTTTTTTTTTTGGTATTCTGCTTTTTCTCCAAGGCATAGAGACTCCTGTCCCTTGAAGCCCTAATACTCATCTGAGAAAGGAACTGGAACAACTACTCCTTGGCGGTGGAGCTCTCGGAGAACGTCTAATATGGAGTCTAATTCTATACGGAATTTTTCTAGTTCCTGATTCTTTAGCTGTGCCAGCCTTTTCCATTTTTCCACTTCTTTTTCTTGTTCAGTTTCAACCACCTGGCGCGTCTGTTGTATTATCTACAATGAAGCATTTTCAAGTTACATCCATACATCCAAACAACCTTTTGGGCTTGTTCTGAATCATTAAAGCAAGCAGCACATGATACAGAGAACCTGCTATCCCCAAGTAGATCTTAGGTGAAAGGAGAAACCTGCAACAGTTCAACACTGATAAATGAATTTCAGTTTTCTTTATCAAAACAGTGCTTAGGTGGGGCCATTTACTTTTATGTCACCCACATATGGGGATTTAAATACTAACTAATATCAAATATTACCTAACTTTCTGAAACAAGTTAAGAAGTCGTGAATTGATCATGTATTAAGGCAAAATTCTCTTGTTTTTTAAGAGCTTTAACACCTAAAGACAAAGATCAGAATGGATCTTTGGGGAATGGAAGAGAAGAAAATGCATATATTTAACCAGGCACTGGGCTAAGTGCTTTATGAATACTATCTCATGACAATTCCGGGAGATAGGTGTTGTTATTATCTCCACACCAGTTGAAGAAAGTGGTCAGACATTAGGTGATTTGACCAAAGTCACACAGCTAGTAACTGTCTGTGATGGGATCTGAATTCAGTTCATCCTAACTTCAGCTCCAGCTCTCGATCCACTGGGCCACCTAACTGCCCTAGAACCAAATTCTGGAGGCAGGGAGCTTAGAATAGTGTTTACGTTTGTAAATAAAATTTTACTGTATTTAAAAAATGAAAAATAAAACAAAAACAAAATTCCTGTAACTGGCCCCTGAGGATGTAATTAGAAAGTAGTCTGTCAGTCTCTGGAACCAGAAAATGGTAGCTTCTGCTTTCCATGAATATGCTGAAATATAGTTAAGAAATATTTAGCAGAAAGACTATACTGGGCATTTTCTTAGGCTAAGATGGATCTCTGTTTTCTATTCTGCAAAACATGGTAGTTAGATTAGATTACTTTTAAGGTCCTCTTCTAGATCTGACATTACTTAAGTGACAAGGGGACTTACAGCTTCAAAATGCTTCATGATGATCTTATACTAAGTAAGATACATATTACCTGCTATGAGAAGTACTAGCAGAGGAAATCTTCCCTGGTTAAAAGAAGAGATCTTCCTAAACATGACATATCCTAGGCCTGCCACAGATAGTTTATGTGTGTTTACCTGGATACTAATAGTTAGATTAGGTCCATTACAATTCTTTCAATTCAATTAAATCAAATAAAAGTTTATTGTTTCACTTGTTTGCAAAGGCACCATGTCAGATATTGTTGTGGTAGACACAGAGGGAAACACAAAATAGAGCAAGATGGAACTGTAATTTTTAATTTATTGCAAATATATTTTTGTATGATGCTAGATGACTCATATTCAGGATTCAGTATTTTCATTAATTATTCAAAATTATTTAAGCATGCAGAATTACTCTTGCTCTGTATAAATATGTATACATATATTGTATTTAACATATACTTTAACATATTTAACATGTATGGGAATACATGCTATCTAGGGGAGGGGATGGAGGGAAGGAGGGGAAAAGTTGGAACAGAAGTTTTTGCAAGAGTCAATGTTGAAAAATCACTCATGTATATGTTTTGTCAATAAAAAGCTATATAAAAAAAGAATTACTGTTGCTTAGAATTATCAGCTTTTTGCTGACCTGGCATTAGCCATTTAAATATTTAACATAAACAAGTACAGTGTATTCCTATGGATTTTCAGACATAATAAAAATATAGGGCAATGTTTCTATGTGCCTGGGTGCAGTCCTGAAAGAGCTGTAATATGGGGTGGAGGTAGACAATAAAATACAAATCTCTATACAGCTTCATTCAAACTCTAATTCAGGAGTTTTAGCCTGGGTCATAAACTTTTTTTTTTTTTAAAGTATTTTGATAACCATATTTTGGTATAATTGGTTTCCTTGGGAATCTAATGTATTTTATACATTAAATATTACATTAAAAAAAAACAATAAGAAAAACATAATTATTCTGAGATCTACAGACTGCCAGATTGTAAAAAGGAGTCCATGAAAGAAGAAAGGCTAAAAACCCTTACTCTGATTTTATTTAGATTCATGTCCAGAATTAATTTGGCATCATACTATATGGTATATGTAAATAATTTATGAAAGTCTCTTCTAGAAAAATTCTATAATTATATGAAATATTTTGGGCCCGTTACTTCTTGCTTCTTGTTTCAACCAAAAGTGTCCCACAAATCCTATTTTTTTGGTTATATGTACTACATCTACAGCACAGATTCTTTAGTAATCAAATGTTTATTTGTGATGTCAAAATGTAGGTTAAGGAAGCAAATGTTTAAAACACTGATTATCCACTAGGATACCTTACTAATAACACTACATTATAGCATGACATGCTAGAGCTTTCTGGTGACATTTGGTGCAACTTAATTTAATGGGATACACTAATGATGCAGTACTGACGGGTAATACAATGATTTCTGAGTACCTGAGAAACAAGTCTAAGAGTGTGAGATCAGAAAAATAGAGAACTGATTTTGTTTTTTTTTTCTTTTTCTTATCCATCTTCCTAAATTATCTTTTAATTTCTGGATCACTGAAATGCCCAAATGTTTGACTTTATAATATCATTTGCCTCAATCTTATCATTAACCTTAAATTGGTAATACATGTATGATTATGCCAAATTATGGTCATGTGTTCAATGGTTTTATATCTCATTAACATTTTTATTTTCCATTAGCACTTAAAAATTTGTGTGACTATCAGATGAAATTCTATTTATTTAACTAACTATAATCATATGACATTACTAGTTATAATGGTGATAAATTAGTGGCTATCATTGTAAATGTAATCTTATCACTATTTCTAATCTAAATTTTTAAGGCTTGCAAAATGCTTTACAAGTATTATCATTATGATCCTCACAACAAAGCAGGTGTTTTATCTCCATTTTTACAGATAAGGAAATTTAGGGCAAAAAAAAAATAAAGTAGCTTGCTCAGGGTTGCATAGCTAGTTAAATGTATGAGGTGGAATTTGAATGCAAGTGTTTCTGACCCCAGATCCAAAGTTCAGCTAACTGTACCACATACTTGCCTCTACAGTTGAACATGTCTGATATACATTCAAACTAGAAATATATATTACTGAAGTGACCTGTATGTAATTATACCAAAGGCTGTACCTACATGATCTATTTGCGTGAACAAAAATTTGATGTTAAGAATGGGTAAAATGACACAAACTGTTTCCTGACTCAACCAAAGAACAACTGGACTTTTTTTGAAAAAATGAAATTAAGCTAATCCTATTTTCCCTATTAAGAGAGACAACAATCACATCAACTAAGAGAAATCCCATTCTGTCCCAGCGACTAATCAGTGAAGTTTTAATGCAATTACAGGACCTATAATTTTACCTGTTGCAGTTCTTGCTCTCTTTGTACATGCCTCATTTCCATGTGCTTGATTTTCCTTTCTAGACTCATGAAATGTTTCATTTCTGGAGTATGGCTTTCTTTAGCCTCCTGCAATTCTTCCAACAGTTTGGAAATCTATAATCAGAAGTGCAGAACAAAGAAATGAAATACTACTTTCTCACATTACATACAAAAGTTGTTTCAACAGTACACAATCTGAAAGATTGAAGAACAGGCCCTTTTATCTTTTTTTTTTTTTAAATGTTTAGGATCAGAAAGTGCCTTCTTCTTAGGATAAATATGGAATTACTTGGGTAACTGACACTTTCTCATTTTTCCTCCTATTCCTAGACTTTTATCTTAGTATGTTTGGGTCTTAAGCTGTAAGTGGGGGCAGATAAAATCATTGCCTTTACTATGTGAAACCTTGCCAGTTCTGGTGCTCACTTTTGTGGGCTCTGCTCAACCATCATGTTTCCCCCACTTCTATGAAAGCCTTGGGAAGGCTACAAATCAATCTTGACTGAAACTAAGACTTTCTGCATCAGAAAGTTTACAGCTATTATCTTTTACTTGCATCGACTTAAAAACTCATGCTCCAGAACCAGGGGAACATTGCACACAGTAACGACAGCAAGATTACGTGATCATCAACTATGACAGACTTGGCTTTTCTCAGTAATGTGGTAATCCTGAGCAATTCCAATAACCTTTGGGATGGAAAAAGCCATCTGCATCAAGAGAGAGAACTATGGAGACTGAATGTGGATCAAAGCAGAGTATTTTAACCTTTTTTTGGTTGCTTTTTACTTTCAAAGAGTTTCTTTTCCCTTTTGGTCTGATTTTTCTTGTACAACATGACAAAGAAACATGTTTAAAAGGATTGTAGATGTTTAACTTAGATTGAATTGCTTGTTGTCTTGGGAGAGATGATTTAAGAGGAGGGAGAAAAAAATTGGAACACAAAATCTTATAAGTGAATTTTGAAAACTATTTTACATGTATTTGGAAAAGTAAAATACTACTGGGAAAAAACAAAACAAAACAAAAACTTATGTTCCAGATTAACAGAAAGCTGAGAGAAATAAACATTGAATAGTGGTAAACAAATAATGTAAAAATCTGAAAAATGATTTATTTCTTAGGAAATGAAACTATAAGCTATCTCCAAGCTCTAGTGAGAAGACTGAGGACAGTTTGCATGAAGCACATCACTAAAATATGGACTAAGTAAGGTGCCATGTGCATAGTGGTTACTTAATAATAAACACTTGTACTCTTTAAAAAATAGGTATTTAATAAAGTACTGAATTGAGAACAATAAATTAACAAGCATTTTTATTCAGTACTTACTATGTGCTAGCACTGAGCTGAGCAGAGGAGGTTGGGGGAGGGGAGTTTGTCCATCCATGTCCTTAAAGAGCTTACATTCCAGAATGAGAAACATGTCCGTATATAGATACATACAAGATTCATAAGAGAGTTGATAAAGCCTAATGAGGTCTGAGGTCATTGGCCTTTGGTGATTTTGGAGAAATGTTATAATCAAATAATGAGGTTAGAAACCAGATTGCAGAATTTAAAACTGATTAAGAAAAGGGAATGGGGGGGAACTGATTGGACAGGTCTTTCTCATGTTTAACTGAGAAGGAAAGAAGAAGATGACCGACCACTAGCAGAGATGTTGGGATCAGGTGAGTTTTTAAAAAAAGGATATTATTGTAAACAACTGGGAAGAAATTAATACACAGGGAATAATTAAAAATTAGAATGAGAGAAGGGATGATAGGGAAAAACTGCTGGAGAATATGGGATGGAACCAAAGATGCATGTAGTGGGCCTTCCTTTGGCAAGAAATACTACCTCTTTATTACAGACTATGAAGGAGAGGATAGTGGGGGAAGATATCTAAGTGATCTGAGATCAGATGGAAGGAAGAAGAGGGAGTTTTCAGTGATTAACCTTATTTTGGCAAGAAAGGCTACCTTTTTATGACAGACAAAGATGAAGGAGGACATAGAAGAGGAAGATGTTTAAGTGATTAGAGATCAACTAGAATGAAGAAGAGGGAATTCTCAGTGATTAGTCTCAATTTTTTTTTTTTTTTTTTTTTTTTTTGGTGAAATGTGACAAGGTTCTTAATTCAGAGAATAAGGAAAAGGGTACTGTGGAGGTCTGAAGAGAAATTTAAGTTTGGAATAGCTGTTGTGGCAAAAGGGGAAGTCAAATATTTGGGGAGCTCTATTCAGCAGCATATGAATAGGAGCAAAGTGATGGATGGAGGGAGTCATCCAAGGACGGGGTTTGACAAGGCATAATCAGGGACAGGACAAAGGGGAAAAGAATTTGAGTGTAAGGGATAATGTAACATTTAACTGATCACCAAGCATTGGGAATAATGAAGAGAGTAAAGTGTAGTAAATATAAGAATGATGACTTGGAAAAGAATGGAGATTAGAAGGATTGGAGATCATAATAACGATGAAGAACCAAATTTAAGGGTCATAAGAAGAAAAGAATGGCTAAAGATTATGACTAAATAAAACAGGTTTAGTTCTGTCACCTTGGAAGTGGAACATTTGTGAATGAAAGCAAGATCAAAGGCATTACCTACAAACAGATGTGTGTGTGGCTGAGGTATAGCTTACAGGAATTGAGTAGGTTGAGAACTGGGAAATTAGGGAATATCAACATGCATATTGGGGTCTTCTAATATGAAGGCAGGGGTTGTGGAAAAGAGAAAAACTGTGAAAAACTGCATTCATTTAAATGGCTTCAGGCTTCAGGCTGTCTCCCTTATGACCTGTATAATATGTGCAGGCTCTTATCTACTTGAGCCTTGGCCAGATAGAAACATATTTACTTAACCTGAGCTGATGACATTTATTGGTATTTGGCATTTATCGTTATTTAGTCTATTAGCTGGACCACTGTCTGCTTGATTAAGCCTGAAGCCTGACTTTCTGTTTCCTAGAAATCAGAAGATTTCAGGCAAACAGAAAACCTTCCATTCCAATCTCCCCAAATAGCAACAACCAATTAGATGCCTCCCCCTCCCCTTCTCAGTGCTCTTTCACTTGTGATGTAATTTCTTGTATAAAAGCTATGTATCTTTACTACTTTTTTAGCCCTCTACAGTGAGCTTTCTCTTTCTTATCTCGCGATGGGACGGCTCATCCTCCGGAGGTTTTCAATAAACAACTTTTCTGCCTTCTATTTTTTTTTAAATTTAATTTAATTTTATAATAACTTTTTATTGATAGAATCCATGCCAGGGTAATTTTTTTACAATATTATCCCTTGCACTCACTTCTGTTCCGATTTTTCCTTTCCCTCCCTCCACCCCCTCCCCTAGATGGCAAGCAGTTCTATATATGTTAAATATGCTGCAGTATATCCTAGATACAATATATGTTTGCAGAACTGAACAGTTCTCTTGTTGCACAGAGAGAATTGGATTCAGAAAGTAAAAATAACCTGGGAAGAAAAACAAAAATACAAATAGTTCACATTCATTTCCCAGTGTTCTTTCTTTGAATGTAGCTGCTTCTGTCCATCATTTATCAATTGAAACTGAGTTAGGTCGCTTTGTCAAAGATCTGCCTTCTACTAAGTGGTCTGTGAGTAATCATTTTGGGTAAGGGTCTTCTACATCCCTCACAGATGGGGGCTCGTCCGGGATGGGGTCTTTGGGGAAGACGGCTACGTGTACCCCGAACAGGGACAGGCGCCCACGGAGTAGTTTTCTCCAGGGTCTCTGGCTCTGGGTGAGCAGCCTCCCTCCCCTTTTAGACAACAACCCGAGGCAGGGATACTCAGTGGAACGCAGAATTGAAGATTGAAGGAAGTATAGTCCTGATGGCCGGCATTTGCAGTCTGAAAAGAAACATATGTTCTCGAGGTAAAGCTCTTGGGAAGTCTGGGGGTGTATTGGCTGAGTCGAGGGAGACCCTGAGGGATTAGCCCTCTTAAATTTATTTTTGGTGTGGACTGCTGTTGACCCCAATGATAAAGGACTTTTCCTAAAGAGGCTCTCGGGTGGCTGTGGGGGCGTGAGGGTAATGTAGGGCCTCCACCTGGGTGTGAGGATAACATAGGGCCTCCGCCAACATCTGGATCAGGTCCAGGGTGGTATAGAAGCAGTCCAAAAATTTGTATCAGGACATTAGCTAGGAAATTCAAGACTGGAATGAACTTCCCAGATATACAAGGGAAGAAAACAGGGATGATGTATATCCCAGGACTATTTGGGTATATCAGACTTAAATCTGTATGTAAAAGGTGAAAATAGAGTTTTGTGAATGTCTGTGTGTATGTCTGCTTTGCATTGCCTTTGTTCTGTGTTAAAAGTTAGAAAGCTTATAAGAGATAAGAATTCAGCTCTGTGTTATAGGCTTAGAAAAATTTCAGGCTGAATTGTGGGAACTGGAATTCATTCAGAGTAGTAATTCTTTCAGAGTGGCTCAGAATGTATTGGTCTTAGAATTTGGGAACTAGTTTTGGGTTTCTCAAGAAAAGAAAATCATTTTTCTCTTTCTCTTCCTCTGTCTCTGGCAGTGGCTTTGCAGGAAGGGGGAGAGAAGGGGAAAAAGTAAAAAACATAGATTTAAAGTTTGGAAAGTTTTGAGAAAATAGAAGAACAGTATCTATCACTCCTGTAAACAAGGAGCCTGTTATCAGGACTCAGCCAGAGAAAAGAATTCTCAAGATAAAGCAAGGATTGGTGCTTAACTCTTTCCTGGTTACTAAAGAAAAGATGTGGGAATGAAGTATCTAGGTAGATTTTAGGAAATTTCACAAACTGAAGTACTGGTTAATTTTAAAATAACTTTAAATTGGTGTGTATGTTAAGACTGGAAAATTTAAGATTGGAAATAAGAAACTGCAGATATTGGAAGTGAGGAATAAAAACAGAGTAAGAGAGTTGAACACAGAGGCATTCTGACCTGTTGAACCTGTGCATACTTCTAAAGAAAAAAAAATTTTCAGGAAAAGAAAGAAAAATCATTATTAGTAAATTTGCCTTCATGGAATTAGAGAACAGAACTAAACCGGGTAATTGTTTGCAATATCTGATTAAGAGTTTTGGGAATTTACTATATTTTAAAGAGGTACTATAATTTTTTTTTAAATTTAATTTTATTTAATAATAACTTTGTATTGACAGAATCCATGCCAGGATAATTTTTACACAGAATTATCCCTTGCAATCACTTATGTTTCGTTTTTTCCCCTCCCACCTTCCCCCCCCCCCCCAAGATGGCAAGCAGTCCTATATATGTTAAATATGTTGCAGTATATCCTAGATACAATACATATTTGCAGAGAGGTACTATAATTTTGAAAATGAAATAAAATTAAAATTGGGGGAAATAATTTACTGTTGCCTTGCACATGTTAGATTTATTCTGAGTATAAAATCTTAAGAATTTTTCGACTATTGTGGCCTTTACAACTGAAGAGAAAAACTTTTCTTTTTTTTTATTATTTGGTTGGACTTCAAATTGAAATATAGGTTATTAAACAAAATGCCAGTAGCTTACCTTAGGAGGGGCTCATGTTTGTATCTCCTTACTTAAATGGTATGTTGCTTTTTAAAAGTATTGGGTAATTTGTAAACTATATTATAAGTTTTATGAAATTTGATTCAAAATTAGTTGTGAATCTTGAAGTTTAAAGTTTTAAAAAAGTGATTTAAAGACAAGGAAAAAGAGATTGATTTACAAAAGCAATTAATAATTTAAATAGAGCATCTAGTCAGAAGTATTTCGGAGCAGGTTTGAGCAAGTAGGCATTGGTAGGAAAGAGACAGAGAGATGGGACAGGAGAATGAAGGTGATTTAAGAAGGATTGATTAGTAGAAGCAAACGATTTCAAGAAGAAATCAGAGGGAAAAAGAAGGAATTAGTTGGAAAGGAGAGACACAGAGAGATGGTTGTGAGATGGGATGTGTTTTTTTGCGGGGAGAGCAGCAAAGCAACAGTGGAAAGCGGCAGCTGCTTGGTTCCTTTAGCTGAAGAAAACAAATGGTTATTTAAAGAGACAAACTGCTCTTACAAGATGTTAATTGATTGAATATTTGTTTCTTTAGATACATAATGGTTATGAATATTAAATAATATGATCAGAAATGTGGTATATAGTTTGAAAGGGTTATTTCAAAAAGTTTAATTGATGTTTTCAAGAACTTTTCAGATTCTTTTTATGTGAAAATAGGAAGTTTTAATTAATTGTATTGATGCCAATTATCTGAAATGGGACTCCAAGGATAATAGTTTTTGCCTTCTTCCTTTTGAAAATGTTTTTGTTGTGAACCATATGTAGTTTGGGGTTTTTCTGTATATTGGGCATTTTAAAAGCAAAATGATTGGTATACTATTAAATTTATTCAAGATGCAACATCTACTTGGGTACATAAGAATTGTGTGAATTTTCTGGGATAAATTTCTTACTGTTACTGATATAAGGTCATGGTAAATAACTGTTTGGGATTTATTTGAAACTTTGGAGATGAAATTCTTTGGGCTTGTAATTAATTCTATTTGGGAGTTTTAAAGCTCCACTCTTTGATGTGCTGAAGATTGAGTTTTAACTGCTTATATTATGTAATAGTTATGTTCTTGCATTTTTTCCTCCTGTCACTGATTTCTATGATCAGAACAATAGTTAATAAGAACTGTTAATGCAATTCAAATATGTCATACCTTGCTGTTTCCAATCTGGTTATATGTAATCATTATATCCTAAATACTTAGGCAAATAAGTATTTAGCCTGGTCATCTGTCTGTTACTGGATATTTGTGTTTTATTTTTAAATTGTTTTTTTAAATGATAAGAGGACAATTTACAATGGTCTGTGAAACCTAACTGCTATTTATTGGGACTATAGCTGTCTGCCTGTCCTGTGAAGCAAACTTGTTCCTTTACATAGGAACTGCTGGCCAATCTATACTGGCCTCCCCACATGTTGTTGCAGGTCCAGACTGTTCTAACCTTGTTAGATTTGGTTTTTTGTTGTTCTAGATTTTGGTCAAATTACAGATTATTGAATCTCTTTTGAGACATGGATCGGCCCATCTGAAGCTTAGATTGATACCACACCCACACCCCTGCATGCATTGAGCGCCTTCGTCCATTTCTCAGCTAAGATCGAGACCATCGCCAGTGCTCCTGATGCAATTTGGACTGATATGGGGGAAGTGGGAAAGTGGTTGATGAATTATTGTCAAAATTACAGTTCTATTACTAGAGTTAGAAAAAAATGCAAACATTACTGTGTATTTAAGATTTGGGATGGAAATTATTAAAATTGGTAACTGTTGCTGTTAAGGAAGTTATAATATGTTTATAATATCTATGTATATTCACTTCAGAATATGTAATTGTTTGAGAGATTTGATTTTTTTTTTTTTTTTGAGGAAACTCCTCCTGTACTAGTCTGTTATGTATAGGAACTTTAATTCACTCTTGGGATTTATGTGTGGGATGGTTACTTGACTTTTTTTTTTTTTTTTTTTGGATGATGCCTTTCCATGAGGGAAAAAAAAAAAGGAGAGGAAGAGATAGGGAACTAGGGAAACTGGTGGATTCTTCTCAAAATATCTAAAAGAGTGGGAACCCTTAGTTTTCTGTTCACTTTGCCTTAGGTACTTCTGCCCCACCCCCTATATCACCAGTTCAGATTGAATTGGAAGTCCTTAAACAATCCTTTTTGTTTTTACTATATTTTAGTTTTGAAACCCCTTATTTTGTGGAATTGCCCTGGCAGACTCAGTTTTTGGGACTATTTTGTTTTTAGGAAATTTCCAAGACATATACACCCATCTTGGGACTGGCAGTCTCCAACCCTGTAACCCCAGTTTCTTAATTGGTAGCTCAGCATTTTAAATAACATTGCAATTTTGAGATCAAGCCTCTAAAGTTTGGGATTTGCCTGCCTTGATGGTCTAACTGTGCATACTCTGATAGCTCTGCTCAGAAATCTGTATTCTAGTAGCAGTCCTGTCTGTCACTCTGGGTGGGGACAGGTGGAGCTACTCTAAGCCTCACCCTTCTCCCCTGGAGTGGGGTGCCCCTCTGAATGGGCATCATGTTGGTCTTGAGCCCTGCTACTCCCTATATAAGCAGAAGCTGAGTTAAGTGCACAAATGACTGCAGACCACCTAACACAGTGAACCGTCCATCTCAAACTGGATTCTCTGGCAGAGATGCGAGCCTTTGTACTGCTGATAACTCTGGGGTTGTCAGGAAGAGACTTGCCCTTGCCATAAGTCCTTGCATTTTCTAGTTTAATTTTGATTTATTTGCCTCACATTGGATTGGTCAAAATTATGGTGCTGAGACCTCCCAGGTATCTAGGGGAGGTAATTCAATAATTCAAATATTCAGAAGAAGAGTGTATAATGTTGTGCCTCGGTTTCCCTAGATTGTCACCTTTGTTAATTTATCTTTGTATTTTTATGTTTTCCATTTGCCAATCTGTTCTGTGATAGCTGTTTCTAAGAGTTGGTGGAAGCAATTTTTATGGTATGAACTTATTACAATGAACGGTATTATCCTGTTGTCGCTATGTCTACCCTGTATAATTACATTATTCTGAACACAGAATAGTTAAATGGTCCCTATCAAAATATTGCATACAGAAGATGCTATTAAAATGATGATTCTTCAGAGAAAAGACTGGAATGTATTAAAGAGAAATGATCTTGATTGTGAACTTGATAAACAATGTATAGATATATTAACTGATTTTGAACAGTGTGTAAGTTCTTCATAGAAATATGATAAAAATCATTTACATATTAGAAGGGAGGAGTTGTGGGGAATAGATAAGGTGAAGAACTTACAGGAATGTATGAATTCTTTTTCTGTATTTTATTATTTCTGTGTCTCCCCTATGACCTGTATAATATGTGCAGGGTCATATCTACTTGAGCCTTGGCCAGATAGAAACATATTTACTTAAACATATTTACTTAACCTGAGCTGATGACATTTATTGGTATTTGACATTTATCATTATTTAGTCTATTAGCTGGACCACTGTCTGCTTGATTAAGCCTGAAGCCCTGACTTTCTGTTTCTTAGAAATCAGAAGATTTCAGGCAAACAGAAACCTTCCATTCCAATCTCCCCAAATAGCAACAACCAATTAGATGCCTCCCCCTCCCCTTCTCAATGCTCTCTCACTTGTGATGTAATTTCTTGTATAAAAGCTATGTATCTTTACTACTTCTTTAGCCCTCCTACCACGAGCTTTCTCTTTCTTATCTCGTGATGGGATGGCTCATCCTCTGGAGGTTTTCAATAAACAACTTTTCTGCTTTCTACTGAGTGATCTCTGAGTAGTCATTTTGGGTAAGGGTCTTCTATATCCCTCACATTGGTGATATTTAAATAGTGTGAGCATCTCAAAGGAAGAGATGTTGCTGAGTTGGGAGAGGAGGATCTGGAAGTGGCAATGGGGAAGAAAGTACATTCTGATTTCTTGACCACAACTAGAGAATCAGGGGGGTTTAAGTAAAAGTGCAGATGTATTGGGAAAGATAACAGTGTCATCAGGAGGGAGCTAGTTCTCACTGCAGTGTCAGAAATAGGAAATGTGTGAAAGGCAAAGTTTTAAGATGAAAGTAAGTTTGTTATCATTTATCAGGTATTTTAGAAAGCACAGGGGAAAAAGTTGGGTCACAGGGAAAAAGTTGGGTAGATCTGGAGTGGGATCTGTGGAAGAGTAGGGCTGAAGAGGATGGGAGTGAAGGTATGGACAATTGAAGAAGGGAACACAAGAATTTGTACTTTTGAAGTTGTACAGTTGAAGATTCAGAGTACTTTTGAAAGTATGGGGATGGGGAACAACCTTCTCCCCCCACCCCCAACTTCCTGAAAATGAGAAGTATTTTCAGAAGTAGTTGATCTTCAGGTATGGATTGCTTAGATTCCTTCTGTCTTTCAAATTCTGTAATATTTCTACTTGTAGACTAGGTATACATGTATATACAAACATTATGCTAAAGATGATGTTTATCTTCACTGGCATGTATTTCAAGTTTTTCTTTTAAAAGGGAGGACATTTATTTCATTGTTCCAATTAACACTGAATAATTAAGTTGCTTTTTAGTTTTTTCTATACTGCTAGATTCCCTGGTAAAAATAAAAATTGCCTAAAATGCAAAATTTGTAGCTTTTAAAAATAAAAAAATAGGACTTGTTCAGAATACATATTGAGATTATATATATATGTGTGTGTATATATCTATAAAATTCACTTTTTTAAGGAAAAAAAAGGGAAGCTATTTCTTCCTTATCTGTAACTTATCTTCTCTTTTTAAAAATTTAATTAAAATCCAAATTGCAAAGGATTGGGGTTTATAAATTCATAGTCTGTAGCTTCTCTTCGTTTCTTGACTAGCAGATACTAACATTCCCCTGATTCTTAAATTCATCTAAGTTCAGATTTTAGGTACTCAAAAAAGTTAATTTTTCTTTCTCAGTTAATTTTTTTTCTTAGTAATATTACAGGTCATTATAAAAACTATTCTTGGAAAAGGACAAATGACTCAAAATATTTTTAAGGGGAAAATAAACTGTTTACATGGTAAAGAAAACTTTAAAAAATCTTAAAACAAGAAAGGGATTCTGGCCATAAAACAGAAAAAAAAAAAAAAACATGCATGGCTCACTGAAAACCATCTAACAATGACAATCACGTTTTGAACAACTTGGGGTAATAAAATTTCTATTTTTCAACATTATAGCTAAAAAATTGAGTACAGCATAGAAGTATTAGAAACTAAAGGCTGTTTGGACTTTAGTATAGAAAGCTATAATTGCATAATCCTTGGGGAGAGAATATAGTCCCTTATATATATTGATCTGCTATGTTACTTGTTAAAATAGACAGATATGGGTTGAAGTCATTATTTTATACATTTAAAAATAATATGTTCTTTCATGTTAGGGTAGAAGTATCAAATGTAAACCATACGGTGAGTCAGATTTGATAGCTGCAATGCTCTTTGGAACATTAAACAAAGGTAATAAAAGCAACCCTAACATATGAAAGGGAATTGTTGACTCCCTATCATTTGTTGGAGCTGCTTTCACAGATTACCAACAATTTTTTAAGTACTAGATCCAAAGTTCCTTTCTTAAGACTTCAATGCCTGAACTATTGCTATTTTTCTGCCCTTTTCTTTCCTCTTCACTTCAATCTTCTCAAGAGGTTCTTCCTTCACTTGACTTTCTCCTCAGTTTCTTTTGCTGGAACATAGTTCTTCTTTTAAGCACTATATAAGCCATAGCTCAATATTAGATCTTTTTTTTTTTTCTGGTATTGTTAGAATTTCACCTTTTTTACTATTCTGTTGATATGAATTTCTGTTCACTTCTTTTTAATAAGATTGGCTAAAGACATCAATTTTATTAGTTTTTTTTCATAGAAACAGCTTTTAGTTATATTGATCACTTCTATAGTTTTTGGTTTTCAGTTTGTTCATTCATATATATGTGTGTGTGTATGCATGTGGTATGTATATATGTATACGTACATATACACATACCTTTATACCTATTTTACATATGTATGTAAAATATATACTTTTACTATCTCCACTTTTGTGCTTATTTTATTTATTTGTTGATTTTTTAATTCTTTCAATGCACATTCAGATCATTGTATCCACAAATGGGAGAAGTTAATCCTGCTTTAATCTACTCTGGTTAAACCCACTTCTGAAATAATTCCTTCAGTTCTGAGTACCACATTTTATAAAGTATGACTGTCATGGAAAAAATAATGATGAATGTTGGAGGGGATGCGGGAAAACTGGGACACTAATGCATTGTTGGTGGAGTTGTGAACGAATCCAACCATTCTGGAGAGCAATCTGGAATTATGCCCAAAAAATTATCAAAATGTGCATATCCTTTGATCCAGCAGTGTTTCTATTGGGCTTATATCCCAAAGAAATACTAAAGAAGGGAAAGGGACCTGTATGTGCCAAAATGTTTGTAGCAGCCCTGTTTGTAGTGGCTAGAAACTGGAAAATGAATGGATGCCCATCAATTGGAGAATGGCTGGGTAAATTGTGGTATATGAATGTTATGGAATATTATTGTTCTGTAAGAAATGACCAGCAGGATGAATACAGAGAGGCTTGGAGAGACCTACATGAACTGATGCTAAGTGAAATGAGCAGAACCAGGAGATCATTATACACTTCGACAACGATATTGTATGAGGACATATTTTGATGGAAGTGGATTTCTTTGACAAAGAGACCTGAGTTTCAATTGATAAATGACGGACAAAAGCAGCTACACCCAAAGAAAGAACACTGGGAAACGAATGTGAACTATCTGCATTTTTGTTTTTCTTCCCGGATTATTTATACCTTCTGAATCCAATTCTCCCTACGCAACAAGAGAACTGTTCGGTTCTGCAAACATATATTGTATCTAGGATATACTGCAACATATCCAACATATAAAGGACTGCTTGCCATCTAGGGGAGGGGGTGGAGGGAGGGAGGGGAAAAAAAAATCGGAACAGAAATGAGTGTTGATATAATGTAATTATTAAATAAAAAATTTAAAAAAAAATAAAAAAATAAAAAAAAACAAAAAAAAAAAACAAAAACAAAACAAAAAAAAAAAGTATGACTGTCATTTTAGAGAACATGCAGAGGAGTATCAATTGTTGCTATTACAGTTGGTCCTTCCTTTTTGAAGAGGACCACTGATATCATCATTGATGTGTTGATTCATATGTAAATTGGATTTAAGTGAGGCAGAATAGCACAGTCATTCACTTCTTTCTCTCCTAGAGTCATCAAAGTCTAGTGGCAAGACAAAAGTCAAGAAGACTAATATTGGCCTGGAATGCAGTAGAAGGCATTAGATTAAACTCTAAGCTCTGTACATCACCTGCTTCAGCCATCTTTAGTTGTTTGAACAAATTGTTCTCATCTGCCCATCTCAAGTGTAAACTGGATAGTGAGTAACCTCTCAAGATCATGATAAGTGCAGATCAGTATAGAGAATTGAGGATATATATCCTGAATAAAAGACTTGGATTGAAAAGGATGGACAGAACATGATAACTCTCTTTTCATCTATTTTAAAGGATTAACATGTGGAGAAGAATGAAACTTGTTCTGTTTGGCTTTGGAAGGCAGAATTGGGAAAAATTTGAAAAAGTTCCAGGAAGGTAGATTTTTAGCTCAAAATATGAGTAACCATCTAATAATCATAGCTACCAAAAAATGAAATGATTCTTTCCTCTCATTGGAGATGCTCAAATGAAAGCTAGAATATTTAGAGGAAAGTATTATATTATTAATATAGTTGGGCTCTGAGATCCCTCCTGGAGTTTAATGATTCAAATACATGTGCTTTATGATTTTATTTTATAATATCTAGACCCATTTCTAAATGAACCAACTGTTATATCATGGATTCTGCCTATTAATGACAATTTACAAAGATAGATATGAGTCAATAAGAAAGATGATACATGCATCTTCTAAACTGTTTTGAAATTTCTCTAAGTATTTTTGCCTTTTTACTTGGTAATGAGAAAAATAAATCCTAATCCATAAAAATAATTCTTTTAGTTTGTAAAAACCTCACATTTTATTGATTTATGACATGTTCTTCCACTATTAAATTAATCATTTGTAATTAAGTTAGGGGGAAAAGTTAAGTTTAGAATCTATTTTATATGAGAGTACTCTTGTTCATCCAATCATTAACATTTTGAGGGTAGATTGGGAAAAGAATAAATATTAGACATCAGTTCACAACATGGATAATTTGCTGAGGCATCGGACATGCAGTTGTATTTTCCTAATTACTTACATTTAGCTTTTTGTTACAAAACACACACAGAAAGAAGGATTTGACAGACAATGAAGAAATAACAAAATCACTATACATACCTCTTTTTGAAGGATTTCCTCTCGAACTTGAGAAATTGCTAAGGATTCTTTATTTCCCTGCAGCTCATTAACTTGTGTTTGGAGATGTTTTATAAGGACCTAGGGAAATGGCCCAAAAATGAGACATTAAAAAAAACAAAACAAAAAAACCCTCCCAAACCTCTATTTTGAATGGTTATTTGAAAAAAAATAGTATTTCATAATCATTTTGACTACTATTTTTTACTGCATTATAGCTAATTTGAGGGATCAAAATTAAAATCTATAATTCTCTTGTGAAGGATGTTGAATAAACTGATTGAACAGAATAATATCCCTTTCCCTTACATTCAGCACCTTAAAATAAAGTACACTTTAAGGACAATTTGGAAACTTTGAATACATTTGGTTTCTACCAGTCTTTAAGGCTCAAAATCTTTATTACTCAACTGGTTTCTAATTAATACTAGGCATTCTGAAATGGCAGATGTCTAAATCTAGGCATTATAAGTTGAACTGTTTATTATATTGTTAGTTACAAAGCAGTATGAACACTTCCTTTTGTGCTTTGATTCTTTTGAATTGAAATTTAAAAAAAAAAGTTTAAATTTTACTCAGACAGTACTTTTAAAATGTTAATGCATCTGTCTTAGAGTGTGACATACTAGATATTTAGCATAGTGTGTGTCAACTGGCAAAAGATACAATACCGTAAGGCTATAATGTTAAAGGCTTATAAGTTGTCAGCATGTTAAAGCATGATTACAAGGAAAAAAAGGTAATGGAGTCAGACAATTGACTAAATGATTTTGATCCAAAAGAAACATGACCTCACGTTTAAGAGTTTAAAAATCATCCTAAGTTCAACTAATCAAAACTTTATTTAACATGAATTTACTACATATATATAGTAAAAGCCACTTAAGGAAAAGCTTATTTCAGAAACCTGGGGATAAATTTGCATAAAACTATGGTATAGGTCCAAATATATTTTATCCCATAAAAATAACATGTTTTGTATTAAATTAAAATAACAGTTATTTTATTAAATTTTGTATTAAAATGAATGAAATGGAAAATAACAGTTATTTAAGCCTGATTTTTGTGTGTGTGTCTGTGTGGGGAAGTACAGGCTATATTGAGACCAATACAATTTTTCAATTTTTTCAGGGCTGATTTTTTGAAATAGAAAAGCTAAAATTAGAGCATTACTTCCACAAAAAAATTAATTTTCCATTCCTATTCTACAGACTAAAAATATTTTTCAATTCTTCAAAAATTAAATG
Source organism: Antechinus flavipes (assembly GCF_016432865.1). Taxonomy (NCBI): domain Eukaryota; kingdom Metazoa; phylum Chordata; class Mammalia; order Dasyuromorphia; family Dasyuridae; genus Antechinus; species Antechinus flavipes. Next base: position 254,890,941 of record NC_067401.1, read on the forward strand.
GTATTCTATAGTAGCCACTAAAAATATCAGACTTGATAAAGTAAAAACAGAATTATTTTCATGTACCTCTTGTGTTGAGATTTTGCGATTTAGTTCAGCTATTTTGGAAGAAGAATTTTCTATAGCATGTTGGCAGAGAAGTTTTTCTACTTCCCTCTGGTGAGAGGCTTTGAGGGCAGCAATGTGTTCTGCTGCATCTTCTTTGGTTCTAGAAAGACGAGAAAAGAAGGCTTAGTTAGATCTAACTATTTTCTAGTTTCTATCGACACTGAATTAACAAAGAACTATTTCACAGGACCTCATATTATTGATAGGAATATCATTCTGTCTGAATATAGAACAAAATTTCCAACCTCTAATCATTTAAAATGTACCTAAATCTTTTAATTGAATTTTGAGAACAATTAAAATTTTATCTGCTTGAAGTTCCCAATAATAGTGGCTAGTATGTATGTATTTCTATATGTCTATATGTCACTTTAAAATTTGATAAATGCTATACAGATGCTATCTCATTTGACAGTCACAATGTTGGAATATAGGAGCTATTATTATTTCTATTTTGCAGACTATTTCTATGTCTGAGGCAGACAGGGAAAATAACTTATGCAAGGTCATATAGCTAGTAAATATCTGACAGAAGATTTAAACTCAAGTGTCCCCGACTCTCTATTCCATGCTTTATCTGCTGCTTCATCTACAGGTCTTTATTTCAATTTTAATAGACCCCGTATTTATCACTTTTTGTTCCATAATTTCTACCTGTGCTATATTAGAAATAGATTCATGTTTGTGAGTTGAACTGATCTTTATACTAATTCTGGATGCTGACTAAGAGTGTCAGAAGTAGTTTACTAAATGAAAATACTGTCAAAGAATTGATGCCCTTACCATAAATAAATAAAATTTCCATACTATTAAAAATAATCATAAAGAAGTATAATATAAATGAAAAAAATTACTAAAAAGGCCTCAGATTCTCTAACTTATTTACAGTCTTCTGATAATATTATGATGTACTATTTTACTAAATTCATTTACTGTTTACCTTTTCACATTACTTTCAGAGTGGGCAAGTGCTGCTTCAGATTTTGTTCTCTGCTCATTCATTTCAGAAGTCAGTCGTTCCACCTCTTTTTTTAATCTGGAGTTTTCTTGTAAAACTTCTGAAGGGTGGGAATCTGCAAAGGCATGTGGTTCATACAATTTGCTATCCAAGGTTTCTGGGAAAGACTCAGTATTCCTTTTATTAGAGACCAAAAGATCCTTCTTCACCTTTTTGGCAGATCTTTCTTCATTTCCAGGTTTATCAACTGGATTTTGATTGGACAACATCAGTCGTCTTTCTTTTTGAAGTTTTTCTATGGTTTTTGTAAGATCTTGTATTTCTCTTTCTTTTGCAGCCAGTTCCTGAGTAAGTCTTACCAATCTGGCTTTTGTATGAGCTTGTTCCACTTGAAATTCTAATGACTGGAAATCTTTATCATCTCTTTCATTATTTCTGAGTTCTAACTTGGCATTCTGATTTTTAAGAATTTCTATTTCACCTTCAAGAGTTTTCACAGTAACCTGATAGGCCTCTTTCATGTCACAAAGTTCTTGCTCCAGGATCTTCATATCTGCTGAGTTTTCATGTTTCTTTTGCTCATCTGTTAATTTAATGGCAAGACGCTGTTCAAGCTCCATCAGGCGTTGTTCATATTGAATCTGGAAAAAATTAATATAATGTCCAAGAGCTTCTCTAAATTCATTAATAGAATGCTATAGCCTGTTCATTCAGAATAAAAACAAACAAAAAATTCTCCCTATGAAAAAATGCATTGTGATTTCATTTACTCATTCATCTATTTATTGTCTCATATACATAGAACACCCAGATCAAATAACTCCTCTTGCTCAGGAACCCTAAGATTAGCAAACAGATAAATGAATACTTAATAGTGTACTATGCTCTGAATACTTATTTCACAATTGTGAGCTGCTGATATGCTGCTTTCTAAATTGTTTTTTCAAGTCCCTTAAACTAGATTATAAATTCTTTAAAGGATATGATTAATTTCTCTCTCTGAAACTTATCCAGAGCATCATCTATAGGTAAGGGTTTTCTGCAAAATATAGGGTAAATAACTATACTATTAGGAAGCAATCTCTGAGTGAATCTGGTTACTAATTCTATTATAGAAATTGAGATGTCTCAGGAGAAAAGAGAGTCAGCTGGGAACTTTCCAATGGATGTTCAAAAGGATAGAAAATAGATAACTTGAATAGGCCATGGAAATTCCAAATATGCTTCATACTTTCAAAATTAAATTCTTTCATTTCCTAATGCTTTTCTGCTTGAGAAATTGGTAGCTTTTACTTTTCTCATTCATTGGACAAACATCTAAATTTAAGGCATCTAGGTGGTGCAGTGGATAGAGTCAGGAAGAATCATCTGACGAGCTCAAATCTGGTCTCAGACACTTACCAGCTGAGTGACTGAGCAAGTAACTTAACCTTATTTGCCACAATTTCCTCATCTGTCAAATGAGCTGGAGGAAATGGCAAGCCACTCTAACGTCTTTGCCAAGGAAACCCCAAATGGGTGTCACAAAGAATCAGAGATGACTAAAATAAATGAACAACAAAAAAAATTAAGGTACTGTTTTAGGAAGCACAGAAATTTGGGGTTCGTTTAGGGGTAAAATTATATCTTAAACATTTTTCTATACCAAGTTTACTATTTCTCTTTTTTAAACAATCCCTAGAGTTTGGTCAATAACAGAGGAAAGGGAATCATACCTGTTGAAGGCACATTCCCCCTTCTCCCTGTCTTCTGCCTTTACCCACAAGAAAAAAATCATAGGCATTTTAAATCATAGAAATTTCAGAGATACTTTCCTGCCTTTGGAATCATGCTTCTCTAGGCAATAGATGGCAATTTGTTCTTCTTTTAATAAGACAGTACTGATACACATTCCTCTGTGAGAGCTCTACTGATAAAATGAAAACACACTATAAGAGGAACCTAACATTAGGATACCATCATCATTGCATGTTTCTCATTAGTGGCTGCCAGAAGCTACCCAGAGAAGATGAGCAAACAGGATGTTTTAAAAAGTTACTGATGTAATTCTTGGGATGAACATATCAATTTTGAAATGAACCTCTCTGTATTAACTCAAATTTCTTTGGACACTAGTTTCTTGAATTTTTATCTGTACCAATAGATTCTGAAGGAAAGAGTGAGGCTAGTGACTGCAGAGCCTTTCTCACTTACATCCAATTCACTTTCAAGTTGTGACATCTCCTTCCTGGTATCCCAGTCCTCTTTGAGATAATAAGGACAGATAATAATCTCTAAGTAATAGTAGCAGCTTTACTGAGCCAATGCTTCTACTTGGGCAATTCCTTCTTTTTTCCCTCCCTCCCTCCCTCCCTTCTCCCTTGCTTTCTTCTTTGCTTCCTCCTTTTCTTCCTTCTCTTTTCTCCCCCCTCTCCTGTCTACATAAAGAATCTGACTCTTACTTATGGTGCTCTACCTGAAGCAATATAAACTTTGATCACTGAAATGTAGCAAGATATCTTGGAGTTTACTGGCTAGATTTCTTTCCTTTTTTTTTTTTTTTTTTTATAATGGACCATTCTTTAAAACTAAACCACTCTGGCTGATTGGCTAACAATAGGCCCCAGCCCAAACTTCATTTAGGCACTGTTTGGCTTCTGATGGCTCAGAGAGAGTGTAAATAGTAACAATTTCTGTTCTGGCCAGTGCCCTGCTGGTCTTCCCCTCCTGCATTGATTTTTTTTGGGAGGACTAGATAAAAGGTCATTCTTTGCCTCATTTCTCATATAACCTTAATCACTGAATTGCTTAAGTCAAAATTGAGAGTTGGAAAGGACCTTAAGTTTAAAAAGGATTCTGAAGCTATCTAGAGCCATCTCCAGGTGCCCTGATTTTTATCTTGCCACTGGACTCAGATGTTTCTCGAAGAGAAAGTGAGGTTAGTGACTTTGCTCAACTCTGCCTCACTTAAATCCAATTTACTTGCCAGTCATGACATCTTCTTGATGGCATGGACCTCTTTGAGAACAAAGAACAAATAACAATAACCAATAGGCCAAGTTTTTGTGTTTATACTCTTGGATTCCAATATTGCCACAATGCTAATCTGCACCTTGGTTATGGTTATGATTGTGGTCTGACTTAATAGTTAATTCAACTTCCTGTTAAGTTTTGAGGTGAGTAAATTCTGTTACTATGAATGACCTAATCTTTCACTACCTGAGACATTACTGCTGCATATCATGCCATCCAGACCTGGTCAGTCTACTCTGAGGAACTCTCAGACACAGTCCCTGGCTACTTTTGGGCCTTAATCAAAGTGGGGCTAAGAGGAACAGATGTGGGCAAAAATTGATGTTGACAGCTGCAAAAAAGGTTAGAAAAGATGTTTAGATAATAAGGGATTTATTAGCTAAAGTGAGTGCTAGAAGTTTCTCTAGATCTTTATTATCTGTGCCATCCTACTGTCCTTTTATTAGAAATAATATAGTCTTACCTTTATTTTTTGAAACTGCTGTTCCATAGTACGAAGACTTTTTTTTGCTTCTTCATCTTTACCCTCAAGCTCAGTTTCTAATTTCTTTATGCGTTTTTCCATAAATTCAACTGTATTTTTAGATGAAATATCTGTATCACCTGCTGCCGATGCAGCTAATATTAAAGCAGGCAAAGAATTAGGATACCTTCTTTTTATAATTCCTTCCATTTCTTTAACCTATTAAAATGATTGAGAACATGGAAATCAACAAGTATAGCGAATTATTTAATATAAGTATAGCTTTGACTATATTCATCAAATCTGTTTATAAAAAAACTTTTTATGAATTGAGAATTTGTTGTGGACCTGTAGAAGGCAGGTGAGAAAGAGGCTGGCACATGATTCAAGGACATGTATGGAGATGGGCATAGAGAAGCAAGAGTAGGAGAAGGAACACTCAGGAGCCTGCCTGGAACTGAGAAGAGGAAGATATGGGGCAAGGTTTGGAAGTGAAAGGGGAGCAGACATGTGAGGGCCAGATATGGATACAGAAACTGAGAGAAGATGTAGAGGAGAGGACAGATGATATGCAGGGATGGGGATGAGGCAGATGTAGGGAAAGGTGGGCAGAACAAGGCAAAGGTCTTCTCTCTTAACACGGGGAGGTCTCCAAATCAAGCCCTGAATCTGGCCATGGGAGCAGCCTCTTCCTTCATCTCTTCTTTGGCTTTCACAGGGAGGTTTTTATTGTTTTTTTTTTTTTTTTTTTTTGGGGGGGGGGGGTGTTATTGAGGGGTAGGAGTACCAGGCCAAAGAGTAAGAACTGAGAGCATGAGCATAGAACTGTACAATAAAGTTAACATAGGTGATTGCTGTTGTTGTTGTTTTTTTGCAATGTGAATTTCTTTCAGAATTCTTTACATAAAAGTTAAATACGCAAACTGTGAATTTATGTAAAAGGAGGCTGTCTGTAGTATAATATAGATTAGACTGACCTTGTCTTCCTCAGAGTTGATGATTAAAGAACCCCAGCAATTCAGAGTCTAAATTGTTCAAATGCCAAAGAGTGGTAGTGTGGTAGTGGAAAAAGTGTGGAATTTGAAACCAGATGAGTTCAATCCTGTCTTTGTCATTTATTTCTTGTGTGACTTTGGTCAAATAATTTCAATTTTCTCGATTTCCTCATCTGTAAAATGGACTGGATAGATGGATCTCCAAGGGCTTTTTCAACTCTACCTGTAATTTTCTTGCATTAACAGGAACTATATCTAACATTTTTCCTAATTCAGTATTGTAGCAGCAGTAAAAACACTTGATATTTACCTAGAGCTAAATAGTTTACAAAAAAGTTTCATATCTATTATTTTTTTTTTGTAGTATCTTTGAAAATTCACTAACTTTACTAAAATTGAAGCAATTCAAAATACCTTCTCACACTTAGATAGAGGAAAGGACTAAATGACTCTAAGTCAATTTCATAAAAGGCTATTTTCGGTTAATCTATGGAATCTAGGCAAAGATTATATGCTGTTTCTTCAATTAATTCTTTGGAAAAGAACTAAAAACAAGATCACACATTAAGAAAAGACAATTCAAATTATAACACGCATGCACATATGAAAACAATGAATGGATTAAAGGGACAGCGTAAATGGGATGATTTAATTTTCTATGTAGAATGAAAATTTATAAGAAAGTTCTATATTTTTATTTTAAAAACAAATCCTATAATGTTTTATAGTATATTCTTCAATTTTTTTATGTCTTATTTTTACTCAATGGTACCTTTATTTTACAGATAAGGAAGAAATGCCCAGAAAGGTAATATTACTTGTCCTGAGTAAGAATTTATTTTAATAAAAATAGGCAGTTTTTTCTTAAATGTCTAAAATGACATACATAGTATTATTTGCATCTAAGTAATTTTTTTCATTGCAAAGATGAATGTCACTAATTAGAAAAATTCATTTTCACGTGGATCAAAACAGCACTACACAAACTTCTGGCTAAGAAGAAAAAGTATTTTTCCTCTTAAGCAACTTAAATTTGTTATTCCTTCATTCCAGTGAAAGTGTGTAATAAATACTGCTCAAACTTAGATTAATTACAATGTCTCTATAGAAGAAAATTAATAAGATTGAAAATACATGTAACGCGTAAAGTCGAACAAAACATAAGAAAATGATGAATGCAATTTTTAAAAGAAATAATTAGGCAAAACAAAATATTCTGAAAAATGAGAAATTCACTCAGAGTTGATTATTTTATATTACTAGCTATAGTTTATTTTCAAATTTCATTTTCTTATTAGATATATTTTAATTTAAACACACAACTATGATTATTCATATTCCCCCATTTGAAGATAATCTCTTACAAATGGATATAAAGTTCTTCAATTTTAATTTTTCCTGACAATCTAGTTTGACGTGGATAATCACGTAAAATAAAGGCAGAGCAAGCACTCAAACTCTCCACAAACTCTACTTTTGATATTTATCATGGCTTATTGTGATGGAGAATATAGGTTTGCAAAGACTATACCAGCGAGATACAAGTTATGAAAAGTTCTATGATGCTGAAAAACTTCAAGTACAATTCTAATTCTTTGGCTATGGGGACCCATGAAACCACAGAAAATGTAAAATGGCTTTTAATTCTATATAGCCCTCTTCAACTTCTGTAATGATAAAATACTGAAAGAGAAACCAGAAGGTGCTAAGAGTTACATAGTTTTAGCCCATCTTAACTCCTAGAACTTGAATGGCATAAGGTAGAACCACAAAGCTATTTTAATCAGCATTTTTCTTACTTTTAGTTATTTTGAACATTTTTTATGCGGTCATTTTCCTTTAACAAATGGTATATGAATGTAATGGAATATTAATATGCCATGAGAAATGACAAAAACAATGGTTTCAAAGAAATCTGGGAAGACTTGCATGAAATGATGCAGTGAAATATTGGCAGAACTAGGAAAAGAATTTATATACCACCACCATGAGCACTGATTATTGCGATGTTCTACATGATTCCAGAAGATGGAAGATGAAGCATACTAACCTACTTTTTGACAGAGAAGTGATGACTTAAATTGTAGAATGAGACAAATGTTTTTAGATACAGATAATGGGATCATTTCTTTTGCTTAACTATTGATATTTGTTACAAAGAGAAAGAAAATAATTTTTCTTTGAATGATTATTAGAATTCACTTGTAAATCTATTTGATGCTGGGTTTTTTTCTTTGGGAGGTTTTTGACTTGTCAGTTTTTTTTTTTTTTTTTTTTTTTGTTGTTGTTGTTGTTGTTTTTGGTGTTGGATACTTATAATTTTTCAAATGTTCATTTCACTTATTACTTAGAGGGCATATAATTAGGCAAAAGTTTCTAATCATTTCCTCTGTGTTGTGACTTCTTTTTCAATTTTATACTGCTTATTATTTAGCTAGTAATTTATCTCTTATTAGTCTTTTAAATGACTCTTTGTTTTATCAATTCCATGTTTTTTTTTTTTGTTTGTTTGTTTGTTTTAACTTATGGCTTTCCCATTGATTTTCAGTATTTATATTTTTTGTTTGGTTGAGAATTTTTTCATTTCTTACTTTTCTAATTTTTTAGCTTCATTCCCAAATAGTTGAGTTGTTTTCTCTCTCACTCTCTTTCTTTTTTTTTGCCAATGAAAGTAGAATTATTTTTTCTGTAACCTATAATTTGGTTGAATCTCAAAGTTTTGAGTATGCTATCTGTTGTCAATGTTTTTTGTGAAATGATCTGTTGTTTCTATTATTTGTTCTTTGATGTACAAATTCTTTTTGATAAAATTATTCAGTTTTCACTTGTTTGAATCCCTTTTTCCCTTATTGATAACAACATTTTGCTTTATGGTTAATAAGGGAGTATTTAATATTTCTTCTTTTTGCTTTTTTAATGCCTTAATGCAGGGTTATTATAGTTATTTTTTGTAAAGGTGCTGTACACAGATGAGAATTATGCATACTCTATTCTATTTTCTTTTGTTAATCACCAAAGAACTATCATACCTAACTTTTTTAAAGTCCTATTCAGGTCCTTAACTTCTTTTTTGCTTATTTTTAAAATAGATTTGTCAATCATATGTATTGTTCAGTCATTTCAGTCATGTCTGACTTCATTGGGTAAAGATACTAGAGTGGTTTGCCATTTCTTTCTCCAATTCATTTCAAAGATGATTAAATTTGAAGCAAACAGGGTTAAATGACTTGTACAGAATTATAAAATTAGTGAGTGTCTAAGGCTGGACTTGAATTGAGGAAGATGAATCTTCCTCAATCTAGGCCTAACATGTTTTTCTGGGAATTTGATGATTCTTAAATCTCCTCACTCTGTTTTTTAGATAGTAGAAACTTTAACACGGTCTTCTAAGCTCTTAGTCTTTTGGCTCTGTTATAATTTGTCTTGGTATCTTACAGAATCATTGTTTTTTGCTCACTTAATTTTGTTTTTTAGTCCACTACTTGGGTAAAGTTTTCCATTTACTGTTTTAAGTTATTATTTTTCTGTTTTTTTAGGAGCTCTAATTTCATTTAAAAAATTTCTTGCCTCAAGCTATTTTTTATTTTGAGAGTTTACTTGTTAAGTGTGTCTTATTCAATTTTTCTTGGGTTTACCTCTTAGGCTTTTTTTAAGCTGCTATATTTTTTCATTGATTTCAGTATTTTCACTTTACTCATATTTGCATCCTTGTGTCTTAGATTGGGATTTTGTGCTTGGACTTATTTTTTTGGAAATCTTTAGTTTTTACAGAACACATTTCAAATATACATCTCTGCCCTCCCTTAAACATTCTTAAAAAATAAATTAAAAAGAAGCAGTTCATGATGCTAAGTGAAATGAGCAGAACCAGGAGATCATTATACACTTCGACAACGATATTGTATGAGGACATATTTTGATGGAAGTGGATTTCTTTGACAAAGAGACCTGAGTTTCAATTGATAAACGATGGACAAAAGCAGCTACACCCAAAGAAAGAACACTGGGAAACGAATGTGAACTATCTGCATTTTTGTTTTTCTTCCCGGGTTATTTATACCTTCTGAATCCAATTCTCCCTATGCAACAAGAGAACTGTTCGGTTCTGCAAACATATATTGTATCTAGGATATACTGCAACATATCCAACATATAAAGGACTGCTTGCCATCTAGGGGAGGGGGTGGAGGGAGGGAGGGAAAAAAAAAATCGGAACAGAAACGAGTGTCAATATAAAGTAATTATTAAATAAAAATTAAAAAAAAAAAAAGAAGCAGTTCAGAAAAATTAACCAACACATTAACTGTGTCTGATAGTATGTTTCACCATCCAAAGCCTTCCAGGGCTCTAATCAATCAATTAATCAATTGACAATAATTTATTAAGCATTTACTGTGTGATAAGCACTATGATGTGTGCTAGGAATACAAATTTAAAAAAAATAAACAATCCCTACTTTCAATGAATTTACATTTTAATGGGAAAGAAAATTACTTATACAAAGTATCCCAAAAGTCTTGATACAAATGGCAATAATAAATAATGTAGTTACAAAATTTAAAATTGCACTAAGGCTTTTGGGACACACTGTATAAACACAGAAATAATATAAAGAAAATAAATCTAAATAAATAAAAAGTAGTAAAAGTTTAGGAAGGTGGACATAAGCAGGTGGGGTTAGTGGTGGTCACAAAAAACTTATATATATATATATATATAATGCTTGAGCTGAATCTTTAAGGAATAAAGAGAGTTTATTTGTTGAAGTGAGGAAGATAGGAGATGGGAGTTTGGTATGTGATGGAAGAAGGAGTGGGAGAGGGAAAAAGAGAGAAAGAAAAAAGAAAAAGAAAGGATGGATTATAGATGAGAAAAAAGGAGGGGGAATTAGTGAGGAAAAAGATCACAGATTACAAGAGGGGAGTTAGTAATTAAAGCTATTCATTAGATCAAATATGATCATTATATTACATTTAAAACATAGCATTCTATTACGTTTTTGTGGTTCTTATTTAGATCACAGCTTGTTAAACTGTGGGTCAAAGCCCCTATGGGATCATGAAAGTGAATGTGGGGGGGAAAGAGTCACAAAAAATTTGGCAACAGTAAAAAGTGTCAGAGAGCAATGACCAAAAATTAATTCCAAATCAAGCACATAATGAATCTGAAGTGTTTTTGGCAACACTTGTCTGTACTGCATTACGCAACTTCACTATATTCTTGGTTCTGAACACCAGAACATGCACACTTTGCAATGAGCATGCACAAATGCTGCTAGAAATCCCTCAGCTCAGATTTGAGATGGGAGAGTATAACATTTTCTTGGGCAACAAGGAGTTGCGAGTGGGAAAAGTTTAAGAATCCCTGATTTAGATGACTGTAGGTACTGTGAATATGATTTCTTGGTCTACTTATCTCACCTCACAATTCATATAGGTTTTCCTATGCTTTTCTGAGTTCTCCATTTATTAGTCACTTCTTATGGTGATTCCAAATATAAGAACTGTTGGAATCCTTATAAACTGCTAACTCATTAGAGTTGATAGATTATTGATCTGATCTTATAAGAAGATGTTTTGGGCCAGAACTTGAAACAAAGTACTAAGTAGAACTAATTAATACAATGCTTGTGTTTCTGCCTCTTTCTCTCCCCCTTCTTCCTCCACCCAGGAAGGGTTAATTGAGGGGGGAGGGTCATGAGATGTGGAATGATCTAATTCCTCCTGCTGTGAAGTATCATATTCAGAATTGGAATTAACTCCATTCTCACCTGATTCGTCTTCCTTTTCACCTAGTAAAGTTGGCACTTCTTCCTCCTGCACTTTCTTTTTCTTCATTCTAACACTTAAATAACTTCTTATAGCCAATTGTATTAAATTGTATGTATTAAGTATGTCTTTGGAAATTGAATTAAGCCCATTTTTATTATAGAATTGACAAAGATCCTCTCCTACTAATTGCCATTCGGCTAGATCCAATTCCTTTTCCAGAGAGAAACAAGGACATATGTGCTTTATAGTTTGTAAAAGTTCAGTGATCTGCTGTAAAATTATAATTAAACCTTGGCTTTCCATAACTTTGACAAAACTCTCTTAGCATTTTCCTTGAACAGAAACAGAAGGCTGTTTTCTAAACATCTGTCCCATCTTAGCTGAAATTCTATTTTAACTCTTTTAACAAAATTTCTTTGTTGTACTCACTCAAATTTCTGGGTTGAAGAGTTTTTTCTACTGGATCAGGATCAGAGGCTTTTCCACTGGATCTGGATCTGAATCAGCCCCACGTTGGGCGCCAAAATGTTGGTTTTTTTTCTTCTTTAAAATATAAAAAATATGATGGTTCTCTCTAGGAGAAGGTAGGTTTCTCGGGGAGGTTTTCTTGGAGGCAGCCTTAGTATCAGTTCAGATCAATAATTACCCCAAATGCAGCCAGCTGGTAAAAATACAAACATTTATTTTCTCCTTCCAAAATAGCCTGGTTAGTTGAGGCTTATCTCTCTGCTTGGTTCCAAGAGCTCTTGCAGATTGTCCTTTGCTTCTGCCTCTGCTTTCTTCAGCCTCCAGAGCCAGCACCAAGTTGAATCTGTCTTGCCTCTGAGAGAGCCTTTTCAATCTTCTGCCAAACTCTTGACTCGTAGCTTCTTCCTCTGAAAACTCTCCTGACTGGCCCCTTTGAAGCTCTATTTATTCGAGAGAGAGGAATTGTGGGATGCAAGAGAGAGGGATTATGGGTTTTCTCCCATAGAGCTCTCTGGCCCTAAGAGCTTCAAGGGAGGTGTGAATTCACAAAGTTACAAAGTTTACTTTGTGACTCTCCCATACTTGTGAACTCCAATGAGTAAAGGTGTTAAACACAAGCATTGTATTAATTAGTTCTATTTAGTACCTTGTTTCAGGTTCTGGCCCAAAACATCTTGTAAGATCAGATCAATAATCTATCAACTCTAATGAGTTAGCAGTTTGTAAAGATTCCAACAAAGAACCTATTTATTTTTGTTACTACAAAGTGGTACCATAAGTACTAAGGTGTATATGAAAACTGTCTGTCTTTGACCTTCTTGGCATATACATTTCACAGTGGAATATACAGATCAAGGAATATGGACTCTTTAGTCATCACTTTTAAATATTATTTTAAACTTCTTTTTAAAACAGGGTAGATGAATTTGTAGCTCAACCTACAGTTTATTCATTTATCTGTCTTAAAATAGTATATCCAATATCGAATATTGAATATCTCTTTCTTTTGCCATCTTTGCTAATTTGCTGGGTATGAGGTGAAACCCCTCAAGAGATTTTAAAATATGTATTTCTCTTATTATTAGTAATTTGGAACAATCTTTATGTGGTTGTTAACAGTATACAATTCTATTTATGAGTTGTTTATATCCACTGACCACTTACCCATTGGAGAATTATACTTGATTTCATATTTTTGTGTTAATTGCATATATATACACACATAGACACTACAAATATATTTCACTACTTTGTTATGTTTTCTTAAATTCTATGCCATAAATATTTTAACCATATAGAGAGCCACGTTAAAATATACCAATGAAAATTATAGATGTAAAATAATATCATTAGTGTTTTCCAAAGGAAAACAAAATTATTTTTCCTCAGAGAGCCAAAAAAATTACATTAGTTAAAAAATATTTTTAATATGAAATCAAATCTAATACGTACTTGTCGTTCAAGATCCTGAATCTTTTTAGCATCAACTGCTCTGTCTTTCAGACGTGACTTCTGTTGTGCAGACTGATTCCCAGCTTCTGTTTTCAGTTTCTCAACCTGTTTAACCACAAGAAAATAACATAATGAAAAGAGAGTTTTGTTAATATGTAAAATATGCATATGATGTGTAGCCCATGGAAGAACACTTCAGCTGGTTTCAATAGGCGATCAGTCCTGGAAATTGCCTGCTTTTTTTCTTTGCTGGTGGTGAATGGACTAGATAGCAATTTAATTCAACAAACATTTATGTGTCTACAATGCACAATGCATTGTAGTAAGCCCTGAGAATTCAATGATGAAACTAGAAATAAGGACTTGTAATCCAATAAGGAAAATAAATATATAAATATATATCACATAGTTGACCATAAATAAATCTATCTATCTATCTATCTCATAGATTGACAATAAAAGAGCCCCATCAAAGTGTCATGGGGAATTCAATGGGGGAGAGATCATCTTCTGCTAAGGAATTAGGGAGCTCAATAAAAAGGGTGGAACCTGTTTTTAAGACTGAAGAAAGGAAAGGAATTCATTTAGTCATGGAAGGGAGGAAAGAGTCTGCTTCAAGACAAGAATATAAATAAAGGCAAGGAGATCAAAAAAATATATTAGGCTAAATAGAAAACATGATGAAAGATGAAATTTAGGAGGGGAGAAAGTGGTAGTAGGAATCTAAGTGAGAAGACTATTACAAAAGTACTGCTAAAATGTGACTGGAGACTAAATTGCAGTGGTGATAATGAAAAAGGGAGGAAAGTACACAGATTTGTAAGCTATGGTGGAATTGCAATCAACAAAACTTGACACTGGATGGCGAGATATGGGTGTAGGGTGAAGAATAGTTAAAGAACAGGGCTGTTAACTCTGGGTAATTAGAAGGATCATCACAAGATCCACAAAAATAGAAGATGTTTAGAGGAAGGACTAGTTGTACAATAAAAATGACAATTCAGTTCTTAACATATAGAAATATTTAGTGGGATATGCTTAGGGATAGTTATCAGATTCCTGGAAGTATAAGACTTAGGGTTTGGGATGAAATTGAAAAAATTTTGGAGGCACAGCGGGAAGGAGAGAAAAAGATAAATATGGGGGAGCGTGAGGAGACGAGAGGAGAGGGAAAAAGAAAAGGAGAGGAGAGAAGAGGAAAGGAAAGAGAAGAAGGATGAAAAAAGAAGGGGGAAGGGAAGAGAGGAAAGTGAGAGCGAAGATGAAAGGAGAGGGGTGAGAGCTGTCAAGGGAAGCATTTGGGAAAAGTCTCTTTCCTATCTTCCTCTTTCATCCCTCTGCCCTTAGTTTTTGTATTAGAACAATCAAATATTAGTGCATTGTTTTGCAAAAGCGAACATTACTACAACTAAGACTTGTGCTCTTCTATAATGTATATATCACTTGAATTAAGAATCAAAGATTTGAGATAAACACAAAAATCTTTTTCATACTTAGCAATATATGATTATATCCAGGCATGAAAAACTACTTATTACAAATTGAGGAGTCAGAGAAAAATAATATATTAGAATTGCTATAGAAGCAAACTAAATTAGTATAAATACTACCTGGAATTTGAGTTTCTCAATTTCTTCATTTGCCTCTCTAAGCCGAATAGCATCTTTATCCAAAAGTTCCTGATTTTCTGCATACCACTGTAATCTCTTCTGCAAGCGACCGATTTCTTGTTTGTGAGTCTCTTCTATGAGCTTTATCTCATGTGATTTCTCACCTATAAAATAAAACACTCCTAAACACAGTGGAACATTTTAAAATACAAAAGACAGAATAGCAGAATCTAACAAATTGGAGAGAACCTCAAAGATTATGTGGGCTTTCCTAAACAGATATCTGCCTACAGCAAGGGTTCATTATCTATTTCTTGAATTCTCACAAAATTTGTTTTCAGACACATTTCTTATCTCTGCCTTCCCTTAAACAACTGAAAAAATAAACCCTCATAACAAATGCATAGTCCTGTAAAACAAATTCTATATGCTTATAATCTATGCTATTAGGGAAGCTTAAATTGATAAGATAGTTTGTATTTGGGAGTTCTGAACTGCAAAAGGGGTAAGGGCAATCAGTTGTCCACATTAAGTCTGGAACCACTGTGGTCAGCACTGAGAAGCTACTAAGCTACCTTCAGAAAGATGAACTAGTTCCTAGATGAGAAATGAGCAGGTCAAGGTTTCTGGTCAAACACAGTGGAGAAGGAAGCTGTTGCACTTCCAGCTTGGGAGTAACAAACCTATTTTCTTCATTTTTATTTTTTAAATTATTTTTTATGTAGCTTTTTATTTACAAGATATATGCATGGGTAATTTTTTTCAGCATTGACAATTGCCAAACCTTTTGTTCCAATTTTTCTCCTCCTTCTCCCCACTCCCTCCCTCAGATGGCAGGTAGACCAGTACATGTTAAATATATTAAAATATATGTTAAATACAATATATGTACACATATCTATACAGTTATTTTGCTGCACAAGAAGAATCAGATTTTGAAATAATGTATAATTAACCTGTGAAGGCAATAAAAAATGCAAGCGGACAAAAACAAAGGGATTGGAAATGCTATATTGTAGTTCACACTAATTTCCCAGAGTTCTTTCGTTGGATGTAGCTGGTTCAGTTCATTACTGCTCTATTGGATCTGATTTGGCTCATCTCATTGTTGAAGAGGGCCACTTCCATCAGAATTGATTATCATATAGTATTGTTGTTAAAGTATATAATGATCTCCTGGTCCTGCTCATTTCACTCGGCATCAGTTAATCTAAGTCTCTCCAGGCCTTTCTGAAATCCTCTTGCTGATCATTTCTTACAGAACAATAATATTCCATAACATTCATATACCACAATTTATTCAGCCATTCTCCAATTGAGGGGCATCCACTCAGTTTCCAGTTTCTGGACGCTACAAAGAGGGCTGTCACAAATATTTTTGCACATATAAGTTCCTTTCCCTTCTTTAAATCTCTTTGGGATATAAGCCCAGTAGTAACATTGCTAGATCAAAGGTATACACAGTTTGATAATTTTTTGAGCATTGTTCCAAATCGCTCTCCAGAATGGCTGGATGTATTCACAATTCCACCAACAGTGCATCAGTGTTCCAGTTTTCCCACATCCCCCCACATCTCTTTTCCTGTTATCCTAGCCAATCTGACAGATGTGTAGTGGTATCTCAGAGTTGTCTTAATTTACATTTCTCTGATTAATAATGACTCGGAGCATCTTTTCATATGGCTAGAAATAATTTCAATTTCTTCATCTGAAAATTGTCTGTTCATATCCTTTGACCATTTATCAATTGGAGAATGGCTTGATTTCTTATACATTAGATTCAATTCTCTATATATTTTGGAAATGAGGCCTTTATCAGAACCTTTGGCTGTAAAAATGTTTTCCCAGTTTATTGTTTCCCTTCTAATCTTGTCTACATTAGTTTTATTTGTACAAAAGTTTTTCAATTTGAAATAATCAAAATTTTCTATTTTGTGATTAATAATGATCTCTAGTTCTTCTTTGGTCACAAATTCCTTCCTCCTCCACAAGTCTGAGAGGTAAACTATCCTATTTTCTTCTAATTTATTTATAATCTCATTCTTTATGCCTAGATCATGAACCCATTTTGATCTTATCTTGGTATATGGTATATGATATTGGCTTTTGAAGCCAAGCAGGAAATTTCGATACATTCTTTTAAATAATGATTCCTTAAATATATAAGATGTCCCCCCAATAAAGCGTTGTCTTCTCCAGTATAATCATTATCAATTCATAACATGGTAGAATGTGAAGTGTCTCAAGTGCCTCCTCCACAATCCTAGCAATTATCCTCTGAATTAATCCTAGCTTGTCAATATATCCACCTTCTTCTGGAATCAGAAAGGGAAGGGAGGAAGAGAGCAGATAGTAGTGAATTGGAAAGGAACTTAAAGATGTAGGGATTGGAAGAGTTGCAGTGAAGATAAAAAATAGCGTTTGAGATTGCAAAGTAGAGGGAAAGGTGGGATAACAATAGATTGTAATCAGCAGAGTTCAAAAACATGAAAATGAACATTTGTGATATTAAAGATCAAGGATATGATCCCATCTTTCTGTGTAACTGTGTGACAAGAAGCATAAGTCATGAAAAATGAATAAGTTGAGGAACTGAGAGATAAGGATGAGTGAGTCTGATAGGATTACTAACTTGATTAGATGTGATGATGATAATGAATAATGAAATAATGAAAACAGGATGAATGATAATTTAAGTATTATTTTTCTTCAATTTGGTTTTCTGGCTAGAATGGCCTGGAGCTTAGAAAGGAAGAATAAAAACTGTGAATAAGAATCCTTGTTCAGAGAAATTCATTATCAGTATGTTAATGATTTAGGGATAAATTCTTTAGCCAGAGTAATCCATGAAATAAGGAAAAATACAATATTGTTAAAGACCATGCCTAAGTGAAGAGGCATGTCAATTCTCCTAGAGCCTCCACAACTGTGAATCATAACATCTGAAGGAGTTGCAAAGCAGCTTTTGCTGACATAGATGTTCCTTGTGGATGGGGAATGAAATAAATTGGAGGGAAGAGGAGAGAGATCAGAGAAGGAAACTGCCTCTGAGTCTCCTTATATCCTCCTCCTCCTCCTCCTCCTCCTCCTCCTCTTCCTCTTCCTTCCCCCTCTTTCTTCTTCCTCCTCCTCCTCCTCTCACATGAAGAGATCCATTCTACAGGTCTGAGTTAGACCTTCAGCAGCCACTGACAGTTGGCTCTGGTTCCATAACATACAGTGCCCAATGTGGGGCATAAGAAGCACAAGAATTACAAGAAGTAGTAGCAGCAGCAGCGTCTGAGAGCTGTTTGTGAGTAGGATCCTTCCAGAGTTCCTTCGGTTACCCGTGGGGAAGGAAAGGGAAAAGAGACCTGATAAGATTTTTTAGTCAGGATAATTAAATGGGCCAACACATCAAAGGGCCAAGCCAGGAGAGTGATGAGAGACTTAAATGCCTGTTCTGACTCTAGTCCTTTTCTATGTTTAAAAGTTTGGCTTCATGACACCTCACAAGATTAACACCTGCTATAGTATTTCACCCTGAAACCATTTAGAAAAGATAGTGCTGGCTGCATTCCTCAGTGTGCTGACTCAGATAACAGCATATGCACAAACTTACTGACCATGATATGTGTGTGGGGGAAATATACATAAAACAAAAAATAGGGAATTGTTAAAGACCACGCTTAAGTGAAGGAGCAGGTCAATTCTCCAACAGCCTCCATAGCTGTAAATTATAACATCTGAAGGAGTTGCAAAGCAGCCTTTGAAGATGTTCCTTGTGGATTGGGAATGAAATAAATTGGAGGCAAGAGGGAAGAGGAGAGAGGTCAGACAATGCAACTGCCTCTCAATTAAGAGGTTAGAGAATGCAACTGCCTCTCAATCTCCTTGTATCATCATCAATCTCTCACATGAAGAGATCCATTGTACAGGTCTTAGTTAAACCTCCAGCAATCACTGGCAGGTGGCTTCCATATCACAACACAAAATGGCATTCAGTTCCATGTGACTATCCCATTTGCGTGTTAATTGGAAGTAGAATGTTGGAAGGGGAGGGAAGTGGACAAAGGATAAGTATATAGTTTTAACAAAGTTTTGTGAAATTCTTGTTTAAGTTGGTGATCTCTATCCTTGTTTTAAATAAAACCAAAAGAGAAAAGGAAGAGAGAGTTAAATGAAATGATTGCTCACAGATTCTTCTTAGAAGGCAAATAAAGGATATGAAAGGATTCATTTTATCCTGGGTCCCAGTGGCAAGAAAAAACTTTTTAATGGAATTATTAGTCATCTGGTATTGCAGTAATCATGAAAAGCATTTTCAAAAGACTCCTATGAGGATAATTGCAGCTTACAGATTAATGTCTCTTATAGAAGGGAAGAAGTGAAGAAATTTGGTAGGAGTTTAAAAGATCCTTCAAGAAATCAACCTTTTACTTCAGAACTAAGCCATTTCAAAAGAAAGATAGGAATGGGGAGAGAGCAAAAAATATTCTGGAAAACCTTGTTCAGGAATAACAAACAATTAACTATGGGAGAGTTAGTTCAGGAATAAAAAATGAGTGAAGCCAAAGCCTACAGACCATGTGTATTTTTTTTTCCAAAAGAGAATAGGGAGGAACAAATCATAGAGAACAATAAATAGATTTGTAAAAATCAAACCAATTATATTGTAACAAATAGGTAACAAATGATTACCTATGGGATAGTCAGCTCTCTGTATAATCAAGAATAACAGCAGTTTAGAATAAAAACTCATTTGAAAACTTTCATGGAAATGGATGGCAGAAAATGATGAGCACTGCTAGATCCGTAAAAAAGGTTGAGAAACAGTAGAAGGAAAAAAGTCTAAAGAAAACTTGGTGAGAGATTCAATTAAGTCAGATCATTCAAGAGTATTTACAATGAAATTGAAGAAAGGAGCTCAAACAAATGAGAAATGGAAAGATTTTGTCAAGATTTCTTTAATAAGGCTTTTTTCTCAATGACTCCAAAAGAGTTATCACTTTTGGAATGAAATATTATGGTCAACGCTATGCTTCCTAAGGAGGTAGGAAAGACACCAGAACTGACAAAGATGGGAAGACTGGTAGGGGCTTAGATCAAGTATCCACCATACAGGAAGCCTGTACTAGAACTGGCCTAAATGATCGCTTTATTTCTAAACTTTACAAAATCCTTAGAGGAATAATTTGCAGATATATTGAATATATGCTTGTTCAAACTATGAGAAAGGCTTTCACAAATAACACTTTATAAGAGATCACACATTTAGTCATAAAGTAACTTAAAAACATAAAAAAACATAAGAGTACTGTGTGTATAGCTTTTTAACAATCAAAAAAACCCCATTTGAGTCAATGGAGCAAATGTCACCTTAAAGGCTTTTCTTCCAATGTGATCTATTTTCTGTATATGCCAATCATTTAACAAGTACTGGTTAAGTTCTTACTTTAAATCAGGTCTTGGTATTTTACTAGACTGAAAAGATTAGTATGAAGTGATAATGCTGTAGCAATAACAAGAGTATCTAATGCTATCTTAAGCTGCAATAGGTGAAGCAGAATATCTAGGAAGGAAGTAGTGATCTTGCTAGAAATCGATTACTAATCACACCACAAATTGGAACATTTGATTTGGATTATAAATATAAAATCTTATATAGTTAGAATCAAGATTATATTCCAATGAAGGGAACAAAGATCTTTAAGGGATTGGAGATCATAGCATGAGAGGACTGACAGGAGGATATGGCTGGAAAAGAAAAAGCTTAGGGAGTTATAATAATGGGTAGAAAAAATCTGAAGGGCTATACTGTAGAAGAATTGAAGTTGTTCTGTTTACTTACAGGAAGAAGAGCTGGAAAAATGGGTTTGAGTTTCAGAAAGGTAGATGTAGGCTTGATGTAACAGAAAACTTCCTGACAATTATAGCTATTCCAAAGTAAGCTGAGTTATTTCAGGCAGTAATGGAAGTAATAAGACTTCCCTGGAGGTCTCTCTGCAGAGTTTAGTAGTGTTGGAGAGGCCAATTTTAGTCAGGTGGTGATGGTGGTAATGGGGTTAGGCTATGGGGACTCTAAGGTCCTTTCTAAATCTTAGATTTCATAAACTTGACTAAATAGTACAAGTATTTTTTTTTTCTTTTACATTTGAGCCTTAGTTTCTTCATGTATAACATATGGATAAATGCTTATTTAGGACAATACACAAACCACATAGTTTCTTATAAGGCTTAGAATTATCCAAATATCTTAAATTATAGCTATAAATGGCTCTTTAATGCATATTGTAAGCTCACCTAGAGACTGGCAAATAAAAAAAGTAGTTATTACTCAGAGTCCAGTGATTTAGAATAATACAGATGCTGTGACACATATTGAATGCAAAGAACAGATATCAAACAAGAGTTCCACTATTAATAGTGTTCCTGATATTAGGGATGGGATAATTTGGGCAATAAAATAGGTTCACTTCCTAGATGCATTTGAATGGATAACAGATTATACTACGAGACATCCAGAAATAACAGAAATGTCCTCTTAATGGCATTTACAAAATGGTCAAATCCTTATTTTTGTATTTTTGGGATAGGGATTCCTTTTGGAGAACCTGATTTTAAAAGGGCTTGATTTCCTCATGGAGATATTGAAATACTTAAGAATAACATCTCAGTCAATCACCTAAAAGACAATTGTATATCATCTCCATGACAAAGGGCTTGATGGAAAGCTTTAATGAAACTCAGAAAGGAATGATAAAGACTTATAGGGATAATTATTCTAATGACCCGGATAATGTTATTAATCAATTATCACTAAAAACAAGTTTACTTATAATTCCAAGAAGGGAAACTCAGAGCACAAAACCGTAGAATCAGACTAAATATTGTGTCAGGGTAAAGCTGAATAAGATTATTATTGTGGTGAAGGAAAACCTAAGAAAAACAAGAAATTCAGGTGGGATAAAATGCATTTTTTAGAAGAAACAACAAATAAGATGATAACATTCCTGCTCTTATGAAAAAATAAGTTGAAAGCTGAACTCTGCCACTTAGAAATAAGTTACGTGAAATCTTCCAAAAAATTGTCTCCAAGATGTCTTTTAGAAAACATTTAATGTGAAGAACTACGTTAAGAACAATTCATGATATATGATAGTAGGAGGCCAAATAAACATGTTTCCTTCTTGGCTAATAGGATCAAATCAAAGATTAGTTATGAATATCATTTTAAGATTCTTATAATGGAGGAAATCAGAATTTTAAAGAGCATGGTCATTAATACGTTTGCTCAATGCCAAAAACATTTATACTAAGGAAATGGTATTGAAGGAGTAACATATTAAATAATATATACATATATATATTATTTAATATATCTTATGGTCTTATGGTAAAATTTGGAAAATGTCATTTTGAACAGAGGCCCATCCATCATTTATCACAAAAGGTACCATTCCCTATGATAAAATAGGAGCTAATAAAAAACAAATGGAATATACTTGTCATTATTATTTTACTCTGTGATTATGCCTGGCTCAAAACACTGAAATGTATCCATCTGCTTGAAAAAAGAGGTGCAATTTCAAAAATTTTATCATAAAGACAATACTTGACTCAAAATTGTTAATGGAGTCTATAAAAACATATTATATGAAATAGTAGAAAATATTTTATTTCCTTATGAAAACTGTTGTAAATGGACAATCAGCAGAATTGTGTTATATTAGGACTCAGTGATGATTTATTAATGATATTCTTTCTTTCTTTCTTTCTTTTTTTCTTTCTTTCTTTCTTTCTGTCTTTCTTTCTTTCTTTCTTTTTTTTTTTTTTTGGTCAACAAAGCTATTTTCAGCCAGAGTAGCCTATGATAGGGTTAGGGGTTGGCAGCATCTTAAGGAATAAAATTTCTAATGCATTATTCAAGTATCTAAGTAAACAAAAATCTATTTAAGGTTTTACCTGAAGTATAAATAATCTGATCTTTAGCAAGGTCTCTCTCTTTCTTCGTTTTTTCCAAGTCCACTTCAAGAGCTTGTTTGTCTTGCTTCAGTATTTTAATTTCTTCTAATAACTTATTTTTTTCTTTCTTGATATTCAGAGAAAAAATTATGTCAAAGTTATTTTTGATGTCATAATTCCCCTAATTATATGTAAAACAATTTCTAACATTTATTATTTTTTTTAATTTTGAATTCCATATTCTTTTCCCCCACCACTTCCATACCCCCCTCATTGAGAAGGCAAGCAATTTAAAATGTTATACATATGAAATTATGCAAAACATATCTCCGTGTTAGTCACATTGTGACAGAAAATAGACAAAAAAAAAAAAAGAAAAAGTTTGCTTTGATTTAAATTAAGATTCCCTCCCTTCTATGGAGATGGTTAGCATATTTCATCACCAGTCCTTCAAAATTATCTTGGATCATTGCATTGCTAAGAATAACTAATTCCTTCTCAGTTGATCATCATACAATATTGCTGTTATTGTATACCATGCTCTCTTGGTTCTGCTCATTTCACTTTGCCTCAGTTCACATATATCTTTCCAAGTTTTTCTGAGAGCATCCTGTTCATCATTTCTTATAACAAAATATTATTCCATCACAATAATATATAATAACCTGTTCAGCCATTCCCCAATTGATAAACAGCCCCTCAGTTTCTAATTCTTTCCCATCACTAAAAAAGCTGCCATAAATATTTTTGCATATATGGACGCTTTACCTTTTTGTTTTTTATTTCTTTAGGATACAGACCTAGTAGTGGTACTGCCTGGTCAAAAGTATGCATGGTTTTATAACCCTTGGGATATAGTTCCAAATTGTTCTTCAGAATGGCCGAATCATTAAACAATTTTATCAATTTACCCTTCCCCTTCAACATTTGTAATTTTCCTTTTCTATCATATTAGGCAATTTGATAGATGTGGGTTGTAATTAGCATTTCTTTTATCAATAGTGATTTTAAAAGTGATTGGATGACTAAAGATAGCTTTGATTCCTTTGTCTGAAAACTGTTCATATTTTTTGACCATTTATCAATGAAAAAGAATGGCTTTTTTTCCCTTATATCTTCTATATATCCTTCCTTATATTTCCTTATATTTTCTATATATCTGAGAAATGAGTCCTTTACTAGAGAAACTTGTAATAAAATTTTTTTAGTTATAGATATATATATATACAAATATATATGTATATATATCAGTATACAGTTACTATGCATTTTTCCTCTAACCTTATTTCCCTTTATCATCTCTGTCTCTATTCTCTTTCTGTCTCTCTTTTTCTGTTTTTTTCCCCACCCACTCTGTCTATCCTCAAAAAGGCTTTGTTTCTTTTACCTATCCCAATCTTTTCTCTTTTCTATCACCCCCTTTTCCCTTCCTTCCTACTTTTGCTGTAGGATAAGAAAGATTTCTGTATTCAATAATATATACATTATTCCTGATCTGAGCCAATTTTAATAAGTGTATGGTTCACTTCCTGCCCGTCACCTCCCATCTTTCCATCCACTGTAATAACACTTTCTCCTCTTTCATTTAAGATAATGTACTCCATTCTATCTCTCCCTATTTTCTTCTTCCAGGGTATTCCTCTTCCTTATCTCATTTTTTTAAGATAACTATTCTATCATATTCAACTTACATCCATGCCCTCTGTCTATGTAATCTCCTTCTAACTGCTTTAATAATAAAAAAGTTTTTAGGAGTTACAAGTATCATTTTCCCATATAGGAATGTAAAATGTTTAATCTTATTTTGAAACCCTTGTGAATTCTCTTTCTTGTTTACCTTTTTATGCTTCTCTTGAGTTTTGTATTTGAAAGTCAAATTTTCTATTCAGCTCTGGCTTTCCATCAGGAATGTTTAAAAGTCCTCTATTTCATAGAATCTTCATTTACTCCTCCTGAAGGATTATATTCCATTTTGCTGGGTAGATGACTCTTGGTTGTAATCCTAAGTTTTTTTGCCCCCTGGAAAATCTTATTTCAATCTCTTTGGTTCTTTAATGAAGAAATGGCTAAATCTTCTTTTATTCTCACTGTGGCTCTGTGATATTTGATGGTTGCTTATAATATTTCTTCCTTGACTTGGGAAGTCTGGAATTTGGCTATGCTATTACTGGGAGTTTTCATTTGGTGATCTCTTTCAGGAAGTGACTGGTAGATTTTTTCACTTTTTAAATTTATCCTCTAGTTCTAGATATCAGGGCACAGATTTCCTTGATAATTACTTGAAAGATGATGTCTAGGCTCTTTTTTTTTTCTTCCCATTTTTTGTAGTAATTTAAAAATTATTCTTCCTGGATCTATTTTTCATATAAGTTGTTTTTTCAATGACATTACATTTTCTTATATTTTTTCCATTCTTTTGATTTTCTTTTTTTTTTAATGTCACATAAAATCGTTAGCTTTTACTTGCTGAATCCTAATAATTAAGGAATTGTTTCTTCAGGAAGCTTTTGAACCTTCTTTTCCATTTAGCCTTTTGTTTTTTTAAGAAGTTTTTCTCTTCAGTGAATTTCTGAATATCTTTTCCCATTTGGCCAATTCTGCTTTTCAAGGCATTTTTCTCTTCATTGGATAGAAGAACCTCTAATTTAGTATCATGTAACCTATTTTTAAGGTGTTATTTTCTTCATTTTTTGGTATATGTGTATGCCTCCTTTACTATTCTGTTGACTCTTTTTTTCGTGATTTTATTTCTCTCATTCTAATTTCTTAATTTCTCTTCTACCTCTCTTATTTGATGCTTAAAATTCTTTCTGATTTCCTCTGTGGCCTGAAACCAATTCATAT
Organism: Antechinus flavipes; assembly: GCF_016432865.1. NCBI lineage: Eukaryota > Metazoa > Chordata > Mammalia > Dasyuromorphia > Dasyuridae > Antechinus > Antechinus flavipes. The sequence goes on from NC_067401.1 coordinate 254,916,566, forward strand.
TTTTTTTTGAGGCTTTGACTATGGCAATTTTGACTTTATTGTCTTCTTCTGAATGCTTTAATCTTTGTTACCATAATATCTTTTATAGTAAGAATTTTCTTTTCTGCTGTTTGTTCATTTTTTCAGCCTATTTTTGACTTTTCACTATATGTTAAACTGAGCTCTGCTTCTGGGGTGAAGAACATACTGTCCCAAGCCTCAAGGTTTTTGGGCAGCTGTTTCAAAATAATTCTAGGATCTGTAAAGTTCTTCCAAGGTGGTATAGTCTAAGGAGAGGTTTGCTTACAACTTTCTTGTTCTGTACTCTGGTTTGTGAATGACCATAAGTACTCTCTTCTGCCTTGGAACTGTGACCAGGGTCCCCATTCTCCTGTGGCTGCAAACTCTGGTGTGCCACCCAAGACTGCCATCCAGATCTTAGTATGAGCAATTCAATAGAGTACTGCTCCCAGGGCCAGCAAAGGGACTCCTATAATCTTTTGATTAGCAGTCCAACTCCCCATCTGTAGGCTGGGAGTTCCAGAAGCAGCTGCTACTGTTGCTGCTGCTGAGTCAGTTTCTCCCAAGGCCTGTTTCTACTTTGCTAGACTTGGTCTGTACTGATGTGGCCTGCACGGGATTATACTCTAATCTTAGCTCTGCATAACAGACTTTCTAAGTTTTCTTGGGCTGGAAATTTTTTTTTTCCATTCTTTTGTGGGTTTTTATTTGAGGTATTACTTAAAGTTATTTGGGGAAGAATTTGGAGGAACTCGGGTGAGTCCCTGCCTTATTTCTATCTAGGCTCCTCCCCCTGCCCAAGTTATTTCAAAGTACAGAATCTTCAGAATAATTCTTACAGTGCCAAAGTAACTTCCTTAGCAGATGGTAGTATTTTTATATAATTTGTAATTTAAAAAAGAATACATTGTTAAACTGTTGTTTGAATCATCTAGCATAATTCAATAAGTTATTTTTTTCAGTTTTAAAATTCCACAGGTCCATTAATAAACACACCATAAAACTTTGTTTAGTAGGCCTTATCTGGGTCAATTCCCAAGCTAAGGAGGAAAAAAGTACTGGATTTGTACTGGGACCTGAGTTTGAATACTTATTCTATTATTTACTGACTCTAAGACACTGGAAAAATCATTACAACCTCTCAGGCTCATTTCCTGCATCCATAAAATGAGGTGATTAGACTACGTATGGTCCCTTCTTCTAATTCTAAACCCAATAATTCCCTGATATTTTTAAAGCTGGGCCATTTGTATGTACAAACTTCTGAGTGAAGGCTCTCCTCCCTCCAAGAGAGTAGTATGTATAAAAGGAGAGAGAGATATACTTAAATTTCTTAGATACCTTTCTTCAATTATAAAAATATACACTTATGTATATGTATAGAATCAATAACATCACTTGGTAATGATTACTCTGAATCTCTATTCAGCTTCTGAGAAAGAAGGCTTGGGTCACGTATCAATAATGAATGGCAGGACAGCCTGCTGCTTCATGTCCCTTCTTTACTGTCTGGCTATGAAGAAGAGAAGAAGCATAAGAAATGAGGGTTGGCAAGAACCCTCCTTGTTCTATTTCTGAGTTGATGGCTGGAGTACATTAGCACCATCTCTTTTCCCAAAGTGGCATATCAAAAACCAGAACTTAAGTTTATACTTTAAAAAGCTTGCTAACACTTTCTGTATGTGCTATACTGTACTTGGAGAAAAATGATCATTTTTGCTGAAATTCCCCTCAGTATTTATTTGTGAGGAAATAACAACACAATCTCTATACAAATAGGACTTTCTCATATTTGGTTTCTTCTAATACTGAGTTATCTATACATGAAATTTCATATATATACATACACAACACACACACCTACACACACACACACACACACACACACACACACACACACACACATCCCCAAACAGGAACTTTGTAAGTTTAGTAGTGTGTCTTAAAGAGATCTGGCAACCAAATGAGACAGATTTCAGTTCAAGTCTTGCCTTTGCTACAGACTGGCTGCATGACTGAACAAATTCACTTATACCCTGAACCCATCCCCACCTAACTCTGGAAAACTACAAGGGTAGTGCAATGACTAAGCTTCACTGGGAGATGTTTGCTTTGCTGCTCCTTCTATCAATGAAATCATAGATCTGGGCATTTAAAAAAAAGCACAGCATTCATATGGAAATACTCATGCAGAAAGCAAGATACAGTAGTGCCTTGCTTTATGTTACAAAAATAAAAGCTAACATTTATAGAGGCTTTAAAGATTTCAAATGCTTATATTGATAATATATGAATTCCTAAAAAGCTGCATGTAAATCCACATTTTTGTAAGTTTCATTTAACTTAAAAACCATAAAAACATGTTAGGTAAGATTATTTTAATGAACTTCATGGAGAGTCTTTTTGCAAAACAAGATCACTGTGTAACTTACTTTTTTGTGTAGTAAATCTCGATTGCCAAAGATTAGATTTCCTTAAATTGAGATAAACACGAACTGTAAGCTTTGTCTACCAAAATATAACTTTTACATATAGAAAAAAATCTGATATAACTACGTTTGTATATAAAGCATTAATCCTGTTGTCTCAAATTAGCATAAAAAGATTTCTAAGTCACCAATTTTTCACATGCCATGAATTCAAAATGGTCAATGTGCATTTCATGACTAAGAACTACTTTGTTTTATTTCAATAATTTGGTGAGGGATTTCTTTTTTTATTCTATTATCAATTCCCAATGCATTCTTAATTGTTCCTTCCTTCCCTGCCACAACCATTCTTTGTAACAAAGAAAAACACCTAAGTAAAACCCACTCAATAAAGTAATATCATCTGACAATATTTGCAGCATTTCACACTCACTGTTTCCCATTTCTCTACTGAGAGACTGAAAGTGTTGTTGCCTCTTTTCTGAGATGAAGATTGTTATTGCAATTAATGAGAGTTTTGCTATTTTTTAGTACTGTTTTCAATTACATTCCTGCAATCATTATGCACAGAGTACTCCCAGTTCTACTTTCTTTGCTCTGCAACAGTTCATGAGTCTTTCTGTATTCCTATTATTTCTTCATATTCATTAATAGTTACCATATCATAATAGTCCACAACATCATACGAGTCACAAATTGTTTAGTCATTCCCCAATTGATAGAAACCTATTTTTCTCACCATTTTCTATTAACTACCAGAATAAACAGAAATTCTCTAATGAGTATTTTCACATGCATGAGATCCTTCTTTCTGATTTTGAACCTTTGGGGTTTATACCCAATAGTGAGATCACTGGATCAAATATCTAGTAGTAGAATTCCAAAATATTTTCCAGAAAAATTGAACCAATTTTCACAAATCTACTCACAGTGCATTTAATATGCTTATCTTTTCAAAATCACTCTGATATTCACTATATCTTTTATATCATCCTTGCCAAATTACTGAGTATGAAGTAAAACCTCAGAATTGTTTTAATTTTATTATTAATGATATGAAGCATTTTATATGGTTGCTAATCATTTATACTTATCATTTTTGAAATTGTTCATATATTTTGAATACTTATATCTCTTGAGTCTTAAATTTTTGTGTTAATTTACTATTCTAGATATCAGTCTTTTATCTGATACAGGTTCCCCCCTCCCCACATTTAGCAGTTTCACTTGTTATTCTAGATTTGTTCTATGTTCCAGCAAAAGTCTTTTAATTTTATATAAGTAAATTGTTCTCTTTTGTCTTTTATAAATTTCATTTCTCTCTCATTTTCTAATGAATTCTCACCCTAACTATAGAGCAGAATGGTCCCTTTTTTTATTCTCCATAATTTTAAAAAATGATATAACTGTTTTTGTTTAGGTCACTTATCCATTTGAAATTAGTTGTGACATATAGTGTAAGATGCTAAATGAAATAATTTTTAGCCAAACTGCTCTCCAGTTTTCCCAGTGTTTCTTGTCAAATGGAATGTTCTCCCCCTAATAATTCATGTTCTTTAGTTTAATGAACATTGGGTTATTATGTTTGTTTCTGGATCTTGATAATCTGGCTTATTCTATTGATCTACTTTTCTAGTTTTTTAAATACTATCAAATAATTTTCATCTTTATAACACAGTGTGAAATCTGGTAATGCTAGGCCCCCTTCATTTTTCATTATTTTTCCTTATCTCCTATTGGGAATATAAAACTCAAAGGTTTGAACCTTTAATTCCAGTTATTCCAGAATCTATGTGAATTTTTAATACAATCTTGACTATTTGTAATTGGGTTGATTCTCAGGCTACTTACCAATGTTGTTCGAAGTTCTGCTAGCAATTCTGTAAAACTCTGGTTTTTGTTTGGTTCTGAATCTTGGACTACTTGAGACGGGAAACTACTTTTATTCAGCTGTTCTCTAATTTAATTTGAAAATATATAATTTTAATTTTTATAAAACTACCATCATTTCATGATTAAACAAAGATTTTTATTTAGTAAGAAAACTATGAAAAGTAAAAACTCAAAAAAGAATCTTAGTTCAGAATGAATAAGACATATTTAAACTAAAATTTAAATTAAAACAATTTTATTTTTTAAGGGGAATGTCTTGACCTTAAATGTTTTCAAAATTACAAGAAAGACTTTTCTATATATTCTGTCATAAACATTACATCTATAGAATTTATTTTAATAATTTAATTATTAACTTGCCCTTTGTTTCAGTTATACTGTGAGCATACATTGGTGCTAATATAGGCATACATACATATTTATGGGATGAAAGAAAAAGAGATTATCCTGGAGTCTAAAAAAACCAGAAAGGATTAAAAACAATGTATTTTGCATTTATTTTTATAAGATACATAAAATAAATAACCTGCTAATAAAGTTTTATTTAAAAAAACACTAAAAGTTATATCTTGGAGTCATTAAAGACTAAGTTTACTCTTTATGTTTATTTTACTGTAGAGTAGCTAATATTCAGGAGATGAATACATCAACAAATTATATGAGTTATAATACATTAGAGTATCTTATGAAACATGAGAAGATTAAATTATGTAAAATAAATTTAAATACTAAATATATTATTGTATTTTGATTTTTTTAAAACTGAAAATCCACATATTTTACATGACAAGTCTAGTTAATAAAAATACCCAACTTATCAGAATGCTCTTATTCCCCCTAGTTTTCTGGTTTTTAAATTTAGAAATTTTTAATCAGCTTACTTCCAAAAGAATATGAAATGGTTAACATTAAAAAAATTACAAGACAGGAAACAAAGACAAAATGAACTAATATCTATCTAAAGGAATTCAAAGAAAGGCTATTCTCGGGTATTAGAATTAAGAAGATCCTAATACTATGGTGATAAATACAGCTTTAATTTTAGTAAAGTTCAGAATAACTGATAATGAAATTGAGTTAAAGGGTTATGTCATATTTGCTCAAATGATTCCTTTCTTTCATATTCTTTTTTCTTTTCCATATTTTGAAAAGTAAATATGACTAAAAACTCTACCCTTTCTCCCATAAGCTCCTGAAGAACTGGAGCTTGTTCCAGTTTGTCTACCACTGGTAGAAAAAAACAAGAAGAGCTGAAAAATACGTGAATATTGATCTTACCAGGGGTCTAGAGATTTCCTTCCAAGCTTCCAAAAAAAAAACTGGTCCCAGGGGCTTCTAAGGTTTCTTGTCCAAAGAGGAAGCATTTATCCTATAAATTCCTCTAACCGCCCTTCCAAATAATAATGAATAATAGGCTGGGAAAATTATATGAATATTGGAACACTAATGTACTTAATGGTTGTGAATATTGATGCTGACCGGCAATGTTGCCATACAAGTGAATGTATAATTACAAATAACAATTTTTGATGAGCACTCATTTCTAGAAAGAAGAAGGAAGCTTTGAAAGCTAATTTACAGAGAGGCTCTGCTTCTTTGCCTTTGCTCAAAAGGTTGAAGGTGAGATAAACTGATAATTTCAAATAAATTACAACTCAAAATATGAATTCAAGATATAAAAAGTAGATTCCATGTGGAAGAGTGGGGCTAGATTGAGTAAATAAATCAGAACTTTTATCAGAGAGAATAAATCAGAATCAGTGTTGTCCTACTTAAGAGTGATAAGAGGCCAAGCTTGATGAGAACAAGTTTCCCATCCATCCATACATCCAAGACTTCAGACTTTGTGTGAAAAGTCTTTGACCACTTTAAAATGTCTCTGAAAGCCACTGGAGGAAGAGAAGTAATGTCAGACAGGAAGTCTATTTTGATTGGCTGAGAAAATTTGGCAAAACCTTTGGAACTTATAAAAAATGAGGGAGATAGAACTAGAGATTCCAGCAAGTAGATACAGGAGAGAGTATTCCAGATAGCATGAGAAGAAATCCATATTTTATGGTTTGGGGTAGAAATTGGGGGCAGAATTTCTGATCTTGCTCTGCCTTCCATCTTCCCCATTCCCCCTAAATCCCAAACAACCCATACATAAGAGGAATCTGAAACAGCTCATGGAAATATCTGTGTTGGGATCTACAGACAGGTTAGATGGCTCTACATAAAGCCCCAAAGAAAATTCTAACTAATTAAACTTAAGGGGAACATTTTGAGGACTCTAGAAAAAGAGGCCTTTTAGATGCCAAATTACCCCTCTTTGCTATATATGTTCTTTAAGTCTGGGACTGCTTTCTTCCCAGTCTTGTGGGAGTGCGTGTCAGAGATAAGGAGACATTTTGTTCCAAGAAAGGTAATTAAGTCTCATTAACTAAAGTGATAATCAACTGATGAGCACGTTGAGAATACAGGTTGAGGGTCAGGAGCTTCAGCATTATAGAAAATGACTCCTAGAATCAGGATATAGCCAATATTGCTAGCTATCAGCAGAAATGGGAATTGGGATAGTAGTTCCAGAGGCATGTGTTACAATGCGGTATAGAGAAAAAAATGTTATTACTAAAAAAAAATTAAAATACCATGGGTTTTTAGAAATTATTCAATTAATTATTTTGGGATTTAAAAACACATCAATTTTCTCAGGAATTAGCACAAACTCAAATATTAATATGCTGTACTAAAACAATAACGTTCTAAACTTTAAAATACTAGAGGCAAAACAAATTAAGTATTAATATTTAGAGTTTCATTCAGCATTAAATTGATTAGTCAGATTCCAATAGGAATCTAAGAATTTATGAAATACTTACTTTAATGATGCCAGCTCCGTTAATAAGCACTGGTTTTCTTTAAACAATCTTTCTTCATTTTTCTTATTTTGTACTTGAAGTTCTTTTACTTGTTTATATAATCTTTCATTTTCCTATTTAAGAATATAAAAAATCAAATGTTGCTTAAATCCAATTGCAATGACAGAGATTTTACAATACTTTTTAAACTTTAAGGTTTTTTTCTATTAATAGTGATTGTGCCACTCTGAATAAACATAAACATGTATTTTAAAATCTCAGTCTCTGATGTTTAGTAAAATGAGCAGAACCAGGGGAATATTGTACATATTAACAACAGGATTATATGATGATCAGCCATGAGGGACTTGGCTCTTCTCAACAATATGGTGATACAAAGCAATTCCTATAGACTTTGGATGGATATTGTCATCAGCATCCAGAAAGAGAACTATGCAGAATGAAGGTGAATTGAAACATAGTATTTTCACCATTTTTTGTTTGTTTGTTTGTTTTTTCTCATGGCTTTTTCCCTTTTGGTCTGATCTTTCTTGAACAACATGATAAATATGGAAATATGTTTATTTTTTTTATTTTTTGGAAATATGTTTAAAAGGATTGCACATATTTAATCTATATCAGATTGTTTGCTCTTTGGGGGAAGGGCAGAGAGGGAAGAAAGGTGAAAAACTTGGAACACAAAATCTTAGTAAAATGAATGTTGAAAAATATTTTTGCATGTATTTGGGAAAATAAAATACTATTGTGGAAAAAGTCTCTAGAGAACCACACATTAAAATTCTGAATCCTAGAGTTTTGATTTTTAATTGGAACTGTGATTTCACCAGTATAGGAGAATGCAAATGAGCATCTGCTCTGTATAGTCTTAGAGAGTAAGCTAGAGCACTAAGAGATCAAATGACTTGCTTGGAGTCACAGTCAGCTTGTATCAAAATGAACTGAAGTCATGCTGACTGAAGTTGACTCTCTATCCCCTATATCACTGTCTCAAATAAGGGAGATTCACTTTTCTCAAATCAAGAAAAAGTACAGTTAAATTTGAAGAAAAGTTCTATAACTGTTAAAGGGCCTCTAGGATAATGATTCATGATAATCTATTTACCACTATTCCCAATTGTGATTTTGAAAAATCTTTGAATATACCATTTATGAGATTTTGTGTCTTAGTTTAGGAGAGAAAATGAAGATCAACAATAATGGATAGAGCTTCTCAATGATGCTGCACTGTGTTTATAGACCATTATAAGGGAATATTTGTCTATCTAGTTCAAAAGATGATGGTGATTCATATTTATATATCTCTAAGTTTTGCAAGATGATTGAAAACTTCACAGGGGAAGTTCAGAGCATTTATGTTAGTTATAAAGGGATCTGAAATGGGAATCAAATTCAAGATTCAGGATTCCAAGTCTATCATTCTTTCCATTAATCCATGCTATCTCCATCATCATAAAATGTCAGGGCCTAAGAGATGTCCAAGTTAGAATAATCATCTAGTAAAATCTTTCATTTTATGAATGAATCAAAGCCTGATAAGCTTAAGTGGCTTGAACAATCTTTTGAAATTTATGGAATAGCTAGAACTTAAGTTCCAGGCTTCAGAAGCCTCTATTTCTAATATACCAGACTTTAATTTAGCAGAATGCTTCAGTGATTTTAATAAGTCAGTATGAAAAACATCATTTGTTCAGAGTAGAAAGCTAGTTGGAAAAATCCAGAATTATAAGGCTGAAATAAAAGTAAAAGATGAACATTTAAAGCAAAGGAGTTCTTGGGCCTGCTATGAACTTCAAAGAAAAAAGAGCTGGAGACTAATAGTTGTACCTCTATCTCTACTAGGAGAGATAATCAAAGAGCTGGACATAAAAGGACCCAAGACAAACTCAAATATGATTCCCCATCTCCAACCATGTTTTCTGTTTATAGCCTGAAGGAATAAAAATCATAGGTGGAAAACCATTTCTGGAAGCTCAGTCAAGGAAACTTTCAAGATGCATAATGAGCCTTGTAGCAAGACCTGATTAATATTCCTAAATCTAAAGAACTCACCTTGTTTGTATTAAACCAAGTTTACCCTCATTTATTAGCTTTGTACCTTGGCACACTGGCTCACTATTTTCAAATTATTTGCAAATGAGAAAATTAGATTAGAAGATTTTTAAAGTGCCTTCCAGCTCTAAAATTCAGAGCCTCAGTTATAGGAAAAATTTGTGATACATACAAAGAGGGAAAGAACAAGGTTTCAGATGCTAAAAGTGGTATCAGAAGTGACAGCAGATTATAAGTGAGCCTACTATTTTGAAAATAGGAAATATAGGATATATAAGTGCCTAAGAACTGTATTTTTTTTAAGTAATAGCTTATTTTCAAAATAAATGTAAAGATTGTTTTCAACATTTACCCTTACAAAACCTTGTAGAATTGTATTTCTTGGATCTTCAAGTTGTGTTTTTCTTTAATGTTGCTAGATAATATGTAATTGGAACTTAATAGATGTTACTAATTTAACTTTATATAATTATGGTTTAATATAATAAAAGCCCAGTTGGCCTCATGATGTGCTAAATGACTGGAGAAGAACTGAGGGCAGTTAAATAAATTATGAGCACAGTGACTAAAGAGAACTTAATAGCTTCAGGCCATATCTTGTATAGTTAAATTCATGTCTATTGTAATAAAGATTGTAGTCATACATGGGACAAATGGTATTATAACAGTATTATTAAACAAGTATTACTATGTGACTTAGCATCTCTTGTAGGTTTCATCCATAGTCAGGGAGAAGAACAGAAGAAAAGATAAGAAATGAAAGAATAAAAGAAAGCAAAAGGGAAAAAAGGAAAGAAACAATTAGAAATGGCAGAATGTGAATCATTAGATGTCTCAGTGGATACTTCAGTATATCAGGAGTTTCTCATAAAATCCAATGACATTTTCCCCCTATGATATTTTGGATATATTGGGAATTTAGTTAACTATTAAATCATATTTCATTACAAAAACTCAAGCATTAAAATTAAACATTCTCCTTTCAAAAGGTCTTTAGAATGCTAAGATTTCTCTCTTCTACCATACTTTCTAAGAAATATTTTAAAACAATTTATACTAGAGCCATTGCTCTAGTATACTTTTGCAAAATAACATATACATATGTTAAGATACTTTGTTTTAACAAAAAGTGAAAAGAGAAATCCACCATTATAAGAGTTACCATACTTGCTGATATCCTTGAAGAAGGGTCTCCTGTTCTTGGATTTCTTTTTGGATTTGCTTTAATTTTTCTTCAGAGATGGGACCAATTGGTTCTCCAGTGTTTAACCATTTTAGCTTTTTGCTCGTCTCTTCAAAGCTATTTAACTTTGAAAAAAAAAAAAAAAAAGCACAAAACCTGTTATATTTGGGGAAATGACTGAAAGGGGAAGGAGAGAAATGGATAAAAAGTACAATAATCTTGCACTGCCCTTTACATTATTTGATTATGTTATCGCAGTAAGGTTTTGTTATAATTAAAACAATAATCCTTTGGTCTTAAGTCGCCTTATAAAATTAACTATTTTATCATGTGGATATTCTAACTCAATTCTCCCCTAGTTTGTATGACTTTTTTAAAAAAAAGAATGTACTTCACTGTTTCAATCAATATGTATATAAAGAAGGCTGGAACTCTGGAGAAGTATACTTGAAACAAGGATACTTACAACAAGGTGTTAACTCAGTATGATTGATGAGATGATGGTTCTCTAGTTTACATGTATTTAGTATTTAGTATGGTGGTGTAATGGTTCTACAGTTGACACATGCTCAGTGTGCTGTAGTGATGTAATTGTACTAAGGTATATAAGGGCTGAGAGGACGTGAAATAAGCAGACTCAAGAGAAACTTGAGTGAATATGTGCTCGAGCTCGATCTCAGACTCCAGACTCCAGAGACATCCTCGAGAAAGCTAGCCTGAACATTACATGTATATAATCAAGCATCTACTATCTTTAAGGCACTCAGCTGTAATTTGCTTATAAGGTTTTGTTATGATGTCCTGAAAAAAAGTTAGGTGGCAGAGTGGATAGAGCACCAGGTCTGGAGTCAAAAAGACTTGAATTCAAAACTGGTCTCAAGCATTTACTAGCTATATGACTCTGTGAAAATCACTTAATCCTGCCTGCCTCAATTTCCTCATCTGTAAAATTAGCTGGAGAAGGAAAAAAGGCAAATGACTTCAATATCTTTACCAAGAGAACCCTAAAAGGGGTCATAAAGCATTGGGCATGACTGAAAAATGACTAAACAACAACAATAAAAAAACAAAGTTCTGAATTAACAAGATAATACTTAGAGTCCAGGTCATGAAACCATATATTGAAAAGACAATGTTATATCAAAACATTTCTGGCACTTCTAATACTCTGTTTTGTTAGAGCTATTATTTCTCCCATTTTAAAGATGAGGAGATAGGGGCTTTAGAGAGTTTTAAGTGACTTGCTTAGGGTTTCATTGGCAATTAAATTACTGAGGCTAGATTTTAACTTTTTTTGGTTAAAATTTTATTAAGATTTTATAGAAGAAGGAGAAAATTAACTAACCTTAGATTATTCAGACTTTATAAAGGATTACCATTAAATCTGTGTAAAAGCTTTCTATTAATTCAAATTTAAATCTACTATCATTGGCCTAAATGAAAAGACTTCATTGTATATGTTCATTAATGAAATGGTTTTGATTAAATAAATAACTGATTTTTAGACCCTAAAGTATCTTGGATTCTCTACGTCTGATGGGAACCAATTTCACTGAGTTATAAAATAACAAAAGTAACATGACTAGCTTGTTAGACTTGAGAGCAAGTCATAAAGGAGACAGAAATTATGTTTTTTAGTTAGTGAGAATGGATCCTACTATTAACAAGTAGATTCCATTAGAGTTGAGCCAATTTGGACTTTTTAAAAAGGGGAAGTTTCTTAGGATATTTGTGGAAGTTTTGTGTGGAAAACTTACTATATATATATATATATATATCAAGCAATCCTAATCGAAAAAGCACTAGGAATAGATAATAAATGGAGTACACTGAATATTTGACAGGAAAAAAAGGTCAATAACTACAATACCTTGGCTTGAAGTATATAATTATCTTGATTCACTCTAAAAAGTTCTTTTTCCTGTTTTTTCTTTATTTCTTCCATCTTATTTTCAAGTTCTTTTTCTTTCTCTGAGAAGGTAGCTTTAATTTGTTCAATTACAGTTTGTGCTCCACTCCACTTTTCTTCTGCCTCTTGAACCTTTTTGAGCCAAAACAATTCTCTTTCTTGGTTTTCTGAAGGGCATAAGATGGAATCCTACTTGGAAAAAAAAATCATCTTATTGTGGTAGATATACACCACATGGTTTGAATGGTTTGAATACAAATAATGAGCATTAAAACAATACAATGACTAATTTTTCATTTTAAAACAAATGCTAAATGATAACTATTTACAGTCACTCTTGGCATTTATTTTATTTTGATAGTTTTTTTAAGAATGGAAAAGACTTACATCTGGACACAGTAGTCGGGAGTCTGCTCCTGGAGGAACTTGACGCTGAGGATCATTAGCAACTGATTTATTAGGAGTAGTCAGGCCACTTTCAGTTTTTGTCACTTGTTTACCTGCAGCTCCAGATCTTATTATTTTTGTTGCAAATAAATTTCCTAAATTTTAGAAAACAAGAAAAAAGCACTTAGATACAATGTTATCAAATATAAGGAACTAGGATAAAAATATCTTCCCACTCTAAATTATAAGACTTTGATACAGATAAAATGAATCAGGTGACAAAGGTTAAATTATTTAAGCACTGACATCATGTGTACTTAATTTTTTTTGGGAAGGATCAATACTTATTAATTCTTTAACAGACTGAGTCAATTATTGAAATAAGTGGCTTTCATTAGACATTAAAAACATAACAAAAACAGGACATTCAAATGGATTGTGAAAGTGAAGTCACATAAAACAATATGTATATTGATTTCTATCAATTCTTACTATAATGCCTCATTAGGATGTGGAGGTGACCCTGTTTCACAAATATTGTGCCAGAAAAGCTCAAGCTTATTGGAAGGGCTTCAGATATTGTTCCAAAAGTAAACTAGGGCTACTTTTGTGTTATCATCTTTCCTAAAGTACAAGGTCACTGTCGATAGGGTGAATAAGGTGATAAATTCTTTGGTCATGATGACCCATTAAACAAAGAAAAATACAAAATTACACTCAGTATTGTGCAGTTCCTTATTCCTTCAAAAACTACCTTGTATTTTATTTTATACTTGTTTATGTGTAAATTCTCTCTCCTGAAATAAATGTAAGCTTGTAAATACAAATTATTATAGTAACATAATCTATTACCTTTTTGCCTGACTTTATATGGAGGGGATTTGGATTTTAAATTTTCCTTTTTCATAATCTCCTTTGATGTTTTCTTTTCAACAGTAGAAAAAGCTTTTATTGGTGAATATGATTTTCCATATCCTGAGCTTCTCACAGATGCATAGGGTCCACTCTGAGATTTTCTCTTAAGTAAAGGAGGTGTACTTCTCGTTTTCTTGGATGTTGTCTGTTTAGTGATAATAGGACTGATATCCTCTCCAGAGCTCAGTTGAGGTAATTGGGGTCTGATGGCCTGTATGAATAAGAATTTGAAAGGAGCACATATTACTCAAGCAATTAAAATTTAACTATAGGAGTAAGTGAAGTAAAACTATGGCTAAGTCACAATGATCACTAAAAGATGCATTTTTAAGAGAAGACAACCTGACAAGGACAAGAAAGAGTTCTCCAAGTACCCTACTAAATTCTTAATAATCTTACCCATATTTACAAAGTAAGCCTTGCATAGGAAATCTCATTTTCACTGACCAACAAACAGAAATAGTGTATGGAAACGGGATAAGCCTTAAATTTAATCTAACTAAGCATTTTTCTTTCCTTATTCAGCTTATTCAATGATACATCTCTGAAGTGCTCTATTCATATATTTCTGTAAGCCTTAACAGGAGTGAATAAGCCACAATGGGAACATAATTTTTCATACTTTATAAAACCTAAATGGGTGAACACAGCATAAAAAATGCAAAATTGGATCAAAAATTGATTTCTGGTTTACAAATATAGAGTAAGAATGATTATTAAATCTAATTTTGTTTACTAGTCAAATTCTTATAAGAGGGCCTGCCACCCCCCCACCAGCCTTGGACATCATATAGGGCATGGCTCAGGTAATCTGAGGATAGCCTTGTAGGGTGAATAAGATGGCTCTGGGAGGAAGGGGGTTCCACCCTAAAGAGCAATGTGGCAGTTCCTAAGGGAGGCGTGCCGGACCCTAGAGGAGGACCTTGAATATCCTTATTAGGGAAGGAATGCATACATTATATCTATGTGTAGATTCCTGTGGAGAATCATGTATCTACTATAGGCTAGGATATGATTATATATGAAATAGTAACTAGAAACAAACACCAAGATGATAAAAATACCTGCAGTCTTTGTAATAAACAGAATCTCACACCACCCTGGCTCTTGCCTCTCATTGCTCACAATCTTCACCATTTCAGGTGGACAGGCAGTGCTGCTCACATAAAGCCTGGTCCACTCGGAAGTTAAGGCCATGACCTCTAACAAATTCTATGTCCAATTTTTTCAAGTAAGCATTTGGCACATAATAAATAATAGTACAGTCAGCCCATACTGCTGATTAAAAGATTTTGTTAAACTCTAATATAAAGGACTTATTTTTGTATTCACCAAACTTTTTGATAAATTCATCATTTGTTACATTATTGTTTATTATGGATTAGTGGTGCAGGGGTTTCAGCTATTCATGCAAATCAGAAGTTCAGAAATGGAAAGGATCTCTGGAGTTATTTAAGCTAAAAGATTTTACACATAAGAAAAGTAGATGAAAACTAAAGGTGTTATACTCCTAGTCTAAATGACACAGACCACATAAGTAATCAGTAGCAGAGCTGGGATGTAAATCCATTCTTTCTGACTCTACAACTAGTATTTTTTCCAGGGTAAAAAGTATTGTAATTAAGAGAAGCTATATTATTTGTAACTTCTATATTTCTGATTAAAAATTTTAATGATCTGAAATAATACTTACTTGGTTAATTTTATTATCATGAAGTAAAGGTGAAGAATCTTGATATAGTTTTTTTCTTAAAACATCAAGTTGTGTTTTATCTATATGTTCTTCAGTAGAAGTTACTCTTGGCAAACTACTTTCATTAATTTTGTTTGTAGTCTTCTGCAAAAAATTCTTCTCATTCTTTTCAAAAAATTGGTCCAAATGCTGTTGCTGTTCCTGAGATATTATAGGTGGTTGTTTCTTAAGAGGTAGAGGGCTAACAAATTCGGTTGTCTTACTATCAATCAATTTTTTTGTGCTATAAAAAGATGAATACAATTTAATTTTTATTGATCTTTTTGAGATTGTTAGCTCAAGTCTTTTAACTTTATTACTTCTAAACATTTCTTTTAATGTAAGCACTTCAATACTAATATGTAATTATTTTTATTCATTCACTCTTTTTAGTCTTTCATTCAAAAACATGTTAGCCCACTCACCAACTTTGTAAATGGCATTACAATATAAAGAAATAATTTTACTTAGATCTGTCTTTTTAATAATGACCCAAACTAAGAAGATTTATATTATTTTATTAAGAAAAAAATATATATATCCATTCTTCCCTTCAAAGTTAGCAAAATATTCAAGTAGAATGATAATTTTATAAACAGAAAAAAATTATATAATTTTTTTTTAAAAATTGGGACACATTACTCTCTCCTGGTTCAATGCTTGTTTATTAACTCTTTCTTAGTTTCCTTTACCAGCTCATTATTATTCACAGCGTGGTCTCTAACTGAGTAATTCTTTAATATCTTGTCCTGGGCCCTCTTCTCCATACTCTTCTATCTCAGTAGCTCATTAGCGTCTATGGGTTTAACTATCATCTCTAAGTAGATGACTCTCATATACACATAATGTAGTCTCAGTCTCTCCCTTAAGCTTCATTCCTTAACACTATGAAACGGTTTTGATCAGACATTTCAAGATGGATGGAGAGAACAAGCTCAATGTGTCTAAAACTGAACTTGTTTCTTCCCATTAAAACCTCCCCTCTTCAAAACTTCCCTATTTCTGTTGAAGGTACTACCATCTTTTCAGTCCATGGTTCATAATCTCAACATCATGACTCCATATAACTAGTTAGGTACTGAATCTTGCCATTCCTATCTTTACAACATCTCTTGAATTTTGTCCCTTGTATCTATCACATAACTATTTTCTTTAGTTCAGACATTTATGACCTCTCTATAGATTATTGCAACTTCTTACTGGTCTTCATGTCTTAAGTGACTCATCACTCCAATCCAAAGTAAGTTGAAATCTGGAACTGACCATTTCACTCCCCTATTTAACCAACTCCAGTGATCCTATTACCTTTAGAAAAGAATCTAAGTTCTTCTGTTTAGCTTTTAAAGTCATAAAAAACCTGGTCCCAATATACTTTTCCAGCCTCACTGAATATTTCCCTCCTTTTGCACATTGAAATTCAATTCAAATGGCTTTCTCTTTGTTCCTTATTCATAACACTCAGTATTTTACATCTGTGCCTTTGTACCAGCCATTCTCCCATGCATGGCACCTACTTCTTTTAATCTGATCCCCAAAGAGTTCCCCTCTCTCTTCCATTAATATGTAATTGAAAGGGTCAGCACCTGCCCTGGAGTCAGGAGGACCCGAGTACAACTCCCAGTTCAGACATTTAATATTTACTAGCTGTGCGACCGAGGCAATTCACTTAACCCCCAGTTATTCCCCCCCCCCAAAAAAAAAGTGCAGTTGAGGCACCATCTTTATTGGTCTCCTCAAGTCCAAGTACCCTTTCTCCCAACTATTTTGTATTTAACATTTTGTGTGTTTATGTTTGTATTTCTTAACTTTATGCTATATATTTTTATATTTGTGTGTATATTTATTAGTGCTATCTCCATGTGTTTTATATGCAGTCTCCTCTATTAGAATGCAAACTCCTTATGAATAGGTATTGTTTTGTTTTTTTTTTTTTGTCCTTGTTTCCTGTGTACCTAGGCTAATGCAAGGCACACAATGGAAATTTAATGAACATTTGCTGACTGATCAAAATTAAAGCAGTTACCAAAAAAATTTTAATTTGCCACAGTATATGATAGCATTATAATCTAAAAAAACTTATTATTGTTATGAATCATTATCTCTGTATTTCAAAATGTTTTCATGCAATGACATTGGAGTAAACATTTTAAATTTTTAAAATTTTCCATGGGAAAACAACATTTAGAAAATATCCAGAAATTTGATCATACATCAGATCTGTTATGGATATCCCAATTAAATATATTACTATTTAATTCTTGAACTGATTTAGGCGACTAATAAATAAGCAAAATTCCAAATTACCATTTTTATCTTTATCCAGTGAGAATCAATTCCAGGAAATCAGAGCACATAAAAATCTAACTGATTTTGAACTTGATAATGCTAGCATAAAACAATAATAAATAAATGGAAATATTTTTAGATGAGAGTAAATTGCTTTAAAATTGCCCAAGGCCTTTATTTTAAAAATAGAACATATATCAAGAAATTGCTACCTGACAGGCTGCCCAGCAAGACAGTTGCCAAGTAATGAATCCATTCTAATAGGCTTCATCAACTCCTCTACAGTATGCAGGTCTAGGAGAATAAAAGAATTATATGAATTGTTAAAAATACAGATCAGTTCTGAGAAAATTAGAATCAAAGTTACATTTTCTTCATATGGCCTGTCAGCATAATATAAACAATACCCTACAACTGCAGAGACAGATGTCTTTCTACATCATAAACAGAACTTCCTTTTTTTCAATAAATGAAAATCTGATCTATATACTGATGCAGACATATACATTGACCCTCTACAGGTCTGTTGATAAGTCATTTTTCAGTCATATCTGATCCTCTATGATCCCTAATTGGAGTTTTCTTGGAAGAGATACTGAAGTGTTTTTCCATTTCCTTCTTCAGCTCATTTTACAGCTGAGGAACTGAGGCAAATGGGTTAAATTACTTGCCCAGGATCATACAGTTTAAGTAAGTATTTGAGGCTAGATTTTAACTCAGAAAAATGAGTCTTCCAGATTCCAGGCTCAATGCTCTATCTACTACATCACCTAGCTGCCCTATATCATGGGTTAAGAACATGTAAAAAAAAGTAAATTCATTAATCAATTTTTTTTAAACATTAAAAATTTTTTTTGTTCAGTATATATTTTTGGAAACTGAAATTTTATTCCATTGATGGTTGTAACTTTGCTAAACCTATGATGCCTAGTATTGATTTTGATTTAATCCTTTAACTAAGAGGATAGACACAATAAAAGACATAAAGTGAATTACATGTAAATTATATATTATCCAAAAGTATCCTATAAAAACAAAGGGCTCCCACTGCTTAAAGCTATATTTCTATATGCTGCATAAGTAAGAGGACTTCAATTTTGTTCTACCAAATAAAACAATAATCACATCATATTATTATTAACATTTTACCAGATTCAGAAGGAGAGATGTTTTTTGAACACTCCTCCATTTCCTGAGGAGCATCCTGCAACAAGCTCTTGCTACACTCAATTTTTGGCTCATCTGTGTCTCCCAAAGACTGATCGATATGATGATAGGCATGATGCAGTGCTTCTAAGTCACTGTTGCTTTGTCCACAAGACATACCTGGTGGAAATATAATTGTAATTTTACTAGAAAGCTATTATAAACAGATTATTACCTGATATCTGTTGGGCATTCAACATAGAATGATATTGAGTTATAGACAAGTTTACTTCAAGAAGATAGGTGATGAATTTATGTAGTTTTTAAATGTTATTTTCAATTCAATTCAAAAAGCATTTATTAAGTCTAAAATGTAGCAATCTCTCATAACCCAAAATCTATTCTAGTGTATGACAGCATTCACTTTTAAAATTTTCTAGGTACTAGAGATACAATATAAAAATAAAAATAGTCCCTCTCTTATAAAAAGGTTATATTCTATTGAAGAAATAATCTATATAAGAAGAGATAGATAAATACAAGTAATTTAGAGGGAGAGTTCTAACAGGTGGGAGATCACTTCATCATTGAGCATTTATTAAGCTGTAGTAGGCTTTGGGATAAAGAGTGAGGACACTGATACTGACTGACTCATTGTATATAATGAGGTTTTCTTGGCAAAGACTGCGATTTTTCACTTCTTCTAGTGCATTTTACAGGGCAGGAACTGAGGCAAAATAGGGTTAAGTAACTTGCTCAGGGGTTACACAGATAGTAGTGTTTGAGGCCAGATGTAAACTCAGGAAAATGAGTCTTACTGACTTCAGGTCTAGCATTCTGTCCACTGTGCCAACTAGCTGTCCCCAAAGCCAATAGTACCCAATATTCCCAGGAGACCTCCTATCCAAATATTAACTAGGTCCAACCCTGCTTAGTTTCTAGAGATCAGGAAGGTTCAGGGTAGTATGGATATCTACACAAGTGATACAAAGAAAGATTAAAAAAGTGGTTTTGGCCTTCAAATTTTAATTGTCCCTACAGCTTTCAATGGAGGAAGATAAAGAAAAAAAATGCAGATTCATGACATAAACAGAATAAATAGAAGATAATCTCAGAGAAGACAGTATTAGCAGGGAAGGGTACTAGTGGGGGGAGGAATGTGTAACAAAGTTAGGAAATTACTCTTTTAGAAAGTAGATTTGAGCTAAGTCTTGAAGGAAACCAACAATGCATTAGTGTCCCAGTTTTCCCAGATTCCCTCCAACATTTGTCATCATCTTTTTCTGTCATCTTGGCCAATCTGAGATGTGAAATGATATCTCAAAGTTGTCTTAATTTGCATTTCTCTAATCAAGAATGATTTAGATCATTTTTTTTTATATGAGTAGAATTGACTTCAATTACATCATCTAAAAATTGTTCATATCCTCTGACCATTTATCAGAAGAGGGGAATGGCTTATTTTCTTAGAAATTTGAGTCAATTCTCTATATAAATGAGGCCTTTATCAGAAATACTGATGTAAAAATTTCCCCCAGCTTTCTACTTCTTTTCTAATCTTTGCTGCATTGGTTTTATTTGTACAAAAACCTTTTAATTTAATGTAATTAAAATTATCCATTTTGTATTTTTTAATGTTATCTAGTTCTTCTTTGGCCATAAATTCCTTCCTTTTTCACCGAGAACTACTAATCTAAGAGATAGAATATCCCTTGTTCTCCTAATTTGCTTATAGTATCACCTTTTATATTTAAATCATGAATCTATTTCAAACTTATCATGGTAGATGGTGTTAGATATTTGTCACTATCTATTTTCTGCTATACTATTTGTATATTTGTAATTGTGTTCATTTAGTTTCTGGCTTTCTTTTGGCAGATAGATTCCCAAACACTTTATATTACCTACAGCTATTTTAAATGGGATTTCTCTTTCCATCTCTTGCTGGTATTTTGTTGGTAACATATAGAAATACCAGGGATTAACGTGGGTTTATTTTATATGCTGTAACTTTGCTAAAGTTGTTGTTTCTAGTAGTTTTTTAAGTGATTTTCTAGGATTCTCAAAGTATACCATCATATCACCTGCAAAGAGTGATAATTTTGTTTCCTCATTATCTGCTCTAATTCCTTCAATTTCTTTTTCTTCTCTTACTGCTAAAGCTAATATCTATTTTGTTGGCTTTTTCATAAAAACAACTTTTAGTTTTGTTTATTAGGTCAATAATTTTCTTACTTTCAATTTTATTAATCTCTCCTTTTGTTTTTAGAATTTCTAACTTGATATTTAATTGGGGTTTTTAAAATTTGTCCTTTTTCTAGTTTTTTTTTTTAGTTTCATGCCCAAATCATTGATCTTCTCTTTCTCTATTTTATTTATATAAACATCTAATGATATAAAATTTCCCCAAGAATTGTTTGATTGTATCCTATAAGTTTTTTTTTTTTAATGTTGGCTTGTTATTGTCATTCTTTTGGATGAAATTATTGTTTCTGTTTTGTTGTTTTACCCACTCATTCTTTAGGATTGGATTTTATTCACTTTCCAAATATTTGTTGGTCTATTTTTCCATGGCTCTTTATTACATGTAATTTTTATGGCATCAAGATCTGAAAAAGATGCATTTACTATTTCTATCTTTCTTCATTTGAGTATAAGGTTTTTATGCCCTAATACATATGGTCAATTTTTGTGTAAGTGCCAGGTACCACTGAGAAAAAGGTATATTCCTTTCTATCCCCATTCAATTTTCTCCAAAGGTTTATTATATCTAACTTCTCTAAAATTCTATTCATCTCTTTGACATCTTTATTTTGTGGTTAGGTCTATCTAGGTCTGAAAGAGGGGGATTGAGATCCCCCACTAATATAGTTTTGCTGTCTATTTCTTCTCACTACTCATTTAACTTCCTTAAGAACTTGGATGCTAGATCACTTGATGCATATATATTTACTATTGATATTTCTTCATCGTATATGGCACCCTACTTAGCAAGATGTAGTTTCCTTCCTTAAATCTCTAAATTAGATCCATTTTTTGCTTTTGCTTAATCTGAAATCAGGATTACTACCCCTGCCTTTATATATATATATATATATATATATATATATATATATATATATATATATATATATATATATATATACATACTTCAACTGAAGCGTAATAGATTCTGCTCTAACCTTTTACCTTTACTTTGATTATAACTCTCTACTTCCAATGTGTTTCTTGTAAACAATATATAGTAGAATTCTGGCTTTTAATCCACTCTCTGCTATCCCTTTGCTTTTTTATGAGAGAGTTTATCCCATTCCCATTCATAGTTAAGATTACTAATTCTATATTTCCTGCCATCCTCATTTCCCCAGTTTATACTTTTCTCGCTCTTTCTCTTTCCCTCCTCACGAATGTTTTGCTTTTGACTACCACCTCTCTCAATCTGCCCTCTCTTTTTTCCAGCCCCCTTCCTATTCCTTTCCCTTTCTACTTTTGCTTTTCTATTAGCCTCCTCTTTTCCTTTCCCCTCCTATTACCCTACAGGATGAAACAAATTTCTATACCAAACTAAGTATGTATGTCATTCCCACTTTGAGCCATTATCTGATGAGATTTAAGATTCAAACAATGCTCTTCCCCCTCTCTTCTTTCCCTCACCTATACTTTTGTGCCTCTTCCAGTGATATAATTATTTACTCCATTTTACCTCCTCCTTCCTTTTCTCCCAGCACAATACTTTTCCTAACCCTAATTCCTGAAAAAAAAAATCATCACACTAAAGTCAACTTATAACTACATCCTCTAAGTATACCCTTAACTACTCTGACAAAGTTTTTAAGAGTTACATGCATCAAATTTTCTGGCATTTTGATCAGAAATAATTGAAAATCTCCTATTTCATTAAATGTCCATCTTTTCCTCTTTACTGGATCTATTTTCCAGATCAGTTGTTTTTCCAATGAAAAACAACTTCTATTTTTTCATTTAAAAAAAAAGTTTTGTTTGACTGATTATTGATTGCTTATTCAGTCATTCACTTCTATTTCTTCAATTTTTATTTTTAGTGAATTATTTTCTTCCACTGGCTTTTTTAAAATCTCTTTTTGTATTTGGCCAATAGTACTTTTTACTTTTAACAGTTATTTTGTTCAGTGGATTTTTTTTTTCATTTTACCAATTCTATTCTTTAAGGAGATGTTTTTTTTCAGTATATTTTTCCCCCATTTTACCAAATTTACTTTTAAGACACCGTTTTCTTCAATTTCTATGCCTCCTTTTCCAAGGTACTGGGTTTTCCTCCTAAACTTTCATAACTTCTGCAATGCTCTTATTTCTTTCCCCCATTTTTCTTCTGTCTCTCTTTTAAAATCCTTTTTGAACTTTTCCAAGAGAACATTTTGAAGTGGAAACTAGTTCACATCCCCTTCTGAGGCATCACCTGAGGTCATTTTGCCTTTGCTGTCCTCTTCTGGGGTTTGTGTTTTGGTCTTCTCTGTCTCCACAGTAGTCTCTCACAGCAGAGCCTTTTTCACTTTTAAAATCATTTTTAAAAGTTGAGTTCTGCTCCTAGGGCACAGGGGAGAATGTTCTGAGTTTCCTCTGCTGGTTGACAGGGACTTCTCATGTCTGCACTAGGGCCAGTGCTGCAAGCTTCCCTTCTTCACTGAATGGCCTGGCCAAGTCCTGCTACTATGCTGATGTTCAAGGGCTCACAGTTTGTCTTCTATAGTTGTGCTGGAGGACTCACAGCTTTTCTGCTTTTCTACTGACATTCTGAACAAGGACAGAGCAGCCAACGCTGCTTTATTTTGGCTAACAACCTCTCACTAGATATCCCACACCAGGCCTCTTCGCCAAGTCTCTGTGCTGGCCACATGTTCTCCTGCCCAGTTAAGACAGACCTTTCCTGAAGTCCTTCCAAGATATCTTAAGCTGGAAAATTATTACATGCTGAATATTTGTGGGTTCTGTCACTCCCAAATTCATTCAGAGGCTTGATCTAGTGTTGTTTCTGAAGGAAGCTGGGAAAGAGCTCAGGCAATGTCTTGTTCAGTCTCCACCATCTTGGCTCCACTCCCAGAGATTTGTGATTCATCATAGGAATTCAAAGTGAAAGAGCTAGAGTTGAATGGGGCCTTGATTTCATCTAGGTCAACTACCTTAAAAATTTTATACACGAAGAAACTGAAGCCCAGAGAGATTAAGTCACTTGCTTAAAGTCACACAGATTAAGTCAGTGGTAGGTGTGATTCAAATTCAATTCCCATTACTTCATGTTCAGTGTTCACAGTTTCAAATTAATTTTAAAATATGTATTTCAAAATGACTTCTCTGTCTTTCAATATAAATGTTAACTCTTTGGAGCAAGCTCCCATGGTAAAATAGAAATATTGGATTCATATGTTATAGATTTACCTGTGACCTACTGTGTTACCCTGGGAAAAGTCACCTTTCTGGGCCTCAGACTTCAGTAAAGAAGGGATTACATTAGATGGCATGCTAACATTCCTCCAATTTATGGATGTGTTACCTTAGGAATATAGCTCATTTTTGGACAATCAATATATATTACTGATAAATGGAGTAACCTCTCTATAGCAAGTAGAGAAAATATGAATAAATGTATTGGCATGTCCCTTATATGGTAGATATGTTATTATATAATGTTATAAGATAGACTATCAGTAGTAAGTGTACTGATCATAGAAATACTAACAACAAAATGATGTTAATAACAGCTGACATTTATATAATGTTTTAAGATTTATAAAACATTCACTCTAAGTGCATTAACTCAATCACTTCTCAAAAGAATTATGAGGTATTATCCCCATTTTACAGGAAAAATGTTGAAAGATGGAGAGGTGAAATGATCAGTACAAAGTCATACTAGTGGAAAAGTTCTAAAAATAAGAACTGAACACAGGTTTCTCCTGACTCCACAGCAAGTGCTCTTTTTCCTACTATAATATGCTGCATCACAAATCCTGCAAACATAAGCCAACCCTTATGCAGGGGCTTGAGTCAATGTGTTTTTATTATGAAAAGTACTAAAAGTTAGCAATTGGTTTTTGTAGTCACACATTAACTTAGGCAAAAAAGCCAAAGCTCTACCACGAATCTATTTTAGCGCTCAAACACTATTCCTTTATTGATCCCTGTAGTTCTTGGCAGTCTTTCTTTATTGAAATAATTTTGCATTAACATATATGTTCCTGATATTTACTTACATGAATACATGGAGAAACAAGACTATTTTTTCCTCTTATTCCATGGCCATCCATATCTACTGCTTAATAAATGCTTGTTGATAAGAACTGATGAAATCTGGTCATGGCTAACATGGAAATATTTCCCTTTCTTTAGAGATAGAAGAGGATAGAGGAGAGAAAAAATGCTTGATAATTGAAAGAAAATATTTGTTAAACTGAATTGAATCTAGCTAAGCTACTATATAATATGAAAAAATATGCTGAGGCTATGTGTCTAAAAGAAAGTAGCACCTACTACCTTTCCTTTTAGAGTATTGTCTTTCATCTTTCAACAATCTGCCTTTTCTCAAGAACCAAGAAAGTTGATTGTAATGTTCTCTTCTCTAAAATATAATAGTTCTCTGGGAGCAGACTTCTTGCGGGGCTTCTGGAGGCAGCTTTAGTTTCAGTTCAGAGTAATAATCACCTCAAATGCAGCCAGGTTAAAGTCTAGTCCTTTATTGTTTCTTCCAAAATAGCCCAGTTAGCTTTCTTTGAAGCCTATCTCTTTCCTTGGTTCCAAGAGCTCCTGTTGCTAGTCCTTTGCTTCTTCCAGCTTCAGCCTCTCTTCTTCCGAATCCAAAAACCTCACAAAAGTGATATTTATGGAATGA
Organism: Antechinus flavipes; assembly: GCF_016432865.1. NCBI lineage: Eukaryota > Metazoa > Chordata > Mammalia > Dasyuromorphia > Dasyuridae > Antechinus > Antechinus flavipes. The sequence goes on from NC_067401.1 coordinate 254,942,218, forward strand.
ATTGACTTCTCCCAGAGTGGGATTGTGGGTTCTCTGTGACTTGTGGATCTCCTGGAGTACCTATCAATTCCAGTGACTTAGCACCTTGTAAGAATCATAACAACAGTTGATGAGGGTGCTCTTCTTTTCTTGTTTCTCATATGTTAGTGCTATCTTAAGCCACGTGTCCTGTTCTACTAGAATGTGAACTCTATGAGAGCTGGAATTATATCTTACTTGGTAAATAGTAGCCACCTGATATAAAATTTAATTGAGTTGAAGTTAATGAAATTCTCACTTGACACTAAGGAAGACCAAGCAGCCAAATAATGGACATAAAATATCAATTTTACAAAAAGTATCTGTGCTTCCAGGTGTGAGAGTGGAAGCCTTCTTTATGCACCATCCAGCTATCTAATGATATCTTTTACACCCTTTCTGGATAATTCTTTTGTGGCAATAGACAACAACATATTCAGGCTCACCATGTTCCTTTCCACTGACCTGTGTATAACCTGTAACTTAAAATTCTTTAGAGACAATTTCACACTTTACAGGCAAACAGCATTGCTTAAGGAGTCCTGTGTTTAAAAAAATGATCCTTTATTTCAAGGAGGAACTTAGGGAAATTAAAAGATCCTCAAATACAATCCAATATGCTCATATTCAATTTTGGACCTATTTTACAACCAGTGTCTGTCAAAAATAAATGCCAACTCTTATCCATTGAAGTAGAGATCAGTTTAGATAAAAGATATTCTTCATCTACTTGTTTTTCCTGTGGAATAATTAGGCCTAAATCTTTTGAGTAACAATGAATCTCATTTAGGAGGCTTCTGCAATCTTCACAATGTTATCCATAAGAAGTATCTGGAGATCTTTACTATCTCTATAGAATCCCTCTTTCACTTAAGACCCTGCAATGAATATCTTTCATATGAATGATAAAAACTTTTGGTGATCAGCTGTCTCTCTACTCCTTGTGTGTTATTAAAAATTAATCATGAAACTTGTTTCTCATTTATAGCTATCAATGAATAATCTATGATTGAGACATAAGCATGGGAGACACCTTGTTGTAAAAATAAAATCCTTGAAGGCATTGTTTTTTGCTTTATTGAAATTATGTTTTTTCTATAGTAGACAAATATCAAGGACGGTGTGAAGAAAAAGTGAATTCTTGGCATAAGGGACAGACAAGCTGTGCAGAGGCATAGAGACTAGATGTGATATGTTGCATGGTATGTGAAAGATAGAAAGTAAACTAGTTCAGCTAGACTACAGGGAATATAGAGGGGTATTATGTGCACTAAATTTGGGGATTAAGCCAGATTGTGAAAGGTTTTTTCAAAATGTCAAACAGAGAACTTTGTGTTGGATTCTAGAAGCAATGGAGAAATCATTGGAGCAAGAAAGTAACAAAGTCATATTTATGCTTCAAGAATAACACTTTGTGATATTTGTGTAGCACGTGGGTCCTAAAGTATGAATTATAACATATGATCTGATGTAGACATTCCCTTTTTTATAATCTGGTGACTTATTCCCTCCTTATAATCCATTAAGGAAGAAGAAAACATGTAAAAAATGGTAGAGAGCTGAGGGAAACTGTCCTGTAGTTACAGTTGAGATTGTTATATTATATAACTGGTATATTAGTTTTAAAAATAGTTTCTTCTAAGAAGAGTTCCAGAAATGTTTTGAGCAAGATGATTCATCTGAAAGACAGCACTCATCAGGACAATTAAATTGTCATGTTTTGAATGAAAAATCTCAATACCATATGGTGAGTTCTCTTAATGAGTGCTTAAAAATAACTAAAAAAAATATAAAAAATACTATAACCTCCTAAAGCAACATTCAACAGATTGTATACACAGAAAAAAAAAAAACCCACCTGATAATACAGATTCAGGATCAAACTCAACTCTAAATATATATTTATGAGTTTGGCCATTCAATTACTGGCTTCTTAAGCTTTCTGACACTGAGAAACAACCATATAACGGGAAAGGAATCTACTAGTGTAAGACCAAAGGGGCTTCACAAAAAGTTAGTTGGTCAATACTAAAATCAGAAGTCTCTCTCTTTTTTGTGTATGTTTGAAAGAAATGTAATATTGAATACATAGGGATACTTGAGTAACCTTAAGACTTTCCCTTGCGAATAACAAGGGAAAGTTAGTGGGTATTCTAATTGGTGCTCACATCCACTGAATGTAATGTCCTGATGGGACTAGGTACATCAATATACAACCATTTCACCACTACAGATAATCAACAGAACTGGGTCCCAAGCTTGAGAAATTAAGAAACATGGGCCCTGAAAAGTCAAATATAATACAGTAACAACATTGTTCAGGAAGCAATATTATGATTAGGGACATGCTATCACTCACTATTGTTTCTGGGGTAGTAGCACCAAAATTATAACCTACTTAATAACAACTTAATTAAAAACTTAAAAATTATGGAGGAGGGATAAAAAACTTTAAAAAAATGTCACCTTTTAAGGGAGTATTTCTTTTTTTCATCTTACATCTACTCTTGTCTTCCTCCATTTTGTGTACAAAAATCATAAAGGGGTACATGTCATTGTCACTGTTTCTCAGATGAAGATACTTCAAAAGATTAATTAGGATATCAGGATTAGTTATCACTATCTTTCACTATCGGGACCCTCAAGTTACTCTTCTACTGCTGTTTGAGGTTCCCCTAATTAGGTCTAATTTGAATCAATTACAAGGGTTCATAGCTGACACTAAGGAGTTAAGCAAAAGAATTAGACTAAGTCAACGATCAAAGAAAATAGGCCCTTTTATTAGGCATGTTTAAGGAAAGCTTTGTAGTTTCACTGGTCCCAAAGGAACATAGGTAGGTAAGCATATAATAAGTGAAGTATATAGTACAAGGGTATCTCAGTGACTCCCTTACATGGGAATTGCCAGCCAAAATAGTATAGTCCACCAATTCTATCCCCATGGTACAGAATCTCACACCTCCCAACAGTAGAACTGGGAAGAGTTATACAACAACTAGTGAAAGCTATACAATGAGAGATGTTACTAGAGAGTATAAGGTATGAATTCAGTAGGTGGTAAGTAGAGAGAGTCAACAGTAGGCTCCTGGGTCCATAATTCACAGCATCTAAGAGATTTCAGGGACCATGGCAGATTTAGAATCAGAGCACCTTTATTATACTGCAGAGAGGGGAGGGGTCCTGTTCAAGCAGATCTCATTGGTGTCCCACTTCTGAGGTCATAGGTAGAGATAATGAAATCAGCAAAGAATCTGGAAGTTTCTAGCCAGCAGTGTTCCAAGTATAAAAGTTTTAAAGTACAGGGGTTTCAGATAAGGGAGGTGGTCAAAAGGAAAGAGAAAGAATAGGCCAGAAAAAAATAGATGTTTTCCTAGACTAAAATAGAGATCAAAGAATGAAAACTTCTATGCAGATGAAACTATGTATTTTAAAGGCAAGTATGCCTTATAAAACAATATATTGCAAGGAGAAGCTTCTTATATAGCATATCCATATAAGCAGATCAAAAAAGTAGAAGCTTTCTTGTTTCAAACATAAAAACAAAACAAAAAAAGAACTTTAAAGTCCTTGCTTTGCAATGTGGAAAACTAAAAAAAAAAAAAAAAAAAAAAAAAAAAAGAAAAAGAAGACAGCTAATGGGGCATTACAGCATCCTGGACTGAATATTGGCCTTTGATTCAGGATGACCTGAATTCATGTCTAACCTGTGACCAAGACTAGCTGTGTCACCCTGGGTTGCTTCTTTATACACGAAGAAACTCTCTAAGATTCTGAGTTGCAAATGTACACTGAAAAAGTGAGTCTCCTTACTGAAAGAGTACCCCATATCAATGAAATCACAGATGACAACAAATGGAAGAGGGAGCAGCAAAACAAATATGTCTGAATCATTTTTTCCAAGATACTTCCAAAGTAGATGCTTATCAAAATTAACTCACGAATTCTATGATCCTGATGAGTCATAAATTAAAAGAAAAATAAGGTAAGAATTATGAACACATGAACTTTGTATACAGTAGGATATGTCTGTTTGGCTTTTTGTTGGAGGAAGAAGAGGGGGAAATGTGTAATTTAATTATAGGAAACTCCCAATTGGAACACTCTTCACTGATACAGTTTAACAACTTTTGTAACTAATCTCAGAGAGCTTCATGGAGAATCCAATGGTTAAATAATCTGACCAAGGTAACATGGTCAGGATACACAAGACATAGTGCTTGAATCCAAGAGATGACTCCAAGGCTGGTTGTCTCTTAAGGACTAAATATTATTTAAAGGGAAAAGTTAGTGTTGCCTTGTTTCCGTCATACAGCGTTCAGAAAACTTGATTTTATATAGTGTATGGGTACATATTTTATAGCTAATTAGGTATGTAGTCATTTTTATTTTTAAAAAATACAGATATAACACTGCTTGTCTTCTAAATGGATGGGGAAGAGATTGAAGGGAGGGAGAGAAATTGAAAGTTTTTTTTTTTTTTTAATGATGAATGTTAAAACGTATAAGATTGGCTAGATATCAGGAAAAGATAACAATAAGTACTGAAGGGGATGTGGGAAAACTGGAATACTAATGCATTGTTGGTGGAGTTGTGAATTGATTCAACCATTCTGGAGAACAATTTGGATCTATACTCAAAGAGCTAAAAACTGCATATCCTTTTAAGTGGTCTAACTACTGGGTTTCTATCCCAAAGAAATCATAAAAGAGGAGAAAACAACTCCCATGCAATAATGTTTGTAGTTGTTCTTTTTTGTGGTGGCAAGGAACTGGGAATTGAGTGGATGCCCACAGATGGGGGAATGGCTGAATAAATTATGGCAAGTGAATGTAATGGATTATTATTGTTTTCTAAAAAATGATAAGCAGACTGATTTCAGAAAAGTCTGAAAAGACTTACATGAGCTAAATAAGTGAGTGAGCAGAATCAGGAGAAACTGTACACAGTAACAGCAAGATTATTTGATGATAACTATGATAGACTCAATTCTTTTCAGCAATATAGTGACTGAAGACAATTTCAATATATCTGGGATAGAAATGCCATCTGCATCCAGAGAACTATAGAGACTGAATGCGAATCAAAGAATACCACTTTACCTTTTTTTGTTGCCTGACTTTTTTTCTCATGATTTTTACCTTTTGTTCTGATTTTCCTTGTACAACATGGCTAATATGGAAATATGTTTAAAATGATTTTGTGTGTGTGTGTGTGTGTGTGTGTGTGTAACCTATATTAGACTTCCTGCTGTCTTGGGGAGCGGGAGAAGTAAAGAAGAGAGGAAAAAAAATTAGAACTCAAAATCTTACAAAAATGAATGTTGAAAACCATTTTTATATGTAATTGGAAAAATACTAAAGTACTTTTAAAAAGAAACAAAAAATAAAAAAAGAGCATAAAATGTGTTCAAGGACACAATACTCTTATTATTCTATTATGAAATAGTTATTATAGGAAAATCAGAGTCAGCAGCCTTCATTTTTATTTGTACCACTTTTTCCAAAAAGTAAATCTGCTATGAGTGGGGGTCTGGGAGTATATATTTTTCTCACATAATTTTCACATTCTTAATAAAATTGTAATCACAAAATATAAATAAGAAAAATATTTTATTAAAACAATACATTCTGAATTAAAAAAAATTAAACTGAATGTCTGCTTTTTAATTTTGTTATTTCCTTCCTCATGGAGAAATAAAAACTATTCTGTATTACTTGAACTGATTAATCTGTTTGCTATCTTAATACTCAAAGATAACATAAAAGAGCCAAATTATCAAAAAAAAATCTAATGAAAAATATGCTCTCAAAGTTATGCCTACATTTTGGGGTTTTTTTAAGCCTAGGGGAAATTCAATTCAATTTTACATTTATTAAGCATCTACTAAGTGACAGCAACAATGAAAAGTATAATTTCTGTCCTCAAGGAACTTATATTCTATTGAAGTTTGAAAATATATACAGATAAATACTTAATCTGACATAACATAGGGAAGAGACAGAATGTTAACAACTGTTCAATTTAACTAAGCTCTACAAGAAGACAAGAATTTTGGGAGGTAAAAGGGATCAGGAAAGGAGGAAAACATTCCAAGCATGTATAAAGGAAGAAATAAGAAATAGAATGTTGAGTTCAGGACCTAGCAAGGTCAATTTGATTAGAATATAAAATCTGTGAGAAGTAGTGAAAAAAAAATTAAAAGTGACATGACATTAACAGATCTGTGCCTTAGGAAGATTATTTTGTCAGCTGTGGAAGATGGAATGGAATGAGGAGAAAATGGAAGAAAACATCAGGAAGCTTTGGAAATAGTCTTGGGTGACAGTCTAGGGTGGTGGTTGTATTAATAGTAAAAAGAGGATAGATATGAAACATGTGACAGTAGGAGCAACAATTCCTGGTAACTACTGGAATGAATATAGGAGGTTAAGAAGAAGAAACAGTTAAGAATGATCTCAAGGTTTTAAATTTTAATGACTAGAAGTTGTGATACCCTTGATAGAAACAGGCAAGTTTGGCGAAAGGGTAGTTTTAAAGAGAAAGATAATGAGTTTGATTTTGGACATAATGAATTTGAGATAGTAACAGGAAACATCAAGATGGAGCTGTCCAGTAATATGGGGTCTGAGCTCATCAGAGATTAGAAGAATACAAAGTCTGGTGAGAAAAAGAATGACATAGAGCAATCGACTCTTCTTTCTATAATCAGCATACTACTTTCTCCAAAGTTACTAATGATTCCTTAATTGCTGAATTGAATGTTTTTTTCTCAGTCTTCATATTTCTGAACAACTCTATTGCTATTGACATTGCTGATTACCCTCTTTTCCCAGTTAGTCTTTACTCTCTAAGTTTCTATTACAATGCTTTTTCCTGGTTCTCCTCCAATCTGCTAGATCAATTCTTTTCTGTCTTCTTCACTGACTCTTTACTCCCATTACACTTGATAGCCATGAATGTCCCTGAAGTGTCTGTCCTGGCTCTCTTCTTCCTCTACATTATTTAACTTGGTGATCTAATCAGTTACCATGGTTTCAATTATCATCTGTATACAAATGATTCAGATCTTACTCATCTAGCTTTAACTCCTCCAATTTCATATTCCCAAGTATCTTTTAGATATCTTCAACTGAATATCTATATGCACCTTAAACTAAGTATGTCTAAATCTGAATGATTTCCCCTCCCCAAACTCTCCCCTCTTCTTAACTTGTCTATTGCTGCTAAAGGCATCTTAATCTTACAATCTAGATAAGTCACCTTAGAGTACATTTTCCCAACCCCACCATGTCAAATCATGGTCAAGTTCTGCTGTTTCTATCTCTTGTGCCTGTCCTCCTTCTTTCATCTGAAACTACCTGTAAAGGGCAGAACTTTGGAGAAATATATTTAAGACTCAGTATGATTGATTTAAACAAGATGTTAACTCAGTGGAATTGATAAGACAATGGTTATCTAGTTTAGCTTGTGAGTTCTCTAGTTCAGTATGATTGCCCTAGTAATATAATGATTGGTTTATACTCAGTGTACTGTAATGATGTAATTATAATAGAACATATAAACTGGGACAAACTCAGCCAGAGACAGACTGGGAGGAGATAGAACTGGAGACTGGAGCTCAAGCTCTCGGATTCAGAGAGACTTCAAGATAGAGCCCTTCATGGCGGCTCTCCTGCTTTCTCCACTGAGACCAAGTCCCTTCTGAAGGCCTTCCAGAAAGCTAGCCAGGTTCCAGGTGAAGGAGACAGACTGTGAAGGAGATAATTAAGAATATGGACTTTATTTCTGACTATTCTCATAGTGATTACTCTGCTGAAAAGAAGGCTGGTCCCAAGACCTCCAGGAAGCTGACCAGAACTACAGATGAGGTCTTAGGTGGTAACTAGATGAATTGTCAGAGAGAGCTTAAGGTGTTGATGAGATTATAATATTTCCTGAAGTAAGCAAGAAAGGGCACTTATGATCTGCTCACCCTATGGAGATTTTAGGTAATCCCACCTTATTGTATCCAATCAGAAAGCCAAGTTATGATGCCAAACCCTCTGAGGTGAAATTTCCATGTCTGTCCGTGGCCTATGCCATCTTTGTCGAACCTCTTTTGGGGTTAGCTTGCCATGGTTTTCTGTCTCATGATGTCTTTCTCCACACCCTTTCCCCTATGTCTTATGGTGACTTTCTCTACATGAGATAAAATACTTCTTTATTTTGTCCGTAACTTCTTCTCATAAATATATCTTTTGGCAATGAGAAAGTCATTGCTACCCAGGACGTCATCACTACTACCATCTGGTGAAGTTCCTCATCACCTACAGCATAGACTATTGTAAAAACTGGTTGACTGGTCTCTTTGCTTCAGGTCTCTTCCTACTTTATACTGGCCTCCATTTAACTATCAAATTGACCTTCCTTAAGTACAGATCTACCCCTATTCTCCTCCCTCCCCATTCTGAACTCTATTCAGGAAATTCCAATGGCTCCCCATCAATTCCAAAAATCAAGCATAAAATTCTATTTGTCTTTCAAAGTCCTAAAGCTAGCTACTTCCTACCTGGCAAGTCTTCTTACATCTTAATTACCCCCATTCCCCATCCTGACTATATATATTATTCAGTCCAGTGGCATTGACCTCTTAGCAGTTTCTACAAACCAGACACTCCATTTCCCAACTCTAGGCCTTTTCTCCAGCTGTCCCTCAAGCCTAGAAGACTTTCCTTGCTCATTTTTGCTTCCAGGCTTCTCTGGTTTCTTTTAGCTCTCAGCTATCCTACCTTATAGGAACACTTTATCAATAAATTCTAGTGTTTTCTTTCTGTTGATTACTTCCTAATGTAGCTAATCTATACATAATTGTTTGCATCTCTATCAGATTAAGAGTTTATAGGGAACAAATATTGTCTTAGATTTTCTTTATATTCCTAGTTCTTAGTACAGTACTTGGCACATAGATGCTTAATAAATGTATACTGACTGAATGAATTTAAAGCTACTTCCACTTTCTGTTATGAGACTAGATTAATATTTTTATTGCATAGTTGTCTGCAAATGCTTACTTCTCTATTTCTAAACCTACCCTGCCAACCACTCCCTTATCTTGTCCCTCAAGCCTTTCCCTTTGCTTTCATGTTTCTATCTGAATTTAAAAGACATTCATAACCTTCTAAATATGTTGTTCCCTTTTTATCCCATTCCCATTAATCTACATACCCTTCTATACACCCCCAGTTTCCCTCATCCACTTATTTCGTTATAAATTTAGAAGACTTTTATTCCTTTCTAAATGTATATTGCGCTTCTCTTTAACCCAGATCTGATATGAATAGGGCTCCTTCTAAAAAATCCTTCCCCTTAAATTTTCCCCCTCCCCCTCTCTCCTTACCCTCTTCTTTCTGAATTTAGAAGACTTTTATCTCTCTCTCGATAGTGTTTTCTTTTTAACCCATTCCTGATGAATAGGGTTCCAGAATAAATAACTCTCCTCCCCCATCTAATTCCTCTATATCAGTTCTTTCTCTAGCACCTCATTTGCATAAGATAATTATTTTTTACCTGTTCCTATAGGATTTTGCTTTTTAGAATCACACCATACTCAGCTTTATCTTAATCTTTCTTTCAAACTACCCAATTACTAATGACAATCAGAGATACATGGTTTACACTTCCATGTGTAAAATATAGTTTTCCCTTTTAATAAGTCTCCTGAAATTAGTTTTTAATAATAACATATTTCTCTTGGATTTTTTATGTTAAATTTTCATTAAGTTCAGGTCTTTTTGTAACAAAATCCTGAAAGTTTGTCATTTCAATGAATATATTTTTCCCCCCATTAAGGATTACATTTAACTTTGCTGAGTATGAGCTGCAATCCCAGTTCCTTTGTTATTTGATATGTAGTGCTCCAAGATCTGGGGTCTTTAATGTCACTACTTCTATGTCTTATATGATTCTAATTGTGTCTCCACCATATTTGAATTACTTTTTTTTCTTTTTTGCTCATAATATTTTCTCCTTGACCTATGGGTTTCAGAATTATTTGGCTATAATATTCCTGTAGGTTTTCCTTGTAGATTTCAGGTAGTGATGAGTGAAAATTTTTTTTTTTTTCTATTTCTACTTTTCCCTCTTGTTCCAACACTTCAGGACAATTTTCTTGAATTATTTCTTGTTCTACTATATCAAGACTTTTTTGATCATAGCTTTAAATCTGATTTTAAGGGTTTCTCTTTTTGTTCTGTTTTCCAGATAAGTTGTTTTTCTTCTTTTAATAGCATTTTATTTTCAAAATATATGCAAAGATAGTTTTCAACATTCACCCTTGCAAAATCTTGTGTTCCAAATTTTTCTCCCTCTCTTCCTCCCACACTCTTCTCTAGACAAAATACTATGCTTTGATCCACATTCAATCCCCACAGTTCTCTCTCTGATTGCAGATGGCTCTCTCTCCATCATAAGTCTATTGGAATTGGCCTGAATCACCTCACTGTTGAAAAGAGCCAAATCTATCACAGTTGATCATCACAATCTTGCTGTTCATGTGTACAATGTTCTCTTGACTCTATTCATTTAGCTTAGCATCAGTTCATGTAAGTCTCTCTAGGCCTCTCTGAAATCATCCTGCTGATTGTTTCTTATAGAACAATAATATTCCATAACATTCATATAACATACCAGTCAGCCATTCTCCAACTGATGGACATCCACTCAGTTTCTGTTGGAATCTTTACAAACTGTTAAGTCATTAGAGTTGATAGAGACAATAATTATCTAATTTAGCATCGTTCAGTATCACTGATCTGATCTTACAAGAAGATGTTTTGGGCCAGAACCTGAAACAAGACACTAAGTAGAACTAATTAATACAATGCTTGTGTTCACACCTTTACTCATTGGAGTTCACACGTTTGGGAGATTTCAGGATTTAGTATGAGATATCCAAATTCACACCTCCCTTGAAGCTCTTAGGGCCAGAGAGCACGCTGGGAGATATCCCACAATCCCACTTTCTCATATATAAGAAACAGACAGAGGCTCTTGGAGACAATTCAGATGAATTTAGACTGAGAGGGGAGCATCAAGTGAATTTAGCCAGAAGCCCTCTCTGAGTGAGGAGTTTTACTTCGGAACATTGACGAGCATCGGAGAGGAGCACTCTGGGAGATTGAGAGCCAGAAGCCCTCTCTCAGAGGCCAGACAGATTCACCTTTGTGCGGGCTGGGCTGAAGGACAAACCTTTGGATTTGGAGACATTCGGAGGGAGCTCTTGGATCCAAGCAGAGAGATATGCCTCTAAGCTAATCGGGCTATATTGGAGGCAACAAAAGATCTGAACTTTTATCACCTGGCTGCGTTTTGAGGTGATTATTACTTTCAACTGCAACTAAGGCTGCCTCCAGAAAACCTCCCCAAGAAACCCGCTCACCCAGAGAAAACTATTATATTTTTTTAAAGAAGAACAAAAACACCACAAGTTTCCAGTTCCCTGACACTACAAAAAGGGCTGTTACAAATATTTTTGCCCATGTGGGATCTTTTCCCTTTTTTTAATGATCTCTTTGGGATACAGGCCCAATAAAGATTTGTTTTTCTTATGAGATGTTTCACATTACATTTTTTCATTCTTTACATTTTATTACTTTTTTTTGTCTCATAACTTTGTTGGCTTCTTCTCCTTGCCCAATTCTAGTTTTCAGAATATGATTTTCTTCTCTTTTTCCAGTTGATTGAATTTTCTTTCAATAATCTTGTTCTTGGATTTTTAAAAAATGTTTCCTTAATTTCTCTCATTTGATTTTTAAAGTCTTTTTTGAGTTCCTCTATGAATTCTTTTTGGGTAAGTGAACCTTTGACATTAGTCTTTGGCATATTAGAGGCTTTTTTTGCTTGAGCATCCTCCTCTGAAGACGGATTTCTCATCTTCTCTACTCCCATAGTATTTTTCTGTGGCTAGATTCTTTCTTTTTTGCTTACTCATTTTAGAAAATAATAGCAGTCTGTTACTGTAATTATCTCCAATTTTGGGATATAGTACTTCTTGTCTTAGGTCCTCCAGTTCTCCCCTCTGGCCTGGAATTCTTAACCAAGAATTTCACCCTCCTGTTTAGTATCCACAGTCAGCAATATTCCTACCCCACTGCTTATGTACTTAATAGGGTTGTGTGCTGGTTCCTTCTTCCCTGGCCACCTCTTGGCAGCACAGCAGGGCCTGGTGTTCTTTATCAGCAGAGGTATTCTTGATCTTCTAGGTCCTAAAGTCTAACTCCCCACGCTATCTAGAAATAAAAATTCCTGTGGCTGGGACCGAGACTACCTGCCAACCCAGCTAAACTCCAGGGCTCTTGCTGTTTCAGTGGAACTAGACTGGAAGTGTTTACATTTCACAAAGAGCAGACTTCCATATTGGTATCTTTCTTTGGATTTTTGCCAGTTGTCCCAGAAGGACTACTGTTCTGCAACAACTTTTGCTTATTTTTGCTGTTCTACATTCACCCTGCGTTGCTATTTTATCTTGTTTGTGAGGCAAATCTGGAGAGTTTGGAATTTTCCCCAAACCTACTACTTTTATTGGATTATTGTATATGTCTTATGACTCAATTAATTTTTCTTTATGAATTTAGATGCTAAGGCATTTGGAGCCTTAGCTCCAATTTTGGTATTAATTGTCTATCTCTATACTGTGAATTTTAATTTTGTCCAATAGCATGATTACAATATCTACTTGTTGTATTTACCTCATGCATGGTAAATTTTATATTAGATTCTCATTTTTATTCTGTCTTTTGTCTTAGCAGGCCACAAATTCTTCTATTGGTTTTCTTTTCACTTCTTTTAAGATTCTCATTTCTCTCTTGAATCATTTGGGAACATCTTGCAGCAATTCTATGTTCCCTTGGTAATACATAGGGACCTCAATTTCAATAGGTATTGCTTCAATTTTATTTTCCTTTCAATTTTTATTTAGAGATGTTAGAAGTCCTTTAGCTGTTGTGGTAGCCTTCTGGTTTTAATATGTTACCTGTTGATTTATTCACATATGCTTTATCAGAGATTTTCAAGTTAAGTTTTCTTTTCCCTGAGATTGTTGGTGATTTTTGTTTCATTTTTTTCTATTACCCTATCACTCACTTTCTGACTCTCTTTGTTGGTTATGTAATTGAATATATGTTTTTATCTTATTACCTCTCACATATGTATATATATCCCATGGATCTGAGACTATATGTGAATATTGTTATATGTTATGGTTTTCTAAATACAAGAGGAGTTCCTACTGAATAGATTAAAAATAGTTCAAATCCAAGAACACCTAAAGTCATAGTACTAAAATAGGTAGTTTTATATAAACTGTTGATTTTTCTTTTTAATCATATTCTATATGTATCAACCAATTTTTAACTGAGCTTGAGGAAAGCATTTTTCCATTTTTCTCACCTCATCACAACATGTTCCAGAAATTTCAATCGATTTTATATATTTCAGGTCACAAGTGATTATAGAATTAGATGGAAAATGTTCAATATCAAAGTAAAAACTATTCCACTTTGTAAGTTAGGAAACGACGGCCCAGGAAACTGTCAGTTGTTCATAAACAGAATTTGAACCCAAGTCTTTTGACTCCAGAATCACTATTCTTTTAGATGTGATCTGATAGCTATCTTCCCATTCTGTAATGTGTCTCTGAGGACAAATCATTTAACTTATCTGCACTTCAGTTTTCTCATCTAAAAAATCAAGAGATTCACTGAAATAAATCTTTCTAGGGCACCTTCAAGCTCTAAAGCTGATTCTCTGAGGTATGGAGTAGAAAAGCATCACTCTACTTCTTCTCCCTAAACACTAAACAGTGAAAGAGCCAGCACATACAAAGAAGAGAAAACAATCTCAAGTTCAGATCAAAGATTTTAATGACTCAAGCAATATCTATTAGTATGCAAAATAGAATAACAGAAGTTATGTGATGGAAATGTTTAAATCTATGTATTATCAAACCCTTAAAGTTTTAATAGCAATGTTTTAGAGATGAAGTCGCAATCACAAAATGAAAATTTTTTAAAAGCTGATTATTTAGAAAGGAGACAACTTTAAAAACATCATTACCTGTCCCAGTCATTTCATTATCATTGATATCTGTTTGTGCCAGTAATTTGGTTGTTATTTTATCTTGAGAATCCACTTCAACCTCGCCAACTGAATCTAATGAATCCAGCAGCATGACTAAAAGAATGTGAGGGAAAAGTGAAATTAAAAAGGACAATTTGTGATTCTTTAGATACTAATAAGAGCATTTGGGTCACATATTTTGTACATACCAAACAGAATAAAAATGCTTATAGATAGATAAAATATACATATTGTATAACAAACCTGACATGATTATGTACATTTTATATTTTAGGAATGAGGATAAAATAATGATCGCCTCTTTTATTTCTATTAATAATAAAATGGAAATTATTTTAAAATATATTTAAACTTGAATTAGTTATAAGGAATATGTTATTGATAAAATGTACAGAATATCATTCCCTGTGTTAAGATACTTATTTTTCTAGAATGTTTCATTTGTGGTTCTGTTCATAGGAACATAAGCAAACTAATTTTGTTGAACAATTATATAATCTTAGATAATAAAAGTTACTCACCATTGGCTAGCATGCCAGTTTTCTCTTTTTTCTAAATTAAAAGAGAAAAAGTATAAATTAAAATAGAAATTTAAAAATTAGTATGATATTACTAACACTCATATCAAAACCTGAACATGATAGAAAAAACTCCTTTTTTCTATTTCTTGGAATATGAATGAATCTGTACCTAATTGTTAAAGGAATGCTATGACAGTTAAAACTATTTTCTTTAAATATTTTCCTCTACAACATAAACTAAATTAGTAACATATAACAAGCATGAATAGACCCCCAAGAAAATATCCAAAGAATAGAAACATCTAAAATACAGTTATCCCAATTGGAATATGATTGTATTTCAGTATACTAAAGAGACAGGACAATTATAATGCATATAAGAGGAGGAATCATTGAAATTCAGATTTAATCAAATAATTTCATTTTCAGATGAAGAAACTGAAGTACAAAATAAAGAAGTATTTGTCCAGGGTCATTCAGTTAGTTAGCAGAAGAGCTGCGATTAGAAACCATTTCTCTTGGCTTACAAAATTAAGTGTTCTTATACTGAAAAAAAAAAAAAGAATAGGATGCTATCATCATAATTCAGTATCACAGATCAGAAGAGAAGGAAATTATCTTAGAAGTCATTTTAATCTAGCTTCTACATGAGAGAGCCTCCCTACTTACAACATAGTTGACAGAAGACATTACCTTCAGTCAATGGGCACTGACTATTTCCTGGAGACAATCGAAAACTTTATAGAAATAAAGTTCTTCCTTTTGTTATATCAAAATGTCTCTCTATTTTTCCAACTCAACAATAACTTGATATATTGAACAACACAGAACCAATCTGCTTCCCTCTTCTCTATGACAGCCCTTCAAATAATTGACAACTATCATTTCTTTCTCTCCTCTTCTCCAGATAAAGCAAATCAGTTTTTTTCAAACTTTTTTTCATAGGATACAATTTACTATAATTTTACTACCATGATCACATGGTATTTTACATCTTCCTTTGTTAGTTTCTCCTAAAAGAATCTGACATGCAAAAGTTGAATAGTTATAGATAAAAGGACCAATCTAGAAAATAATAAAATTATGTTTTTCATTCTAAATATTATAACAAATTAACAAGTATATAACATTTTTAAGTTTGTAAAGCACTTTACATACGTAATGATGATAATCAGGTGAGCCTTCCTGATTTGAACTGGGGAAATTTATGGAACATGTATGAGAATGGGCTAGCATACTGGCATATGCTAAAAAGAATATGCTCAATCAAGCTCTGATTCCTGGATGGTGCCTGTGAATGAGAATTAACACTGAGAAAGGAAGGGTAATTCATTTAGTAAACTTTTAAGAGAAATAACTATATTTGCCATAGTTTTCTCTTTTCTTTATAGTGGGCAGTTTGGGATTTATTACAATCAATCATTCTAAATGGACCACTGACATCTCTCCACAGCCCTGTCCTAATCATTTCCATTGGATCATCCTTTGCTTCTGGTTTGCTCAGACCTTCTTTTTCTTTTTTTTTTTTAAATTTAATTTTATTTTCAGTTCAACACTTTCTCCCTTAAACTCTTAAGGGCTCTGAGAAGGGAAGATTATGATACCCATCATACCTAAGAAATTTAAAATATATTTAATCTTTCAGGAAAAAAAGAATAATACAGGACAAAATATTCTTCAATCTCCATTCTGATTCTAACAGTTCTCTTCCTGGAGGTAGATAGCATTTTGTATTATGAGTGTTTTGGAGTCATGCTAAATCATTGTACTGATCAGTTACTAGGCCTTTCATAGCTAAATATCTTTGTATTACTGCTATTACTATGTAGATTTCAGTTTATACTAAGTCTTTCCAGTTTTTCTGAAACTGTCCTTTTTATCAGTTCTAAGAATACAATATTCCATAACATTCATGTACCATAACATTACATATACCAATAATATTCTATCACATTCATAATACCATAACTTGTTCAGTCATTTTCCAAATGATGTTGGCCAGACTTTTTCTAGTGACTCTTTCTCATCAGCCCCTTTCCTTTTCAAGATTCGAATAAAAGACACTTGGACAATATATCTCCAGTAAAACTGAAGATGATCTGAGCTGAATGCTGGATAAAAAGCCTTGTGCCAGTAGGAAGGTTCGTAGCCTCCTCTCCTTATGATACAGGTTTTTCAAACCTCTATGTGTGTGGCCTATGTGTAAGGCTATGTTGTTTGTCAACTATCCTTTGTAAAAGCTTCAGGAAAATAAAAACATCAATGTATTGTTTACAAAGCTATGAATTGATAAAGGCATTTAGAAAGCAATTTGGAACTATGAATTATCAACATAATTTATTAAAATAGCTTCTGACCCAGAGATAATACTAATAGGTTTATATCCCCAGATTTTTTAAAAACAGGAAAAGGATCCATGAGTACAAAAATATTTATTTAGCAGTTCTTTTGTAGTGTCAAATAACTAAAAACTAAGGAGGAGTCCATTAGTTGGAGGATGACTAAACAAAGTATGATAGATGAATATAAATAGAATATTACTTCACTATAAGAAATGATGAAAGGGTCAGATTCAAAGATCCATATGAGGGTTTACATGAATAATATGAGAATGATACAAATGAAGTAAATAGAACCAAAATAATTTATGTAAGGAATAAACATTATAAAAACTAACTTTGAAAATGTTCTAAATCACTATTAATCAGAGAAATGCAAATTAAGACAACTTTGAGGCACCACTTCACACCTCTCAGACTGGCTATGAGAGGACAAAATAATGTTAACTGTTGGAGAGGATGTGGGAAAACTGGAATACTAATGCATTGTTGGTGAAGTTGTGAAATGATCTAACTATTCTGGAGAGCAATTTGGAACTATGCCTAAAAACTGTACATAAATGCACTTCTGGATCAAAGTGTCTCTATTGGGTCTGTATCCTAAATCAAAGTGTCTCTATTGGGTCTGTAGCCTAAAGAGGGAAAAGGACCCACATGTGCAAAAATGTTTATAGCAGTTCTTTTTGTGGTGGCAAAGAATTGGAAAATGAATAGATGCTCATGGCTTTTTTCAACAATGAGGTGATTCAAGTCAATTCCAACAGACTTGTTATTCGCATCCAGAGAGAGAATAATAGAAACTGAATATAGATCAAAGCATAGAAGTTTCATCTTTTTGTTGCTTTTTCTTTTTTTCCCCACTTATGATCTGAGTTTTTTTGTGCAGCATGATCAGTATGGAAATATGTTTAGAAGAATTGCACATGTTTAACCTATATTGGATTACTTGCTGTCTTGAGGAAGAGGAAGGGAAGAGAGAAAGAGAAAAAATTGGGACACAAGGATTTGCAAAGGTGAATGTCAAAACTATCTTTGCATGTATTTGGAAAAACAAAATATTTTAAAAAAATCTTTCATGCAAATAAAATCAGTTTTAAATAAGTGGAGAACTATTGTTTATGGGTAGACAGGTCTAATATAATAAAAATGACTTTACCTAAAATAAACAACTAACTTTGAAAAATTAATGAACTCTAATTAACACAATAACATAATCATTATTTTAGAGGATGAATGAATAGTACTTTACTTCTTGACAGACAAATGACAGTCTTAAATAAGGAGAATGAGATACACATTTTTCATCATAATAAGGAAAAATTTTTTTTTTGCCTGACTATGCTTATTTTTAAGATGGGTTTCAACTCAGAGGATTCCACTTCTTTGCCATTGTAAATCAATGTATTATCTTCCAAGCCCATGTAACATGGGTTTCTTTTCTTTTTTTTCTCAGCAGAGAAGGGAGGAAGTGGGAGAGAGAATAAATGCTTGCCAACTTGGAAAAAAATTCAGATTATAAACCCAAAACTAACTTCTTTAAGCAGTAGCCTTTTTCTTATGTATGTGGGAAATACACTCTACATACAAAAAGTACTTTCTTATTTTTAGCTTTTTTCACGAATCTCATTCATTCTGGTCTTTTGCCTTCCTAGAATTTTAAAGGTTAATAATATTCTTTTGTACTTGTTCTTGATTGTGTTCCTTTTTTCATATTTTGGAGCTCTTCTATTTTGAAATTATTTTTGTGCAACAACTTTGATTTCTATTGAAGTTTTCCACTTTTGTTTCTCATTCAGTTCCTATACTTTCACATAGTGTTTGTCATTGTTGTTGAGGCTCATTGGGATTAAGTGACTTGCTCAGGGTCACACAGCTAGTAAGTATCAAGTGTCTGAAGTCAGATTGAACTCAGGTCCTCCTGACCTCTAGGACTAATTTTCTACCTACTGTGCTAACAAGCTGTCCCCTACTTTTACACAGGTAAGATTTAATGCTACAGAATCTCTCTTCCCTCATGTGGACTTTTCAGTTTAAATGATTTCACCCATTTTTGCTTTGAAATTTACAAAGTTAGTTTTACTAAGCCCTGGGCACCTATGTGACAATTTAAAGAATTCTACTTCTTTGCCATTGTAAACCAATATATTATCTTACAAGATTCCTGTTGCCACATAAACAATCATAGATTTTGATCTGGAGGGAACTTTGAGAGTAATGGGACTTGACCAAGATTAAACAAGTAATTTTCAGAGAGAATATTTGAATTTAAGTCCTTTGACTCCAAATCCAGGGCTCTTTCCATGAAAGCACATAGACAAATTCTTTATAAATTACTATAGGTAAGAACTGAGTCCATAATACAAATTTCTTTAGTTATTAAAGGTGAAATTATTAACAAGAAGATCAAATGTTTTACAATAAAAGTATAATTAGACTTCCAGCAAAGGTCAGAGATGAAATCTCTTCTGGGGATTATCACTGTCTTTGAACCTATTTTACATTCTGTATATGGAAGGCATCATCTAGAATAATTTATATTTATAGAATATTTTATCATTTAAAGTGTTTTAAAGTCTTTGCCTACATAACTTAATTTGATCCTCATAAATGACAAGTATGAGTACTATCCTAATTTTACAGAGAAGGAAACAAATTAAGAAATTGGGGTAGGGGAAAAAATGTCCCTGTTTTTCAAAGGCATGCTCTTTAAAATTTCTAGGATGAGACTACAAAATAGAGTGGAATGGATTTTTTCTTATTTATGTGAAGTGATGTAGTAGAAAATATATGGAATTTAGAATAAAGAATCTCCCTTTTCTCATGCAGAGTTCTCAGTTCAAGTCCCAGAGTGCATACTATGTGACTTTTTAAGTCACTCAATCTCTCCTAGCCTCAGTTAATGCAACACAAAATGGGAACAATGACTTCTAGACTTGGGGTGGGGGTAGAAGGGTAGAGAAGGAGGAGAATGCATTCTACTTTTTTTATGAAACTATTATTGTTGAAATCCTTAAAGTGCTAGAAGTAAATTTGATTTATAATAATAATAATTAGTTGTTACTATTATATACTATATATGTATATATACTATTATAAAAATAGTCAGTTGTTACCTAAACAAAATTTGGAACAAATACATCAAGTAACAGTTTTTTAATTATCATTGCTTCACCTTATCAGCTACTGAGAAGTGGGAGTAGGGAGGTAGGGCAAGAGATGTAGCATCAGGGCTCTTCCTTAGGTAATGAAAAGAATTTAATCCATTGCTTTTACCAAGCATGTTCCAATAGTCCCTCTTCCTACCACTATAAATCTCTGGGGCTGGGATGAGGAAGGAATCTGCTTCTGTGCTCTAAAAGCACTGGCTTTGCAAAAAATAAGCAACCCCCCCCATATATAATTATATATATGTGTACATATGTATATGTACACATATATATATATTCTTTATAGTAGATTTACAATATAAATTATTTACATTTCTTTTTTAAAAAATTCACCTCTCAGTTCCAAATTCTCTTTCCTTCTCTTCCCCACCTTTTACATTATCAATTGCAAAATCAACCCTCCCTCCCCACCTCCTGGGATCAAGTCTTCCTTTGACAGTTATTAACAGTGAACTATTCAGTCAACAAAATTTAGATCTGCCTTCTGGGGAGTTTGTACTAAGGAAGTTCCTTAAGCTGATGAAATAACAGATAACTAATAACTTCACCCTAAATTTCTGAAGATGTTTTCTGGATATCAAAGAACCATGGACAGACTTGGGGAGTTCAAGGATGTGACCATTTCAACATTCTTAAAATGAAAGGCAAGATTCCAAGCTATTAAATACTCAATAGAAGCATACATTGACTGGAGCATTTATCTCTTCTGAAGATTTGGGATTTTGCTCATATTGATATTCTTCCTTTTCAGTAAACGACAGTACATCAACATCACCCTCATCTTCAAAATCATCACTGTAATTTTCTGAAGGAAAAAGAAAAACACACATGACAATACATCAACATCACCCTCATCTTCAAAATTATCACTTTAATTTTCTGAAAGAAAAAGAAAAACACATGTAAAAAGAAATTACTTCAAAAAATTTTAAATTCCAAAAAAAATTTGATGGACTTTCATATAAAATGAACACAATTAATCATGATTTCTTTAAAACATGAAGGTACTTTAAGTTAAATTTGTCCTAATGTAAATGTCTCAATTCTCACTAGTATTTTTATTGTTTTGGGATTAAAAAAAAAAGCTTTTGAAATATCTTCATTAGTTTTTCATTTTTTAAACCTTTCAAAATTTAAAATTCATTCTTCCCAAACTCTTACCTCTTCCTAACTTCCTTGCTTCTGATTAGTATATCACACCATCCTTTCAGCCACCTAAATTCATGAATGCAGTCACAGCCTTTTCTCTCTTCCTCCTCCTATCTAGTTAGTTATCAAGCTTTGTAAATTCTACCTCTGTAATTACCTTTCAAAATCTGTCCCCTTCTTTTCCACTCATAAGAATCACCTGTTTTTTTTTTTTGTTTTGTTTTGTTTTGTTTTTGTTATTTGTTTGTTTTGTTTTTGTTTAAGAGGCCACAGACTCTTATTTGGTCTCCTTTTGTCTCTTCTCTTCCTTTTCCAACACACCTTCCAAAGTAATATTCCTAAAGTCCATATTGGACCATGTCCCTTTGTCCAGTAACTCTCTCTTGCCTTTTAGATAAAATATAACTTCCTCTTAAGGAAAAAGAGAGAAGAGAGAGAATATATAATAGCTGTCAGAACTCTTTGGAAAAATAATATTAGTGGTAAGTAACCATGGCCACCCCAAATATGGAAAAAAAATACCCCCCTCAGCTGTTAATATTTAAATAAACTGTTATGGATCCAAGAAATAAGGTTTAGCTCTCACCTATCAGACTGTTATTACAGGAGTTAGATACTGAATTGGAATTTTTGGATGAAGACTATGTAAAAGCAGTAGTACTTTATGAAAAAGCAGTATGCTGAGTAAAAACATCTTCTCTGAAGACATCTTCTTTTAGAAAAGATACCTAAAAATTAACACTAAACAATTCTCATAATACTTGAAATACGGTGACAGAAAATGAATAAACAGTAAAATACTTTAACAAAAGCTAACATTACTCAACCTTATTATAACTCTTCAATGATTTATATCGGGATAAATTATTTTAGTTCCAATTTGTATAATAGTTCATATTTTAGTGAGCACAAGAAGGCGAATTTAAATAATACAAATAGGAATTGAAGTCTGAAGATTTAATTAAAATAATGTAATCCTATTTTCTTTTAAATAGAATTCTTTTAGATGAGAGGCAGTATAACATAGTGGTAGAGGGATTTTCTTCATCAGAAGTTCCCTATATGAATAAAATAAAAATCTAGAAGTTTAAAAATATGATTATGCTTAGGGAAGATATCATAATGCTTATGTTTCAAAAAAGACCCTAGAATCATAGTGACCAAGACGTCTTAAGAACTTGTCTTTAGCTCCCACTTCTTTTTTTTCTCCCCATTTGACTAGGTATACTCATTTACCGTATGGGCACTGGACTGAACTTGCCCTGAAACTGGCTCTTTCCTCTGGAAAAAAAGAATATAAGAAGCTCCTGGCTAGAACAGAATTTTACTTTTGATTCAGCAGTTCCTTGATTGCTAGTATTATATACATCTATTATACTGGCATCATCTCATTCCTTCAATTATGGTGTATCTCTTGCTTGCCCACCTAGATCCCTTCCCAGTTGCACCTTACTTTCTAACAGTTAGACCCTCTTGTCGAATGAATTACCTGAAGGAGACTCGAGATTATCTCCTTTGTAGCAATAAGGTAACTATACAGTCTTGTTGAAATGAGACTAACATGTGGGGTATTTTAAGTGATTTGCCTAAGATAACAATTAGCAACCAAAACTATAACCCGATCTGCCCCTTTGACAATTCAAAGCTCCTTCCACAAAATCACACTGATTTTCCTTTTAATTGATGGTACTCTCATCCTATAATGTCTCTTTTAACTGCAAAACGGGAGTTTATATTACACCTTTAACAATAATGCCTTATGACTAACATAGAATTACCTGGTATTTCTTCATGTTTAGAATCATCCTCATTTTCACCTTCAGTTGATTCCATTTTGGTTTTATTTCTACATGAAACATTTATGTTAATTAGGATTATACTTGAACATAAGCAAAATTCTAGGCATATTTATGTTATCTCTAAAACCATTCATTTTCCCAAGCATTCTTGTATTAAAACAGTATTAAGAGTTTGGGAGATTAATGGAAAATGTCTAAGAATAGGAAAAGAACTATCAAGTATTAAGTAGTTTGTATGGAAATACAAAGACAAAAAAAGGCGTGGATGTTTTTACTTTTTGGGAATAGTCCTGTTCTGAAGGAGCTTTATTTTAATGGGGGATATGGGAGATAACAGGGAGATGCCAACATTTAGGGAAAATCAGCAAAGTCCCCTTAGAGGATATATCACTTGAGATGAGCTGTGAAGGAAGCTAAGGATTTTAAGAGAAGGGTTTAAATCCCTGCAGAAACCATGGACAGTAAAGGCCACTAAGGAATTGTAAGACACATGCAAAGAGAACCAAGAAAGAGTGAACCCTCAAAGATGTGTTTTGTTTTGTTTTTTAAACTTCATCTATCAATAAAAGCACAGAAATAAATAACTGTTTTCAGAAAATTAACACAATTAATTAAAACGGAACTTTGTAATTATCTGTATCAATTTCAGGAAAGGTTGACCCAAGAAAAATCAAGGAAGAGTCACAAATATTTAAAATCTTGCAACTCCAATCAATATTTAAAACAGTGAAAGTGCTTAATAAATATTTGGTGAATAATGAGAGAGAGCAGTCAATCAATGAACTTTTATTAAATGCTTCCTGCTATGTGACAGGTACTATATTAAGTACTGGGGATACAAAGAAAGGGAAAAGAAGTTCTTATTCTCAAGAAGCTCCCTCATTGTAATGGAGGAGACAACGGGCAAATAACTAGGTATAAACAAGCTAAATACAGCACATATCAGGAAAAAACGAACAGAGAGAACATATAAGAGGAATTGTCAAAGACTTCTTGTAGAAGTATAATTTTAGTGAGGACTTGAAAGAAGCCATGGAATCCAGGAGACTAAAATGAGGAGGGAGAACATTCCAGGAATGAAGGACAGTAATGAAAATGAGTTGGGAGATGAAGTATCTTGTTTGAGGAAGATCAAGGAAATCAATGTTATATAATAAGTGACAGGTATTAGAAGACTAGAAAGGTAGGAGGAGGCCAGGTTATGAAGGGCTTTGGATACCAAATAAAGGATTTGATATTTGATCCTGGAAGTTATAGGGAAATTAAGTTTTTTTTAGTAGTTTTCAGTTGTGTCAAACTCTGTGTGTCCCTATAGGTTTTTTTTTTTTTGTTGTTGTTGTTGTTTGTTTGTTTTTTGGCAAAGATATTGGTATGGTTTGCCATCTCCTTCTCCAGATGAGGAACTGAGACAAACAGGAGTAAGTGACTTGAAATCATATTTGAACTCAGGTATTACTCACTCCTGGCCTGGTGCTCTATCCAAGGTGCTCCCCACCTGTCCCATGTAGGAAAACATTGGAGTTTATTAGAGTAGATGGTATTCTATAGTCAGGCCTGCCCTTAAGGAAAATCATTCTGACAGACAAATAGGAGATGATCTAGAATGGGGAGAGCCATGAGGCCTCAGGTGGACCCAGCAGCAGGTTAATGTAATAGTTCACAAGGGAGATAAGGGCCTGCACCAGGGGAGTGACAGTGTCAGAGGAGAGAAGGGGGCCTACATGAGAGATGCTATGAGGGATGCTATGAGGCTTTGGCAAGAGACTGGGTGTGAGGGATTAGAGAAAGTGTGGTATTGGGCGTGGCACTGAGATTGGGAGCCTGAGAGGATGAGGTATAGGATCATCCAAGAAGTAATATCTAATAAAAAGTGGTCAGAGTTCAGCAGAGAGATTAGGTTGGATAAGCATATTGAGTATCCTCAGCATAGAAGGGGTAACTGAATTAATGGAAGATGATGAGATCAACACATGAAATAATATGGAGGAAGAGAAGAGGACCAAGGGTAGAGATCTTGGACACCTCTGGTTACATAGGAGATATCAAGCTAATCCTAGGCTGCAAGCTAAAAATGAGTTGTAAAAATTAAAGGTTCATTAAAAGGGCAGAAAGATTTTTGGCAGGCCTTAATTATAACAAATAAAATGCATCCAATGAAATAGTATCTGTCACTTTTGTTTATGATAGCCAATCACTTCTATTTTTCTCAAGTCCATGGGAATTGCATTTTCCAGGTGGCAGAACTTCAGGCAGGCAGGAGAGTGATAGCAATATTAACATAATCTGAACCAGAATCACTCATATGCTCAGAAGATGGTACAGCCAGTCTCTTGTTTTTTAACATTCTCTCTTAAGATTTTATCTCTTCATTAATTTTCCTTCATTCATTTTGTCATTCCTATCACAATTTTAAAACGTCAAAAAATAAACAAAATGGTCATATTTTGGAGAGGATTTATATTTTCCTGATCATTCTCTTCAATATTTTTTTTGAAAAAAACTAACCAACAAACCAACCAAACAAAAAACCCAATAACAAATTCACAGGAATGTTACATTTCTTCTTTTTTAAGTTAAAAATGCTATTTTTAGATTTAATGTATTTTGTATCTAAAACAGTGTGTTCTGATATATAATATTATTTTCTATTCTCTCCTAAACAATCCTATACAAATCCTAAACAAAATTAAATTTCTGCTTTTGATGGGGAAAAACAAACAAACAAACAAACAAACAACTACTTTAAGGGAGACATTACAATAGAAACTAGAGTTGTTGGTAATTGTCAAGTGTATACATCTTTATGAGTACCTGGCAAGAACATTTCATTTCTAGTTTATTAAAAACTGAGTTATATATGGTGTTCATTAGTTATTAGATTAACTGTTGACTATTTTTACTGATTCTACCCTGGACTTGATTTCCTGGTAATATCAATATTTATTATAATACTAATGTAACATACCTGAAATATTAATAAATTTAAAGTTGGTGCCTGATTTTTCTAGGACAGATAGATGGTAAAAATGCAAAAGGAGCATAAGATTTTCAATAGCACCATGGCCTTTGATAAACCTATAAAGCAGGGGAAAAAAACCACTTCTAGTAAGAAGTGTCAGAAATGAAATCTGAAGCTAGGTTTTCCTGATAACCAGGTCCAGAACTGTAAACATGACACCAAACTGCCAATTTCATTTATAGAAGATATGAAACAATGGTTTTTGTAGGTAGCCTCAGGAGATTGTGCATTCTACAATCTGAAATGTGTGAATATTTTTTAAAGACAAGAAGAGTCCTTATAATATTGAGCACAAAACTGAGTAGTGGTCTAATTTCTATTTTTCAAATGTGAGCAAATCTTTGGTCTGTTCGAACTACATACTTGTCCTCATCACTGATAAAATATAAAAACAATATATTTAAATTTTCTCTTTGGACATGTTTTAACATTACCTGAATAAATCTTTTAATTGTGCAGACTCATTTGAATCCAATTCTTTATTTAATTTTGAATAATCAATGGTTGATGTTAGGCCTTTTTCAAGACTAGCAAAAAATCTTTCCTTTTCTTCTTGTTCTTCTAATGTGTCCAATCCAAAAATGCCAAGATTAGGTCCAGAAGCAACAACTGAATCTAAATTAAAAAGAAATGTTTAGTAATGCACAGTTTCAGTAAGTTTATTTCAATATTAAATATACCCATGTAAAAACTTAAGAAAATTATTAAAATAACCCCAACTCTTTTTTATCTAATTTTCTCTTCTCTACTATTTCTCTCCTTCCTCATCACATTATAGACAAATGAAATTTAAATTTAGACATCACATACTGGGGCATAAGGACTCCACAGAGGTCTTCTTCTAAAGCTTCAAGAAAATCTACTAAATCATTTTGGAAACATAGCTCATTCAATCAAACCCCTGTAGGAGCAGAGATGCCAAAATATTTCTGTAATTTGGAAAAATTATTTCCAAAATAATCCACTCGAAATGTGAATATAGTTTTAATAACTAGTTTCTCAACTTATCCTAACTCACATTTCTATAACTGTTCCCTCCTCCCCAAAAAAGCCCCTTATCTCTTACCATTTGTTTCTAAACTGTCTCTGCTTATCACAGAAGTCCCACTGCTCTTGCAGGGGTGCACCTTGCCAGCAGCTTCTTCTATCTCAATAGGCTGGGAAACTTTTTGTGACTTCAAAAAGCTTACATTTGTTCCAAATGCCCCTAGAAATGAGGATAAAGGCAGTTGAATACTTATGTTCAGAAAGTGATTTAGGGCACAATGGAGTATTTTTAATAAACAATTACAACAAAATTTTGTGTTGAAGTCAAGGAAAAAGCAGTTATGTGATACTCCATTAAAACTCACTAAGAAAAAAAAAGTCTGACAATATAATTTCATTGCTCACTCAAAATATAGCTTCTTTAAAAGATTGTACTGAAAAAAATGATTTCAATATGCTGTTTCATGATTTGTAATTACATGGAAAATCACAATCTCCAAAGAATCAAAATAACATATAAAACAATGGTACTCCCTCATGATAAACATAAGCATGTGTTAGCATATCATTAAAGAATACCAATTGTATAAAAGTTATATAAAGTTTTTTTGTAAATATCTAATTGGAAAAAAAAGTTGGGTAAGCTATATAGCAAAAATGAAGAATAACATATAGAATGCTAAGATGATACCCACAAAACATTAGAAGACCTTAAAGGGAAAATTTCCAAGGCATTGGGTAGATCTTCTATGGAGTACTTTTAGAAGGAAGTAAACAAGAAGCAACTAAATGAAAACATACTGAAAGATGGCAAACTATATCAATGAAGGAAGTGCCTACAGAAATGAGCAAGTCCAGTATACATTTAAAAAAGAAAACCTAAATATTTACTATGATATTATATATATGTGTATGTATATATAATTTATATGTATACACACACACATATATTTACTATGTAGCCATGTCTATATTTCATTTTTAGAACAAATACTTCTGATTTATGGAATCATAAGCATTTGATCAATATGCTATGAAAAGTTTAGGAAAAACTTTTTGTCCTGACCTTTTTGTACTTCACTTGTTATTTTTAAAGACCTTGGGTTAGACTTACATTAATTGTGTTCAATGATCTTTGGGATTATAAAACAATAGGATAAAGCTAGGAGCAAATCAGATAATAAATACTTTTTATAATAAAGTATTATTACAGAATAGATCTTTTATCACATGTTTCATCAAGAATGTTCTTGATGAAAAATATTTTTAAAGATACCATTTTCCACTATATACTCATTCCCTAGTAAAAACTTATTATGCTAAATAATATAATTATATATATATGTATATATGTATTACATATATATATAATATAAATTAACTGACATAATTGGAAAGGCCTAAGAATTATCTCAGCCATAAATATGTGCCAAGAGAAGAGATACCATAACTAAAGATTATAGAAAAGATTGTGTGTTTGTATATTCTGTCATACAAAATTATATATGTACATACATATGCACATATAGATATACATATATGCATACATGTAATTCTATACAAAAGATGATTTCTATAAGCAGTATTGTTCCAAAATTAAGAGAAACAAAGAAGTTTGGTAAGAGATTCAGTTAAGCAGTCACAGAACCAGTGAACCTGAGGGGTAGAAGGAACCTCAGTAATTATCTACTCCAACCCATACATGAGGAAATTCCCTTCATACCTTGGGAGACAGGGGGTCATCAGATCTCTTTTTGAAAGCCTGCAAGTAGGGAAAGGACTCAAAACCTCTCCAGGGAAGATTCAACTTTCGCCCAGCTCTAATTGTCAGAAAAGTTTTTTCCTGACATTAATACTAAACTGGTCTCTTTGAAACTTCCACTCACTGCTCCCAGTTCTGCCCCTGAGGGCAGAAAGAACAAGTCATCCAAGGGCACTGATGGATAAAATAGGAAGGATGCTAAACATTAAAAAAAGAGACCTGGCAAAAAATTTTTAATGCCAAACTCTTCAATATGAAAAACAGTGAAAATGAAACAGTTGGATTTTATCAGCAGTCATAGGCATGCTAAATGGGGAACTAGAAAGGGCTTTCAAGAAAACAAAAATGAGGAAAAAAGTTATATTTTTAAAAAGCACCTGCAAAAAGTGAAAACACAGAGAGGCAACAAAAGTTTGAGGACATTGATTTCCAAGGTATATAAAAAAAAAGTAAAGATACCAAAGGTATAGGAAAAAAAATCTAATCTTATTTTCACTAATATGAAAAGGCAATCAAAAGAATATCGAGAACTATATACTCATTTGTCTATTTTGATATCTCTAAATAATTTTATGATGATCTATCAATATGTTGAGAGCATCCTTGATGAAAGTATAGGAAAAGAACAAATTCTCATAAATGATACTATATAGCTGACATCTTTACAAAATTACACAACTATCTGAAAGGCTGAAGAACACAAACACACATGGTACTTATTTGTTGACTATAAAAAAGTAATTGCTTTGGTAGAACAAAGAAAGCCTTCAAGGCTTTCCATTAATGCCAGATTTCTCCCTTATAATATGTCGAAGCTATAAGATTCTCTGAAAGTTCTAGTTTTCAGTGCGTTACCATCTAATGTTATAAAAGAAATAAAACAGGTAAACATACTTAGTCAACAATCTGTCAATAAGCATTTATTAAGTGCTTACTAAATACTAGCCAGTACACTAATGTTGTCTAATTAATATTTGTTTGCAATTTTGGGGAGGGCTTACAGTGTATAAGAATAGGCCATGACATATTGCAAGAGAAGAACTACAAAGAAAAGATATAAAGGATGCCATTTGAAAAATTTAGACCCAAAATAAAAGATGGGCTAGGCACAGTGGAAGCATGGGATAATCAATGAACAAGCCACAAGCTCTAATGTGTATCCACAGAATGTTAAGAAACAGAGAAAAAGACACTATATGCATGTTGGGTGGATCTCCCTGAAGCAAATTTATATGAAGATAAAAGTGGCATAGGATAAGCAGGCATGAAAAGTTTGTGATCTACATTACGGAAGAGACTAGTCAAATTAATAGGACCACAGATCACAGATTCAAGAGAGTATTTTTTTTTCCCTCAACTTTAACCACAGAATTCTAAAAAAGTAAAAAAAAATTATTGATGATCCTATGTTACAACTTAATGGTTATAATTGTAATACACATCCAATATCGTCCCTTTTGCTTAAAACCTAAGGGATTTACATTTTTAAAAATGTAAATACTCTGTACCCTTTTAAACTTAACTTTTATGTGTTGTTATACTTAAAACATTAGATAAGATTATTATTAAGAAATAGAATAGAATAGAAATAGTAATTCCTGTGCAATATTTTTATTTGTTATAAATGCCTTGTGAGTACAACTGAAATCAAATCAACCACAGAATAATCTCTAGTTATTGATTTTGGATGACAGAATAAATGAATGGCTGTCCCCAGAAATGCAATTTGATTCCTGAAAGGGCATAAAAGTTTTGGTTCCAATCAAAATGAATTCTAATATACTGAAGAAGAGTTACACATTTTGTTCTAAACTTCAAGCTTTGTCAGTTTAAACATGGATAGAGTAATAAATTCAAAACATAATGATCAGCTCAACCTTTGGTTGATAAAGCATAGTGGATCCAAAGAAAGTCAGAAGAAGAAATTAAATACTTTTATACTTGCATTGTACTGTAAATATATGTATTCCTTCAACATGAAAATTCCACAAGGATTGGATATTTTTTGGTAATATTCAAGGAGGCCAATACAATGATAACAAATAATACTGAATTAAAAAACTAAAATTAGTTAATAATTATTAAGTGTCTGCCATATCATAGGCACTGTACTGAGTGCTGGGGATACAAATAAAATAAACAATTCCTTAAATGCAAGAAGATAGTATTCTTAATCTTTGATCCTTAATCTGTTTTCTTAGCCACTTCTACTACTAAATAGATATGATATAGCAATAACACTAAATTAAAATGACATTAACATGAAACAATAAATATTTAGAAATGATGAAACAAAGAAAAATCTCTAATGACTGAAGGACATTCTTAAGAAGTTTTCATCCATGAATTTTTCAAGCTTGGTGAATATGTCTACTACAATTCATCTGCCTCAAGAATAGAGTGAAATTATTCTTTGATTAGGACCAAAAAAAGTAGTAAGAGACATAGACCAGAGGAGCTGTGAACTTCCAACCAAAGAAATGATATAGTCTTAGAAACACAGATAACTCTGAATTTTGTTGTTGATACTTCACATTCCTATCAGCATAGCAAATCTGAATTGGGACACAGGAGACACAAAACAACAAAATGTACCTTTTCATGAAGTAATTAATTTTACTTATTTAAGTGTAGCAACAAGTAACCAATGAGGTGCTTAATCAGTTCTAAAGATTCTTCTTTATTATTTACTGTGAATTAAAATTGAAGGAGAATTTGTGAGGATATACCTGAAAATTTTGCTGAGTAAAAAATGGCCAAGCACCATACTTTCAAAATTTGTGAACCTTCTGTTTTTCTTTTATGTTTTGACATCAGGCTTCACCATTTTTTTTTATTTTTTTTTATTTAATAATAACTTTGTATTGACAGAATCCATGCCAGGATAATTTTTACACGACATTATCCCTTGTAATCACTTATGTTTCGTTTTTTCCCCTCCCTCCCTCCCCCCTCCCCCCCCAGGATGGCAAGCAGTCCTATATATGTTAAATATGTTGCAGTATATCCTAGATACAATACATATTTGCAGAACCGAACAGTTCTCTTGTTGCACAGGGAGAATTGGATTCAGAAGGTAAAAATAACTCGGGAAGAAAATCAAAAATGCAAATAGTTCACATTCATTTCCCAGTATTCCTTCTTTGGGTGTAGCTGTTTCTGTCCATCATTTCTCCAATGAAACTCAGTTAAGTCTCTTTGTCAGAGAAATCCACTTCCATCAGAATACATCCTCATACAATATCGTTGTCGAAGTGTATAATGATCTCCTGGTTCTGCTCATCTCACTTAGCATCAGTCCATGTAGGTCTCTCCAAGCCTCTCTGAGGCTTCACCATTTTTAAAAATTAATTTTTTTAAAATTTTGAACTTAGTAATTATCAACATGAACACAGATACAAAACACAAGAGATAAGAGCTTAAAATGTTGCATGCAATTCACTTTTTAAAAAGTGTACATGCAGATCTCAATGGGGAAATATTCTGCATTTCTGCACACTTATTTTTGTTCTTTTTGAATCATTTCAGTCGTGTTCAGATCTTCATGAACTCATTTGGAATTTTCTTGGCAGAGGTTCTGGAGTGGTTTGCCCTTTCCTTCTTCATCTCTTTTTATATAGGAGGAAACCAGGGCAACAAGGGTTAAGTGACTTGCCCTCAAATTGCTTGTCTTCTCAAGGAAGTGAAGAGAGGAGAGGGAAAAAATTTTAAACTCAAAATTTTTGTATTATAATTGATGAAGAATAAAAATAAACATAACAAGAATTGTTATAATTAAGAAAAAATAAAAACAAACATAAAAAGTATACACATGCCTATTCTGTTTATTATCTCAAAACATTTTTTCTCCTGTGACTTAAAAGTTTTTCTTATGCTTTTTTGCATTTCCATCACTACTTTACAATCTACTACCTTTTCAACCGCAGTAGAAAGAATTCTTCCCATGTAACAAATACCTTTAGTCAAGCAAAATAAATTAATATATTGTAAATGTCTGAGAATTCTAGACTTTCAATCCATTAGCAGGAGTATGTCTCAAAGCTTTACTTATCTTCAACTCTATCCCTTGACACTGAAAGTCAAAAAACTGAACAATATTATCTTTTGTTACATCATTCAAAAGAATTTTGTGTAATTTTTTTCATTTATCAGGGAGAAACCTTAGAAGAGATCCTCAAAAGCAACACTTTGCATAATCAAATAAGAAGTGTGTCTTTAGCTTTAAATTTTATATATGTGTAATTTTTGTTGTTTTTCAGACATGTCCTACTCTTTGTGACCCCATTTAGGGTTTCCTTGGCAGAGATACTAGAGTGGTTTGCCATTTCCTTCTCTAAAACTTTACAGATGAAGAAACTGAAGCACGGAGACTTAAGTGACTTGTCCAGGATCACACAGCTAATACATGTCAGAGGCCATATTTGAAGTCAGGAAGATGAGTCTTCCAGACTCCAAGCCTAGCACAGTATCTACTGTGTCAAATAACTCTGCGAACCTGTACACCTGTGTGTAAAGCAAGTTACAAAAGACTAATTCTGATTGTGGAGACAGGAATTAACCAAATAAACAAGGCTTATATATAAAACATTAAATTAAAATTAATAAATGGCAAAATACTCCTTTCCCCACCTCATTTTCAATATATAGACATCATCACTATGAAAATCTTGGGAAAAATTAAAAAGAGAGAGAGATTTTTTTGTGTTTTAACAATAAACCTCATCATTTTGGTATTGGCACAGATAATATTATAAAAAAACAAAACAGAAGAATGTGAACATACAAAAAATTTAAACAAATAAAATCAATGCAGTTAAAAAAGAAAACATAAAAATCTTTTCATTAAACATCTCTGGCAAAAGTCTAACATCCAAAATCAGTAGGTAATTGAAACAAATCTATAAAATTAAAAGTCAAACCCTGACAAGTGGTCAAAAAGTATGAATGGTTTTCAAAAGAAGAAACAAACTATCAACCACAATCCAGAAAAATGTTCAAAATTAGTCACAAGTGAAATACAAATTAAAATATCTTAGAAGTTTCACATTATATCAATCAATTTGGCAAAGATGGAAAAATTTAACATTGGAAAGGCTCTGAGAAAAAGAAAATTTATAGCTGGTGGAAATGAAATGATCAACATTTGAGGAAAAAAATTTAAGTTATGCAATAAGTAAAAATCCTTTTCACTATTCTCTTTAGTTTTGTTGGAGAGTTTAACCCCTTCACATTTTCTTTAATAACTTTCTTTTATTTAGTTAGCTTCAATCCATGTGAATTGTAGCTTTAAATCTTCCCTCTCACATTCCATCATCCAATATCTTGCATTACATTCATTTGTGGGGCTTTTTTCAAAAGAATGTTAACTAACTTCATTCCTATACTTACTTCTTTAAGGCCTCCTAAAACAATATAGAAGATAACTTCTGCTTAGACATTTTATTTTTTATTCTCTGTGCCTCAAACAGCATAAGAACATTGAAATACAACACTTGCTCCCTCTTCTATCCAGCTCATATATCAATGCAATGCTAACATATTTTCTCTCTAACTCAAAAGATACATGCAAGCCTTGCCCACAGACAATTCCTTAAGTAATGAGTATGGCATAGTAGAAATTCCTCATTATTCTGTGTCACAGGGCTCCATCCTATTGCATCCCCTCTTAATTCCCTAAGATCAGAAATCAAATTGTTGCTTTCCATGTCCATGTACTCAGAGACTCCCTCAGTGAGCCAGCAACCTCCCTCCCTTCGAGTGCAATGTAGTTTTTGTTTTTCGTACTTTCAATCACCAGCGTAATGTATGTCAGTGATAGTGCTAAACAAAGAGAATGATACAGTCTCTATTCTCAAGGAACTTGCATTCTACTTGGATTCATTTTTCTCAATAGTATTTTATTTTTCTAGTCATATAAAGATAATTTTCAATATTCGTTTCTGCAAGATTTTGTGTACCAAATTTTTCTCCTTTCCTTATCATCTCCTTTCCCAAGACAGCAAGTAATCTGATAAAGGATATACGTGTATAATAATTTTAAATATTTTCCCATATTTGTCATTGTTGTACCAGAGAAATCAGACCAAATGGGAAAAAAAATGAGGCCAAATGAGAAAGAAAAAAAACCCAAAGAAACAAAAAAAGGGTAAAAATTTTATGTGTCAGTTCAGAGTCAGCTTCCATAGTTCTCTCTCTGGATGCAGATGGAATTGTCTTGGATCACTGTATTCCTGAAAAGAGTTAAAGTCTATCATATCACATAATCTTGCCATTTACTCTATACAATGTTCTCCTGGTTGTACTCTATTCACTTAGTATCAGTTCAGGTAAGTCTTTCCAGGCTTTCTAGAAACCATCCTGACCATCATTTCTTATAGAACAATAACATTACATTATTTATTCACATATATTACAATTTACTCAGCAATTCCCCAACTAATGGACAATCACTCAATTTCTAATTTTCTGCCACTGCAAAAAAAGCTGCTACAAATATTTTATAATATAGTTTTAAGAAACCCCACTGGTGCTAGATT
Organism: Antechinus flavipes; assembly: GCF_016432865.1. Taxonomy (NCBI): domain Eukaryota; kingdom Metazoa; phylum Chordata; class Mammalia; order Dasyuromorphia; family Dasyuridae; genus Antechinus; species Antechinus flavipes. The sequence continues at coordinate 254,977,631 of NC_067401.1, forward strand.
TTCTGAGGTCCTTTCTCATTCTTGAAACTCAAAGTAAGGCCTGTATTGTAGATCTCTACCTTCAGAGGAACATATCTTGATATCTTTCTTTCAAGCCTTTCCCTGTCTCTGGTGGCATCTGACTCCTATCTCTCTCTTTCTTTTCCATACCTAGTATTCTTTTCTTATTTTCCTAAAGTCCCAGAGATAGAAAAAAAGAGATAAAAATTACTTCCTTTTCTTGAATTCAAGTTTTATTGCATTCCCTGATTTTCCTTCCTCACCTCCTCCAGCCCCAAGCAACTTTCTTCCTTCAATCTCAAAATATTCCTTCAGTTATGAGACAACATGGATTTTAATCTGTGATATATTCACTAATTCAATTTTTCCTGCTTTGAATGAATGAAGCATTTCTTAAATATTACGCGAAAGAGAAACTCTTTTCTTTCCCTCAGGGTATCTTGCTGCTTTGGTTAGCCTACCCTGCCATACTTTTCAATTTCTGGCTCTTTATTCCCTTAAGATCTTTCTGACTCAATAATATGTTCTCTGATTTCTCACTAGTTTCATAAATGAAATTTAAAAAAAATAATTTTTCCTTTTCTTAAAAGCATGAAAGAATTTTGTTACTTAGTCCATTCTTGTTTACTATACTACTTGTTTACTTTCTTCTCAGTGTTTCATTTGTTTGGTGTACTTGCATGTCAAAAACCCTGATCATTTCTGCTTCTTTTTCAAATAATGACTCATATTCCTCTCTTCTTCTATATAAGAATCTAATTTGTTCTCTAGTTTCTCAAAGAAAAGTATCAATATTAGGGACAGCTAAATGGCGCAGTCGATAGAGAACCAGCCCTTAAGTCAAAAGGACCTGAATTCAAATCTGATCTCAGACACTTAACATGTCTTAGCTGTGTGACCCTGGACAAGTTACTTAACCCCAATTGCCTCAGGGGGGAAAAAGGTACTTTAATTTAGCTATTGGAATTGACTGTTTCTGAAGATAAAGACTTTCTCCTGATTACCTTCATATATGTAAACATACACATATACAGGTATATACACATACACACATACACACACACACCCCCATGTGTGCATTTACACAATATACATACAGTGACACATATTTCAAATAGTGAAATCTTGCAATTTGGTCAAGGTATTTCTTGGTGAGTTTAAATGTAGATTTCTTTCAACCAGTAATCCAAGAATCCTATATACAGAAGCACTCTTTAAAAAATTGGTTAAAATGAGATACTGATGTACCCTATCTGAATATAACAACATACTTTTCTATTTTGCAGAATCTTTATTAACCATTTCTTTGTGGAACCGCCTTTGTTCTTATGCTCACTCAGGATAAGTATCTTTGCATTGTTTACAAGGCTTTGTAGGGTTATTTTAAAACAATGCAGTATGTAATCACCAGAATAGACATTTCTGATATAATTATTGGTATATTGCACATCCCTGTAATTTAATTGTTCACATATCCATACCATTTTCTATGCTATGAATTTCATAATTCAGAATTCAGCAGAGTAAAGAACACAGTTATACACAATCTGAAATGTAATCTACATTAAATTTACACTTAGTTCATATGCCTCCCCCTCTATTTCTCTTGTTTTTTCTTCCATCCTCCATGAGATTCAGTGACTTTATTTTCCAGGCCCCAATGTTATCTGGGAATTGTGGTCATGTGCTAAAATTATTCCTTGTTTTGCTCTGACAAGAAAAAAAAAAAAAAAGAAAACTACTACTTAAGTCTCATTAATCTGTCAGGAAGACATTTGAAATGAATTTATATCAGTACTTTCAAGGACAAGATTCAGAAACTTGGGACAGATGTTTTTGTGAAACATTCCAAGCAAAATTTGGCTGAAAATTCTACTAAGATGTTACTAGTTTCTGCCAATCATTTCACATTCATCTAAGATATAATCTATATTATTCAGCTCCTTTTCAAGTTCAAAATTATCTAATAATGCTAGTGAGAATAGGCCTATTGACTCAATGTTACTTTATACAATAAATTCAAGACTATACACTTGAAAATTTTTGGGGAAAAAAAACGAATCACATTTTAAACATATTAAGAAATATTATTTAAAAGAAACTTTTGTAAATCCAAGAAGTCTCTTGTAATATGAACAATCACCCCTCATTATCTTTTCTGTAAGGGTCTTAAATAACTTTAGCAGAAGGGGTAGTTAAAACACTCCAAAAATTAGCTACTGGTATTATAGGGAGAGAAATGAGCTAAAAGACTTACAAAAGCTATTCGACATTTAAAAAGGAATTTTTATATTATGTCAAAAAAATATCCTAAATCTAAAACTGTTGGAATCCTTACTAACTGCTAAGTAATTAGAGTTGATCTAATCTTACAAGAAGTTGTTTTGGCCAGAACCTGAAACAAGGTACTAAGTAGAACTACCCATAATCCCTCTCTCTGGAAGGAGCATAAATAGGCCAATGGGCCAGTCGGAGAGTTCTGGAGAGTGAAGACGCTACAAGTCGAGATTTCAGAGGAATGACATGAAGAGTTGGAGCTGGCTGGAGGCTGAAGAAAGCAGAGGCAGAGGCTGAAGGACCAGACCTTTGGATTTGGTGACATTCGGAGAGAGCTCTTGGAACCAAGCAGAGAGATAGGCCTCTAAGCTAACCGGGCTATATTGGGATAATAAAAGATCTGAACTTTTATCACCTGGCTGCGTTTTGAGAAGAAAAAGCTCACAACATAAAACCAACTCCAATCTCAATAAGTAAAAGTAAACACTACACATTTTCTGTTTGAGATAAAGAAGGACCTACCCAACAAAAGGAGGGAAAAAGGACCAATCAACCAATTTTAGCATGATCAAGTTTTCTTAAAAGTTGGAACAATCTATACTTTATAATGATTAAAATGTTTTTAAATATTCTGTTTATAAATAAAAAAATGCTATTGGAACTAAAATAACTAATTTCACTTGGATAGTGAATCATATAGAGATGATTTTTTAAAATCTGTGATGACACACAAAACTTAATTTAAACAAAAATTTAATTATACCATCAATGTTCCAGTTATGGGCCAGAACTCTGAAACAAGGATTCTTATAGTGGAATTGATGAAGACAATTGTTATCTAGTTTAGCATGGTGTTTAATACTTCTCTAGTTCAGTATTATGTACTTAGTACTTTATATAGTTCTACAAGATTCACACCTATGATAATATGATTACGAGACAGCATATAAGCTGGGAACCTCAGCCAGAATCAGAGCCAAAGAAGACAAGGGACTGGAGGTGGGAGCTCAAGCTCTTGGACTCAGAGCTAGATTCATTCACTCCATCTCACACTACCTTGGTGGCAGGCCTGGCCTCCTACACTGTCCCCACTGAGACCAAGGCCAGTCTGAAGGACTCTCCTCCTTAGCTTCTCCACTGAAACCAAGACTCTGGAAGGCCTCTAAGAAAGCTAACCCAGGCCCTAGGAAAGGAAACTAGATTGTGAAGGAGGTAATAAAGGATATAGACTTTAACACCTGGCTGCTCTTGTGGTGATTACTCTACTGAAAAGAAGGCTGCCCCAGAGACTTCCAGAAAACCAATGAGAACCTTACATGTTCCCAACATTTTTATTTAGCAACAAGTACTGAATGAAAATCTTCATAAGAAATTACTCAACAGTAACTGTTTTCCAAGATTATATGATGATTAACTGTGATGGACTTGGCTTTTTTTTTTTTTTTTTTTTTAAACAATGAGATGACTCAAGGCAATTCTAAAAAAGTGGTAATGGAAAGTGCCATCCACATCCAGAAAAAGAATCATGGAGACTGAATGTAAATCAAAGCATAGTATTTTCACCTTTTGATGTTGTTTGTTTGGTTGCTTTCTTTTCTTCTTCTTTGTATTTTTTCCCATTTTGATCTGATTTTTTTTTTTTTTTGCATAGCATGATAAATATGGGAATATGTTCAGAAGAATTGCACATTTTAAACCTACATCATATTGCTTGTTGTCTTAGGAAGAGGGGAAGAAAGGGATAAAAATCTGGAATATGAAGTTTTGCACAAAGATGAACATTGACAACTATCTTTGCATGTATTTGGAAAAATAAAATATTATTATTATTTTGCTGAGACAATTGGGCTTAAGTGACTTGCCCAGGGTCACACAGCTAGGCCTCTGTCTGAAGCCTGATTTGAACTCAGGTACTCCTGACTTCACTGTGCCACCTAGCTGCCCCAATAAAATATTATTAAAATTAAAATATTTTCCCCTAATTTCTGTAATGATATAGTGTCAAGTTTCTATACTTGCTACTTTAAGGAACTTTTCAAACTGGCTTACTTATAGACCAGCGGAGATTACGCAGTATTGGAATGAATAACCAAATACCCAATGCATAGGAAGTCAAAAGATGTTTCTAACAGAATATGGCAAAGCAAAACAAAGGAATTTGACTCTTGATGCTCAAGAAACAGATAGGCTTCTTCTTCTTCAAGAAACACTGTTGTAAATGGACCAGAAAAGGAATTTCTGAGTTATTGAATATATAATAGAATCATAGAATGAATGATAAAGCTCTAGCTAATTCCCCACATTTTACAGATGAGATAACTGATATATAGGAAGATAAGGTGGCTTGCTAATCAGCAACTCAGCCAGAACTAAGTTCCAAATCAAGCATTATTCCCACTCTACAATAATGCAATGCAGCAGACCTCTGCTGAACCATTTCTAATGTGATGTGCTAGATAAATAAAAGTTGATAATTATATAATGCTTTAAATATATAATTATATAAAGTACTTTAAATAAATAGGCACACTGACTAGAGAAGAAAGGAACCATCTAGTACACTCTTTCCCATTTTATATTCCTTTACTACAATTTATTCAACTATCCCTTATTTATGGGATCTCATATCTCACTTTGTTTTCAGTTCTGCTATATAAAAAGTGCTGCTATAAATATTTTTGTACATATGAATCTGTTTTCCCTCATCTGATCTTTTTTTTTTTGTTGTATTGTTGTTTTGTAAAGCAGTCATTATCCTTATCTTCTCTTTTTAAGTATTCTTGAGAATGGATTCCTTAACACTTCAAAAATCACACTGCTTTTAGCACTAACCATCTCTATTTATACTGGGTCTAGTCCAGACACTCTTCTCCTATATGTATTACATATTTGTACCTTATGTAGTACACAGGAAATTGTACAAATAAAATTATGCCATAGTCAGTAAAAGAGAAAAGATTTTGCTAGGATAAAAGCATCACACATCTCTAATCCATACTCATTCCATAAACTGTTTACCCTGGTGATATGCTTGATATATACATGTACATATATGCACACACATAACATATAGATAGATATGTGTATACATTCCCTCATATATATCAATTAAAATAAGTAATATAAGACATTGATTAAAAAAAAGCACTTGATTTGGTAAAGAAAATTTTTTCTTCAAGGCTCTCCTTCAATAAGTATTTCTAATACATGAGTGTGCATATGTTATGTATATGTGTCTATATGTGCCCATATAGAGGAATAAACACTGTACACACACATGTATGCATACACATATATATCTTTGAGAAAGCCACATATACACACATGGTATACAGGCCCATTATTTTAATATACGTAAACACACATATATATGGCTCTATCAAAGATACCTTACCACCTATTGTTAAGTGGAGATAACTTTGATGTATAAAAAAGAGAAACATGTTCACCAAAGGTATTTTAGCACTTTTATGGAGTCTGTCCTATACAAAGTCTAGTGGAAGAGAGATTTCCCATAGACAAGAGATATGTTGAGTTTAAGATGTCTACAGAATATCCCATATAAGTGCAAAAGGCAACTGGAGTTGAGAATCTGGAGCTCAGGAGAAAGTTCAGGGTTGGATAAGCAGACCTGGGAATCATCAGCTCAGATGACAGTGTTATACAATGTAAATCATGTGATATTATTGTTTCTGAACAATTAATGTTATGTAGCAAGAGTCACATGATGGATGGCAGAAGCTATAATATATTATGAACAATAAACTATGCACAACTTGCACAAAAGGCATTAGAAAGAAAGCAAGGTGAGTGGACGGGTGATTTTGAGATTCCAAGTGAGAACTTATACACTATCTTCCTATCCATGAAATGTCAAGAGACATAGAGAATTTTAGAGTCAATAATTGGGTGAATTTACTTTGGAAAAAATGATAAAAGAATCCCATATCTCTAATCTACACTCATTCTATAAACTGGTTTACCCTGGTGATATACATGTACATCCACATACATATATGTGCACACACAGACATATATATGTCAATTAAAATAAGTAATATTGCAAATCAATGATAAAAAAAAGCACTTGATTTGATAAATAGAATAACAAGAGTTATGAAGGATGAGAACACATGAACTAATGTCCTACATACAATATGTACTATTAGAAGAAATATCCAAAGCAAAGAGGTCAAGTTAAATAAGCATGAGTATATATACATAAAGTATTATCTAAATTTATAAGATTTACAAAGCATATGAGTATATGACATTAGAAGAATTACAACAACCCTTCCAAGAAACACGTTCAACTGTGTGCACATAGTCACAGAGCAACTAAATGTCCAAAGTAGAATTCAAATTTGGATCTCTTATGACTCCCACTCCACTATAGTGAGCATCAATTATACTATGGCTCATTTATAATTTTTATTTTTCTCAGAAAGGGATACCTTATGACTCACCAATCTTAAAGCTTCAATGGGAGAATAAAAGTGACCTAGCCTTCTATCTTCATTCTAGATCAAGTTAATCATCCATTCATAATACTCCTCCAAAAGAGAGAGACCTCTATTTATAGATTTAGAGATACTTAGTGAAAGGGATATTTAATGAAAACCATCTATAATTACACTCAGTAACATACATAAATTTTTCATCTCTTTTTTTTCAGCATGGATGATTAAACTAGTATCTTTGGATTTTCTTGGGAAGGCTTTGTAGTATTCTGGGACTTAGTAAAAGTCAATGCAATATCATCAGCAAATAAAAGCATCTGGAGAACTTTTCCATCAATAAGGAATTCTTTTTACATCATTCTCTTCTTGAAACACTTTCACATTTACTCTAGTTATAGTCTTCCAAAACTGAAGAATAACTTAGAACAAACATCTATTTATCTAAATATTATAAATCTAGGAGCAGCTGAAAGTTATGTGGAATAAAACTGGTGTGAATACAGACTCTAAGTTCCTCTAATCATCTGAAAACACAACATCATATACTACCTTCCACTCTCCACCTAATGGTGCTTAAAGACATAATTTCTTCTTCTTTCCAAATGTCATTCATTTGTTCCACATAGCAAACCTTTATCACTTCAATTTTCTGTCTCATAAAACTTTAATCCCAGTTTAAACTCCTCTGTCTTGTAAACTATACTACCAAACCTGGACATCACTGTGTTTTTCTAAATTTGTTTCATCTTGGGTTCTACTGAAGCCAATAATTTTTGGATAATTTTTGTATGTATATTTCTATGCTTAGCATCCTTCTTTCGAATGTTGGGTGTAATTCAAATTTCTAAGATTATAGGTCTTTATAATTTTGTCTTGTTCTAGTTTCTTTTGTATCCTAATAATAGCATGTTACAAAACAAAACAAAACAAAACAACACATGCTGAACATGGAAGCAGCTAAGTTATTCTACATTGCATGGAGGAATCTTTCTTCATATCCTGCTTTGGAATTAGCCTTTATTTAACATAGGCCTTCTCTCTTCCCAATGTTTTCAACAGTTTGACATCCTTAGTTATTTCATCTTTTGTTTAATTAATCTAGTAAAATAGGTTTTCCCCCTTTTCTTTCTATGGACCTAATCTCCTTGCTCTACGAAATTCAAGAATCCAGGATACCAAGAAAAATTTTTCGGTAAGCAACAAAATACAGGTTTCAAATTTCTCTTTCCATGAGAATACAAGAGAGGAAACAATAGCACCTTGCTTATAATCCCCAAATCAAGTATCCTAGTACAAGTAGAAAAAGTCTCAATAATATAGAATCCTCTTTTGATAGTTCCAGATTCTTCTCCACTCTTATTCAATATTTGGGGTTCAAATATTTGAACCTCCCTTATTTGAGGAAGGTCTGATATATATATATATATATATATATATATATATATATCATAGTTACTCATTTTCTGATCCAACATTTATCCCCTGTATTTATTTGTGCCTCTATATTGTTATGTCAGAACTGAAACAGCCAAATTGCAGTATAGATCAAGAATGGCCTTTTATCAAGTACTAGATAAACATTTTGTCTATAGAAGTCTTCCAAAATACAGACAATTTCCCACCAGCTCTTGTACCAATGCAATTAAAATGTTAATATGTATGATCCAGAATACAGTACTAAATCATGACAATCCCACTTTTCCTCTCTCATTCCCAGTTTCAAAAGCAGTCCAACAACTCCAGTTAATGTCTTTAGCAAATTCAACTGCCCTATGGATAAAAGTATCTGAATTATTGTGTAATCAAAAGATCCTGCTATTTTAAAAGTCCATAGCATTAATATTCCAGTTTTCTCTCAATTCAGTTTGGGAGCTCTATCCCATCTCTAGATTCTTTACCCACTTCACAATGAAATCACAGCTCCACCAAAAACAGCAACTGGAATCATATTAAAAAACAAATATTTCTATATTACCTGACACACACCAAGGTCATTTTTTATATCTTTTATCTAAAGTCATAATAGATTCAATAAAGTACTTTTAAGAAAATAGGAATCATCCCAAAATAAAACCTCACAACATAGAAATAAAATCATAAATATAACTCATATACATATAAAATTTTATGAAAAGTAGAAAAAATCAGTTATGAACATTAATGACAAAATCTCACTTGTCTATGACTTTCTTACACGTGTATTTATTTTTCAAAAATTCAAAACAGAAGAAAGGTCTTGACTGACCCCTTGTGGTCAAAATAGTTTATATAATGAAATGAAAGTATTTACCATTATCTTCAAAATCATCATCTTTTAACCACCAGGGTGTGGAATTTTTCTTCTTCAAATCTTTTTTTCTATGACGTCTATGTGTCTTCTCTGAGTTTTCAAATGAATCATCTGAAAGAGACTAAAACAACAGGGTAAGTTTTTAAAAAAATTATGTATACTATTATCACTTTTAAAAAGTCTCATTTATATTAATGGCTAGAATGCTGAATGTACAGTCAGGAAGGCTCTATAGACAGCTTCTGACACTAACTCTGTGACCTTAAACAGCCATTTAACCTCTTATTTGCCTCAAACAACTTCCTAAAACTTAGCTAAATAATCACTATCTGTTCTGGTAAAAGTTTTCCCAGTAGTTGTATCCTAAGAAATCACAGCTTTGTAAAATATTACATTTATATCTATATTTATAAAAATGACATTAAAATTGTTATTTATTGTTAATTGGAAACTGACTCTTAATCGATAAAATATTTAAAATCTTTTCCTCTAAAACATATCATTAAATGGTTCCATTCTTAACTTAAGCTATCATAATTAATGATTTCAAATTATTGTTTTTAATCAACTAAAAAAGAACATTTTAAAATGGAAGTCTGTAGTTTATTAAAATACATAAAACCTTAGCAAAAATGACTTACATCAACTGAGTTACAAATACCGAACTCCATTACATTTTTTGAAAAATATCCTTAGAAAGGTGAATCCTAAATATGTTTATATGTAATGCTGAAAATTACATTACTGAGGGAAAAAACAGATAAGTACTAATGACAGTTATACATTATAGTGAAGATAAACTTTTAGGTATTCTAATTGTACATATAAGAGAGTTATAGATCTACTATACCCCTATTACAATTGGGAATTGAAATTATGGCTATAGCAAGCACTACTAAAAAATAATCAATGAAATAGTTCTTTGACATTTTTTAAACTGTGAAAAAAAAAATGTAATTGGGGCAGCTAGGTGGCGCAGTGGATGGAGCACCAGCCCTGAAATCAGGAGGAGCTAAGTTCAAATCTGCTCTAACACAATATTTCCTAGCTGTGTGACCCTGTACAAGTCACTTAACCCCCATTGTCTCAGGGGGAAAAAACAACAACATGTATTACTAAGCATTCCTAATAGTTAATGTCTCCATTACCAGTATCAAAACATACAGCTTCTTACTTATGCTCAAATTCTTTTTGAGAAATTTTAAACATAGATATGAAATTCAAACATTATTAATCACTTGTGGAATCTGAGAACATTAAAGTCAGGAGAAAAAAAAAATCTTTCTTAGCTAAACTGATCCGTGGATAAATGAACAAAAGTCTGCAAATGGGAATACTTGAAACTTTTGTTATGTTAGATAAGCAATTAAAACTGACAAGAGAGGAAAAAAGATGCCTGGCCACAGCTGGCCCATGTTTAAATATGGTCTCCTTTAATGGTTTTTTTTTTATACATTTCTTACACATAACTTTACAGGTTGAGTTTAATTTGGCTTCAATATTTTTTGCAAGCACTTTCTCTCAGATATGGGTGCACTGTACCTTGTAAAAGCTCTTGAAATAAACAGGCATGTTTAAATATTCCTTGATGTTTCTAGGACAGTAGCTACCATTAGGACAAAAGTAACAAAGCTAAGGTGTTCATATTCACAGAATATGAATATATAGAAACATCAGGTATCAAGAAACTCCCTTATTAAAACTACCACAACAAATAACAAAGTTTGTGCTTGATACATAGGGCCCTAGGACATATCATTGTTTCCTAAATCATGGCTGGACTTTCAGAGGTTACCAATCCACAATTCACTAGGCCCTACTCATGCCTGCTACAAGGTAGGCCCAGAGAATATATCAGCTCTTGAGTTTAGCTACAAACATATCACTTCCTGTTTCAGTCTATCTCCCCCAAGACACAAGGATATAGCCTGCCACAAGGCTGCCCAGTTGAAGGCCTTTGTTGTTGTTGTTAAGTAGTTCAATCATGTCCTACTCTTCCTGACATTGTGGACTTTGGCATGTTAATTCTTTACGTAAAGTATTCTTGGCAAGGGTACTGAAGTGCTTTGCCATTTTCGTTTCCACTGGATTAAAGCAAATTGAGATTAAGTGACTTGTCCAGTGATGCAGAGCTAGTGTTTGAGCCTCTCTTTGAGCTCAGCTCTTCCTGATTCCAAACCCTGCACCAGATCCACTGATCCCTTTTGGATTTACTTTGAATTTTCTGGTTATCTGCCTACATCTACGGGCCTCTTCAAAATTATGATTAAAATGAATATAACACACAGGAAATAACGTTTAAAGACACATGTAAAATTTATTCAAATGTAATAAAAGTATCTTAACAAATAAAAAAGAAATTAAATAATTGAATAAATAACCACTGTTCAAAGTTACATCTTGCCTGCATACTAAAAAACACAACCTCTTAAATAATTTACATATATATTCCTATACCTAGCAAACTGCCTAGGAAATACTTTGTAGAATAACTAACTTAATTTTGAAAAACAAAAGTCCAAAATCTCAAGGAAAATGAGAAAAAGAATGACAAAAGGCACAATAATACCATACTTCAAACTATATTATAAAACAGTTGTCATCAAAGCTACTTTGTAATACTAATTAAAAATCAGAAAAGCAAATCCACTAAACAGACTAAATAAGCAGGAAAGAAAGCAATCAAAAACAGTAGCCCAGTAGTTAGTAAACCCCAAAACATAAGTTAATGGATAAAGCATTCCCTTTTTGGTAAGAACTACAAGGAAAACTGAAAAGCAGCCAAGCAGAAATGAGTTTTGGAGCAACATGATAAGCTTTTACAATGATAAGCTATAAAGAGAAACAGTAACAAGAACAATTAATACTTAAATAGCAATTTAAGATTTTTTTCAGCACTTTACAAATATTATTTTATCCCCATAAGAACCCTGGGAGATAGGACCTTTTATTATCATTCCCACATTATTGAGGCATACAGGAATTAAGTGACTTGCCCAGCCAGTATCACTTGGCTAATAATTCTCAGAGGGCAAATATGAATTCAAGTTTTCCTCATTCCTGTTTCAGCTCTGTTCATCGTGCCATCTAGCTGCCCCCTGCAGATGACTGAACATAAGTGTACATCATTTAAAAAAAAGAAAGAAAGAAAGAAAGAAAGAAAGAAAGAAAGAAAGAAAATACAACTAAGTATTCAAATTCTACGTGTCAGTAGATGGCAGTGATACTCCAAGAACACAGGCTTTTTCGTAATTAAAAAAATAAAGGAGACCTTTCTAAAATCCTGTACTTTAAAGCAGAGGTTCTAGATCCAAAGCCAAAGTGGGCCATGGACAGAGTAGGAGAGTTCTCTGAACATGGATGAGGAAAAAATTAAATCTTTATTTCAAAGTAATTGGTTTGTTTTGTAATCTTATGTATTTTATTTTATACATTTAAAAACATCCTGAGAAGGGATGTCCATGGACAGCCAAAAGCATTTATGTCCTCAGAAAAGTCAAGAACCCCAGCTTTAAAGTAAGGATTTTTAGTAGTTGGAATTAAAGAAACAAATAATACTTTTAAAAGATGGGCTAATTATCCTTATTCAAAAAAAGTTTTTAGACTTAACATTTTCCAAATATTATATAGCACTATGTCAGAAGCATATTATTAAGCATATGTATTAAACATCATTTAGCATCTAACACACTATCCCCTCCCCCTCTCCTCTATCTCCTACAGAAAGAATGTATTTTTATATTTATGAGAAGCTCTGTCAGTCCCATGAAGTTATGAATATTAAATCATCCTAAAGAAAAGCAAGACCTAAACTAATCTATTTATTTAGCGCTATACCAATCAGACTCCCAAAAAACTATTTTAATGAACTAGAAAAAATAATAACAAAGTTCATATGGAAAAACAAATGTTGGAATCCTTACAAACTGCTAACTCATTAGAGTTGATAGATTGTTGATCTGATCTTACAAGAAGATGTTTTGGGCCAGAACCTGAAACAAGGTACTAAGTAGAACTAATTAGTACAATGCTTATGTTTACACCTTTACTCATCGGAGTTCACAAGTATGCCAGAAACTTTGTAACTTTGTGAGTTCATACCTCCCTTGAAGCTCTTTGGGCCAGAGAGCACTATGGGAGAAAACCCATAATCCCTCTCTCTCGTATCCCACAATTCATCCCTCCTGTATAAAAGAAACAGACAGAGGCTCTCGGTAAGATTTCCGCTGAATTACACCAGAAGCCCTCTCTCTGAGGCAAGAGAGATTCACGAGAATATTTTCCATCTTTGTGCTGGTTGGAGGCAGAAGAAAGCAGAGGCAGAGGCTGAAGGACAAAACCCTTGGATTTGGAGACATTTGGAGGGAGCTCTTGGAACCAAGCAGAGAGATAGACCTCTAAGCTAACTGGGCTATATTAGAGACAATAAAAGATCTGAACTTTTATCACCTGGCTGCGTTTTGAGAAAAAGCTCACCACAAACAAAAGGTCAAGAATTTCAAGGGAATTAAAGAAAAAAAAATCAAATGAAGGTGGCCTAGCTGTACCAGATCTAAAATTATATTATAAAGCAGTGGTTACCAAAACCATTTGGTATTGGCTAAGAAATAACTAGTTGACCAATGGAATAGGTTAGGTTCAAAGGACAAAACAGCCAATAATTTTAATAATCTAGTCTTTGACAAACCCAAAGACCCCAGTTTTGGGGATAAGAACTCATTATTTGACAAAAATTGTGGGGAAAATTGGAAATTAATATGGCAGAAACTAGGCATTGACCTTAACACTGTACACCAAGATAAGGTCAAAATGGATTCATGACCTAGGCATAAAGAATGAGATTATAAATAAATTGGAAGAGCATAGGATAGTTTACCTCTCAGACTTGTGGAAGAGGAAGGAATTTATGACCAAAGAAGAACTAGAGATCACTATTGATCATAAAAGAGAAAATTTTAATTATATCAAATTGAAAAGTTTTTGTACAAACAAAACTAATGCAGACAAGATTAGAAGGGAAGCAATAAACTGGTAAAACATTTTTACAATCAAAGGTTCTGATAAAAGCCTCATTTCCAAAATATATAGAGAATTGACTCTAAAAGAAATCAAGCCATTCTCCAATTGATAAATGGTCAAAGGATATGAACAGACAATTCTCAGACAAAGAAATTCAAACTATTTCTAGTCATATGAAAAGATGCTCCAAGTCATTATTAATCAGAAAAATGCAAATTAAGACAACTCTGAGATACCACTACACACCTGACAGATTGGCTAGAATGACAGGGAAAGATAAAGATGAATGTTGGAGGGGATGTCAGAAAACTGGGACACTGATACACTGTTGGTGAAATGTGAATACATGCAGCCATTCTGGAGAGCAATTTGGAACTATGCTCAAAAAATTATCAAACTGGGCCTATCCTTTGATCCAGCAGTGTTTCTACTTGGCTTATACCCCAAAGAGATACTAAAGAAGGGAAAGGGACCTGTATGTGCCAAAATGTTTGTGGCAGCCCTGTTTGTAGTGGCCAGAAACTGGAAATGGAGTGGATGCCCATCAATTGGAGAATGACTGAATAAATGGTGGTATATGAATATTATGGAATATTGTTGTTGGGTAAGAAATTACCAGTAGGAGGATTTCAGAAAGGCCTGGAGAGATTTACATGAACTGATGCTGAGTAAAATGAGCAGGGCCAGGAGATCATTATATACTTCAACAACAATACTATATGATGATCAATTCTGATGGACATGGCCATCTTCAGTAATGAGATGAATCAAATCAGTTCCAATAGAGCAGTAATGAACTGAACTAGCTACACCCAGCGAAAGAACTCTGGGAGATGACCATGAACCATTACATAGAATACCCAATCCCTCTATTTTTGTCTCTCTGCACTTTTGATTTCCTTCACAGGCTAATAGTACCTATTTCAAACTCTGATTTTTTTTGTACAGCAAAATAACTGTTAGGACATATATGCTTTAACATACATAACATATACTGGTTAACCTGCCTTCAGGGGGAGGGGATGGGGGAAGGAGGAGAAAAATTGGAACAAAAGGTTTGGCAATTGTCAATGCTGTAAAATTACCTTTGCACTTAATTTGTAAATAAAAAGCTATAATAAAAAAAAAAAGAAAAAGAAAAAGAAAAAGCAAGGAAGCTCTTTGTGTCTCCTTTGTGCCAAACTACCACTACTACTCTGTCCATTTCAGCCCATGGTGGAGGCATCTCAGAACCTTGAGCCAAGAGTCATGATGAATGCATTTCTAGACCACTGGGCCTGCTTCAAGTCTAAGGCCTACAGCCAGCCTCAAAGCAAGCGATCCATGTGAAGGAAGGGCTGAACATTTTTACCAACACCAATACTTACTACTAACAGCTAAAGATGAGTAGGTAAATGCAAAAGCCCCAGTAGCTCCTCTACAACCCAACTTCTTAAGACGGTGGATTGTGACCCCCATATGAGATCACATAATTGAATGTGGGGGTAGCAAAATTATGATTTATCAGTAAATGTTTGATTAGTATACTTATCATGTAAAAGTATCTCAGGTGAAAAGGGGCTGTGGATGAAAAAAGTTTAAGAAGTCTTGCTTTATTCCAGGGGTCCTTAAACTATGGCCCATGGGCCAGATGCAGCAGCTGAGGACATTTATCCACCTCACCCAGGGCTATGAAGTTTCTTTATTTAAAGACCCACAAAACAAAGTTTTTGTTTTTACTATAGTCCAGCCCTCCAACAGTCTGAGGGACAGTGAACTGGCCCCCTATTTAAAAAGTTTGAGAACCCCTGCTTTAGACTATAGGCCTTGTTTGCAGCCCAGTATTTATAGCCATTATCCAAACAAATTAAAATTTGTGGAGATGTGACCTGGTAACTGCCCCCACAGCTGCTTCTATCTCTATTTCCTCAGCAGTTGTAATTACTGAAGATCCTGGAAAAAAGTTCTGGTCAGTAACTTCCTTGTCACTGCCAAATGGTTCAACATCAGAATAAACATGATTTTATTAATGGAAATTACAGTTTTAAAAGTGCTTTGTTTTCTGCTTTGAATTACACCTAAAAACATCACTGGAGCTTTCCTAAGTCAATCTGACTTAGAAGCTGAAATCTCTTCCTATATATGTTGTCTCCCTGTGAGAAGGTGAATTCCTTAAAGGCAGGTTTGGTCTATTTTTTCTATTTGTATCCCTAGTGCTTAGAACACACAGTGATCATTTAAGAAGTGCTTTTTAACAAATTCATTCATTGTCCTATAAAGTCCATAGGCACATTTATGTTTTGGGAATATAATATTTATTCTAAAGGTAGCTATGGTATAATCAAAGCAAATGAATTAATCCATTAACCTAATTAATAAACTAAAGATTTGATATATTGTCTCAATCTGGTTCACACTTCCAAGTTTTTAGGACTAGTTATGTCAAACATTCCTGGAAAAAGGCTTGCCCATCCAGATTTATGGGTAAGGTAGTCATTTACATTAGGATTTCCAAAAAAGTCCAAATAATTTTCTTCTTGACTATGAAATAAAAAGTACTATTTGCAGTCATAAGATCTGGCTTCTAAACTCAGACTTTATTCCTTACTTTGAGGAAAATCCTGAATAAGTCATTTAATTCTGGGATTCCATTTTCTCAACCATAAAATGAGTCCATTAAAACAGATGGGTCTTTTCTCTTCCAACTCTAAAGCCTATCTTGTAATTCTGAATATTTTAGAAGCCAAAGAATAATTACTTTGGAGGGTTCATCAAGGCAAACACACTTAGAGCTTCCCTAGATTAAATGGAATTTGAGGGAACGTTCCCATAATGGCTTAGAAGAGATAAAATACAAATATATTTATGATAGGAACTTGGTTAGATCAACAATTTTCTACTTGTTAGGGAAGGTACTTCCCCAACTATGCCCCAGGCTATCTTCTTTCTATACTATCCCTTGATGAGGTCACCTGTTGTTATGGGCCAGAACTTTGAACTTGAAACAAAGGATTCTTACAAGGTACTAAGTCAGTGGAATTGATAGAGATAATAGTTATCTAATTTAGCATGGTTCAGTGTGATTGATTTAATCCTATAAGAAGATGTTTATGGACCAGAACTTGAAACAAGGTGTAAGTGGAATTGAGGAAACAATGGTTAAATCTAGTTTAGCAGTGATTTAATCCTACAACAAATGATGGTTTCCTAGTGATATAATGATTAGTTTGTACTCAGTGTGGAGCATATAAACTAGAAGCCTCAGCCAGGGAGATTCAGAGAAATTTGGAGAGAAGGAAAAGGACTGGCGGCAGGAGCCTAAGCTCTCAGAACCAAGGGGAGAAATTCAGTTCGATCTTAGGTCTTCCGGGTAGCTGGCCTGGACTCCTGCACTTTTCCCACTAAGACCAATGTCAGACTGAAAGGCTTTCCAGAAAGCTGCCCAGCCTCAGGAAGGAGATAATACAGGATCTGGACTATAAGAAAGATAACTGGGTCCCAGGAAAGGAGACAAGACTTTGAAAGAGACAATAATAAAGGATTTGGACTTTTAAAACCTGGCTGTACTTGTGGTGATTACTGAACTGAAACGAAGGCTGCCTTCAGAAACTCCAACATTACAACCTGTTGCTAGTTCAATTTTAATCTCCAACCAGATTACTTTATAATCTACACAATCATTTGCAATTTCTCTTACAAACTAATCCCACCTAAGGTCCCCTATCTTAAATTAAGCATGTTTCAAAATGAACTCTCTTTTTCTGAAAAACTTTGTTTACTCTAAACTTCCCTATTTCTGCTTTGTGAACAACAGTCTCTCAGATTTGTAACCTTGGAAGATATGCTTCCTTCCCTCTTCCCTCACCTTTAGTTCCCTACATCCTATCAATTTCTAAGTCCTAGAAATTCAATCTTTATAACAGTTGTGTCTGTCCTTATTTTCCATTCACACAAGCCATTATCTCATTTAAGATCCTATCATCCATTCAATTGGAGTATGACAATAGCCTCTTAATTAGTTTCCTTACTGTCATTCTTTCACTTCCACCATCCTTCATACAGCACCCAAAATTATATTCCTAAAGCACAGGTCTGACCATATTACTTCCAGGCTCAAAATCTTTCAGTGGTTCCCAAATGACCATTATTTCTAAGATAAAATACAAATTTATTAGCATTTTATAGCTTTCTATAATTTCAACCTATCTTTCTGGCTATACTTTACATTATAGATCTAAATAAATTCCACAATTCAGACAAACTACACTGCTAGCTGTTCCCCAAACTAAATGTTCCTTCTCTCTCCATCTCTATATCTAGAATATGCTCTTTCTTCCTCTCTATCTTTCAGGATCTTTATCTTTGATAAAGGTATAGCTCAATCAGCACTTTCCTGAAGGAAACCTTTCTTTGTCAGTTATTATTCTCACTCATCTCTTTTCTGCCCTCCTTACCTTCTAGTTGGTATCGCAATTATCTATGTACATGTTACATTCTCATAGTATAATGTATCAACTAAAATCCAAACTTTTACAGGAAACTTTTCTTAACTCTTCTTACTTCTATGTCTTCCCTCTGCTAATTATTTCTTGTTTATTCTATATATAAGTTATTTTGCATATAGTTTTTTCCATGTTGTCTCTTTTGTTAAGTTGCAAGCTCCTTGAGGGCAAGAACTGTCTTTTTCCTCTTTTTGCATCCCAGTACTTAGCACAGAGCCTGATACATAGTAGACAGCTAACAAAATGTTTATGGACTACAATGTAGTATCTTTTCCAATAGGAGGTATTTGTTTTTGTCCGTGTTTTCCTATTACACATAGTTGGCCCATAGTAATCAAGACTCAACAATTATTTATTAAATGCCTAATATGTAACCTGTCACTGTATTACATGCTGAGATAAAAAAAAAAAAGTTCCTGCTATCAAAAAGAAGAGGTCTAATGGTGTAGATAAAACAGGAATAGCTAATAAACAAGGTACATAAATGTGATATAAACATACATATGAAAAGCTGAAAGCTAGAAGGCAGAGGTAAAGAGGGAAAGATTTTTAGGCATGGGGTCAGTGAAAATGCAGGGAATATAGATATGCAGTGTCAAGGTTCAAGGAACAGCAAAGAAGTCAGTGTTACTGGATGGCAGAGCAAGTGGAAAGGAATAAAGATAAGAAGACTGGAAGGAAAGGAAGAGGCCATAATAGAAGGGTTTCAAAAACCAAAGAGAGGATCATCATAGGGTTAATGGGGAACTACTGGAGTTTACTGAATAAGGAGATGATATGATCAGATCTGCCATTGAAGAAGATTATTTTAATAGCTGAGTAGAGGAAAAAGTGGAGTGGGGAGAGATTTGAAGCATGGAGACCAAAAGATTGCTATAACAGTTTAGGCCAGTAGTTGTATCAGAGGGAAGAAGGGAGTAAAATTTATAAGAGAAATTATAAAGATAGAATTGACAGGACTTGACAAATGATTCAATATGGAAGGGTAAGACAGAATGAGGAGTTGGTTGTGAGCCTGGGAGACTGAGAGGTTGGTGCCTCTGACATTAATATGGAATTATACAAGTGAAAGGAATGGGGGGGAAATATGAGTTTAGTGTGAGATACACTGAATTTAAGGTATTTATGGGATACTATATGGCAGTTGGAGATGACCTATCTTGGATAGGTCAGGAGAAAGGTTAAGGGCAGATTAATATATCTGAGAGTCATCTTTATAGAAGTAATAAATCCATGGGAAGGAGAAGAGGACCCAAAATAGTATGGTGGGAATATAGCCATAGTTAGTGGACATAGTTTGGATGACTATTGAGCAAAGAAGAGTGAGAAAGCATGCTTTACTTTACCCTTACCCTTAATCCCCTACATCCAATCAGTCCCTAAGTCCCAGTAATTTTATCTTTAAACACCTGTCCTCTTCTTTCCATTCACATAGCCATCATCCCCAGTCAGGGAATTTGAATCAATTATTCAGTGGATCAAGAAGGGAAAGGGTAAGTTCCAATACTTGGAGGTCAACCAATAAGGCTCTGGGCTTTCTTAATAAATTTTAAGACAATTAAAGAGTTAAGATGGAGCCTGAGGCAGAGACATGATGGTTGTTATAGGTGAATTCCACACAATGAGACATATAGTTCTCTATTTCTCCAATCAGTGAGCTTTCAGGTCTCCTAGACTTGGATTTCCTGACAAAGTTTGAATACAAATAATAATAACTGGGATTTACTTAATAATTAATATTCATTGTTTTATTTAGACCCTTAAATAATCCCATGAAATGTTGTAGTAGTAATAGTACCATGTCAGAGCACTGTTATGAAAGCCAGAGAAGAGAGTGTCAAGGAGATGAGCGTAATCTGAAGTGTCAAACTTAAAGAGGTCAAGGATGAAGATTGAAAACATGAGTAAATGTTGTTGAATCGAACGAATGTTTGATTCTGTTAACTTAATCAAAACACATTTTTCATGTCAATAGATTTAAACTTGTGATTATCTGTACTCTATTAAGAATTAAAATCCAAATAAAATTACAGAATAAAATCAAGCAATTATTAGAGATGGAAGGAATATTAAAGAAAATTTGATCCAATCTCTCATTAAAGGGATTTTGCCAATGTTAAAGAACTACAACAAGGACCTAGATCTTCTTTATCTGTTCAGTTTTCTTTATATATCATCCTGCTCCTCAAAAGATGACTAGGTGATCAGGAAGCATATAAAACCAAATTCAAAATATAATTGTTCAGGCACTGAGCTAGAACCACAGACAGGACAGAGAAAGGGGAAGAATATACAAAGAAGACAGTCGATTTCCTCAATTAAGAAGATATTCCAGCTTATCAGCCTTTAAAAAATACAAACTTACCTCTTTCATAAATTGTTCAAACTCTTCATCTAGCTTTTCCTTTGAATAATGATGAGCCATAATCAGCAGGTAGTTTTCAACTCCCAAAGCAAATATTCACAAATTATTTACACAAATGGAAACACTAAAAGGAAAAAAAAGATACACAGCTTTTGAACCATTGTATATTTCAGAAAGCAAATAAGCATATAATGATAAATTTTGTAATTAGCATATTTAGAAAGTGCCTAAAGACAAAAAAATTCAGCATTATTCTCTTACAAATTTACCATATATTCAAGTACTAACCATTCAATACAATTTAAACAGCAATCAACACAGTATCTCCAGTTCCTTGAGCAATCTGTTTAGGAAGTAGTTTCCAACAGTTTGCTTTTCTCATATTCTGTCTAGTTTTTACTTCAATTATCCAGAATTTATTTCACTTTTGAAACACTGTATTTTTAAACAGTAGTTTTTAAAGTAATTTTTCAATTTATACAGATAATTAGTGAGAAAAAAACAAACCAGAAAAGGCAAATTAATAAAGCCTTCCTTAAATGCAGAGATTTCTTTTTAAAGAACTATAAATTGTACAGATACAAGATCTTTTACAAATGTATATAAGAAACACCTTTCAGTTACAAAAACTCTTCTAAACTTTTTATATAAAGACAAAACAAGGCTTCACTTGACAAGTTAGGATACTGGGAAGCACCAAAATACAGATATATAACATTTATTGCTAAGTCTCCTAATGGGTGCCTCTTTTCATTCAAAAGTCTTTATTTTAGGCAAATTTACTATTTTATAAATAATTACAAATATTATTATTTACTCATAGTAAGTGTAAAACATAGTGTCTTCCATTACTGGTGAAAATACATCTCACACAGAAATAATAAGCATAATCACAGAATTATATAAAATTAATATACATAGTAATATTTTAACCTTTAAAACACTATGTGACAGCTAACAGTGGATCTTTTGCGTTTAGTCTTCTTTGGGTCAATTGACCATTCACTATTAAATAAATACGTGTAGTGACACCTTGATACCGAAGACCTACAAAGGAATCATGCGTGCCGATTTGTTCTGATTTCCTAATTTAACACTGACTGGCCTTTCAAAGACTTGAAGCCCTTCCCGCCTCAAGATTCAAACAGTGCCAACTGGGCATTCAGGACGCGAAAGGAGGGAAGAGCTCTAATCTTTGTTAAGTTCAGTACGACACTTCGGCAAAGCAATCCAAAACACAACTACAGATCATTTTCTAGAAATTTTATACACACATGGTGCAACGTGCGCGCACACTCACGTACACACGAGTTCAACATATATACTTTCAGTTGCTTATTTACAAGCCTCGTATGTGCCACTCTCACATACACATACACTGCATCCCATCATGCAGTTTTACACACACACATACACTGCATCCCATCATGCAGTTTTACACACACACATATACACTGCATCCCATCATGCAGTTTTACACACACACACACACACATACACATATACACACACACTGCATCCCATCATGCAGTTTTACACACACACACACACACACACACACACACACACACTTTTCACTCACTCTTAAGACTCCTCTCCTCTAGGTAGCGGGACGAGAGTTCCGGCCGCTTCTCAGCAGGAAGGGGAACAGCCTCACAACCACTGCCCCTTTCTGCTCAGGGAAGCTCTGCCGGCTTAGGAGCTCGCGGGCGGTTTCCTGGAAGCGGGAGAAAGAGAGGGCGGGCGGGAGAGCCAAGTTCTAAGACCATAGGTTGGGGCGCAGCCGAGGGCAAGGGAGCGGGGCGCCAGCGAGTCCAGACACCGAGGACCTCGAAAAAGGGTTGGACTAGACTCGCAAGCCGGGAAGGACAAAGGAGACCTGGACGCCTCTCTGCAGCTCCAGGAGCCACTCAAAACGGGTACCCAATAGTTACTAAGGGAACCGACCGGCGCCACGGAACTCTTGGAGATCAGCTGACCAAACACTGGGTTACAATCACGTGACACATGAGCCAACATCACCCCGCTCCCTCCTTGCGCGCTCTTGTAATGGGTTGGTTCAGACTCTAAAGGGACGGAGGGGACCTTTGCATCCACATGAAGTTTGTCCTCTTAGAAGAGCTTGAGAAACTTTGAAACAATTAATTCAGTGGGCTATGGACAGGTAGGGTGGGTTCCAGCATCTACTAATAAGGTCAACCAATAACGCACTGAGTTGTCTTTAATAAATTGTGAGACAATTAAGGGGTTAATATAGAATCTGAGACAGAGGCATGATGGTCTTTATAGGCGAATCCCACTGCCTCATGGGACATGTAGTTCTTATCCTCAAACCGAGCGCACATAGGGATCTTCCCACCAAAGTTTGATGTATGAGGGATAATAATTGGGATATACTTACCAATTTACTTTATTTCATTTGGACCACTAACACAATTCTGTGAATTAATTAAATTAAATTAAAAGTCATTCAATTTCACATGCATTTATAAAATGCTTGCTTATTAAGTGCCAGGTACTGTGTGCTTAGTCACAGGGATACAAATACAAACCGCACTTGCTCTCAAGGAACTCACAGTCTGATGGGGAGACATTAAACAACTAAATTACAAAATGTATATATAAAATAAACGTACATGTATGTATAAACGTATATATTTATGTTTCTATAAATAGAGTCTTGCATATTAAATATGTATCTATGTGAGAAATGCATATATAAATATAAAGAGATACATATTTAAAAACACATTTTGTTTACTAAAAGCACTATATCTAGAAATATAAATAAGTGCATACATGCTTGAATATATATGTGAAAGTAGATTATACATATATTTGTATATATCTATATTCCTTTCTCAGTCTGTCTACCTCTCTGGTAATGGTGAAGACCTCTTGCAGAAGGTGGTATTTGACTTGAGTCTTGAAGGAAGCAAGAATTTGGAGGAGAGGGAAGAATAATCCAAGCATGATGTAAAGTGTAAAATAAGGGAGAGAGGAAATTGAGTGTCAAAGTATTTTCTCAGGAACAGAAAGATAGCCAAAGTCACAAAATATTAGAATATATGAAAGAAATTAAAATACAGGAAGACAGGAAAGGCAGAGAAGTTTGCAAAGGACTTTAAAGTCCAAACAGAGAATTGAATCCTGATAGTAATGGAGAGTTAGTGAAGTTTATTGGATTAATGGAAGAGTATGTGACAATAAGGCCTCTTCCAGAAGAGAGTGATAGACAATGTCAAAGGCTACAGAGAACACAAGAAAAATGATGATTTAGAAAAGGATATTATATTTGACAATTTAAAAAGTATCTGTAACTTTGCACACAACAAACCATATGATATACATTTATTAAATATGAACTATGTGTCAGGCATTGCACTAAGCAATGGGGATATGAATGAGAAAAATTTAGTTTTTGCCTTAAAGGAATTAACATTGTAATAAGAAAAAAAGATAATATGAAAAAGAAAATTGTAAAGGAGGTCATTCCCTAGAAGGTACCTGTTACAGGGCCATATTGATCATTTTAAGAGTTTAAACCACACAAAGTAGTTGTTGGTCATTGAAGAAAACATACTCAGTTGAATAATGATATTTGAATCCAAACTACAACAGAGAGGACAGATATGGGATATTAGCTGGCAAGGTAATCTGAAGTATAACTGAAAAGAGACTTAGATTTAATTATTTGTTCATGATAATATATTAATTGCCAGAGGTTGGATTTGAACTTCAGCTTTTCCATAATGCAAGTCCCATGATTTACCTAATGGGCTATATGATGTCGGAGTTTAAAGGGCTTTGCAATTTAGCTAATTCAATCCCATCATTTTGTATACAAGGAAACATGTCTTCTAGGTATTGACAAAGCTATACTGGCTAACTCTTAGTTCAGTACTCTGTGCAATAAAGAAAGAATGACTTTTCATTTCTATTAAACACATGTATTTTGTGTGAGGTAAAGCATCCTTTCCCCATGGAAAAAGAGCTAGCTGCAGAATCAGAAAACCTTGAGTTCAGCCTTTGTTAGTACTGGCTTTGTGAACTTGGATAAATCAGTGCAACTCTCAATTTAGTAAGCAGGTTATTAAATACCTACTGAGTGCCAGGCAATGTTATTATTTATTTATTTATTTATTTTTGCTTTTCCTGGCAGTGTTCTAATAGCTAGCAATATAAATACCAAAACAAACCCAGCTGTTGTCCATTATCTAAATTATAATTATCTGGGATCCACTGAATATGTGGCTAGTGAAAAATATAAATGGAGTATTTGCCTCCATAAATTCATAGTAGCAATTAGCAGGAGGACCAGATAAAATGGGAGGTAACTGACTCTGTCCTGTTCAAGGTTTGGAGACAGTTAAGTAGGATAAAGACTAAGCTTTGCTTGAAGTGCTTATACACAATTAACTCATAAATATTAACTTCTCCCTCCCCGCTCCCCTCCCCCCTCCCAGAGGAGCTAAGACTCATTTTAATGATCATGCAATGTATATGGTGGGAACATATCTATAGGTAAATATATAATAGTCATACTGGGAAGTTGTAACCCTAGAGTACCCAGAAAATGAAGAAACAGGGGAGGGATTTTGTGTCTGGGAATAGGGATATAATGCTTGAGCCTCCTCTCTCCTGATATGTGACTATTCACACACCCACTTCTGCAGTTGTGTGTAATAAAACAAATTTTTAAGTTCACCCTATTCTGAGTCCAATAGGTTTATTTCTCACAATTAGATTTCAGCAGGAGCTTTGGATTGGCATGGAGAAAAAAATATACATTTTTATTTTCTCTAACCTGTAACTGAAATTTAGCATTTCTTCAATTATGAATGTAGGGAATAAACCCCCTGTGATATTAGTAGTATCTTGTAACTGTCAAAGGGATCTCTGACACACACAAAAAGGTTGGGAACCCCTACTCCTAATTCTAAATCTCAGAATAGGTACTAATTATTGGTAAAGGAAGCTTCCTCACAATAAGCTCATTATACAGATGAAATCACAGGTCCACTATGCAAACCACCACTCCATCCAATACATATGTGCATATAGACATATACATACATATACATACATATATGTATAAATATATAATACATATACAGATAAGCATATACATATGAATTAATAGCTATACATATGCACACAAATAATATATTTAAGGCACCATATTAGATCTTTATTCAACAAGCATTTATTTGTTTCTATCATGTGCAATTTAATAAAACTGATAAAGAGACAAAACAAAATAAACATAACTTTCAAAGAGTTTACATTTTCCTGCTGGGAGAATACAATATATACAAGAGATTACAACATGTATACAAGGATTAAGTCATTTAATCTCTTTGAAACTTAATTTCTTCATTTATAAAAACATTCTTTTGATAGCTCCAATTTTCTTGAAGAAATCACTTGTCTTTCCCATTCTATTGTTTTCTTCTATTTCTTTGTATTTCTCATTAAAAAAAAAAAAACAAAAAAACTTGATCTTTCCTTGCTCTTCTCTTGAATTCTAAATTCAGTTGGCTATACCTTTCCCTTTCTCCTTTTCCTTTTGCTTTCACTTCTTTACACAGCTATTTGTAAAGCCTCATCAGATAACAATTTTGCTTTCTCACTCTTCTTCTTTTTTTTTTTTTTTTTTTGGATTTTTTTTTTGTTGTTGATGATGCTTCCTGTACAATATTGAAAACCTCTATCCATAGTTCTTCAGGCAGACCTTACCTACCAGGTCTAATCTTTTAAATCTATTCATCACTTCCACATCATATTCATAAGGAATGTTATTTAGGTCAGATCTATATGATCTGATGGTTTTCCTTACTTTCTTCCAATTTAAATTTTGTATTAAGAAGAATCTGCGACATGGTCAGCTCCAGGTCTCATTTTGACTGAACTGTAGCAGGGGTCCTCAAACTTTTTAAATAGGGGGCCAGTTCACTGTCCCTCAGACTATTGGAGGGCCGGAGGATAGTAAAACAAAAACTTTGTTTTGTGGGCCTTTAAATAAAGAAACATAGCCCTGGGTGAGGGGAATAAACATCCTCCACTCCCTGGCCATAATTTGAGGACCCCTGCCAGAGCTTCTCCTTGATGTTCTAATGGTATCCTTTTGGACTCTTGAAAAAGATCAGTGAAAAAGCTATGATCAGTGAGTTTTCTTTATAAAACTCTTAGTTTCTACCCTGTTTTATTTTATACTCTTAAGGCCAAACTTGCCTATTATTCCAATTATCTTTTGATTTCCATAGGAACAAATAAGGGAACTCTGTGCTATCAAAAAGTATAAGTCTTTCAGAAGTGAGTCTAAATAAGTAGAACTATAGAACCAAAGCAAATATGCCCAATTGTGGGCTGTGCTATATATAGTTCAACAGATCAGAAAATGTTCCTTTTGTTAACTGTGTCACTCTTATAAATAAATAATGCAGCACTGAGGATGGATGTTTAAATTGGAAAAGAGAAAATCTGGTAGAAACATGTGAACTACGTTTTTTAAAAAGGCTGTCATTTCGAAAAGATTTGTCCTGCATATTTCTATAAGACAAAAACTAGGATCAAGAAGCAGGAATAACAAAGACAGTGTTTTTGTTCAATATCAATTTGACAATTATCAAAAGATAGACCGGGTTTCTTCTGAAATATTGAACTCGAATTAAGTGGAAGTGTCAAAAGAGATAGGCTGTATGTACATAGTATTCCCCCCTAGCTTAATCTCCTTCCAGACAATCTGGTCTATTTACTGTTCACCATAACATTCTGTTTCTCACCTCATATCTTTGTATGAGCCATACTTCATTTCTGAAACACATTCCTTCCTTCAGCGTCTTAGAATCTCTCCCTCCTTCAAAATTGGTTTAAAAACTACCACCTACACAAAATCTTTCCTAATTATTACCAGTTGTTAGTCCCCTCTTTCCTTCTTACTTTGTATTTATTTTGTATGTTTTCTCCCTTACCTAAATATGTCAGTGATTCAGTCAACAAGCATTTATTAAGCACTTACTGTATGCTTACTGTGCTAAGCACTAGGTTACAAACAAAAACAGCAAAGTACTGCCTGTGTACTTAAAGATCTCACATTCTAAGACAAACAGCATATAAATAATTAGATATAAAAGAGAATATAGAAGGTAATCTCAGAGGGGAAGGTACTAGTGATGAGATCCTGAGTCACCAAATGAGTTGGCAGGGAAAACCTGACATGGTTATACCCCGAGATAAGCAGAGAAGAGCACTGATGGGGATCAACCCAACCTTGGGGAGATTTTGGGTAACTCCACCTAACTGTATCCAAGCAGAAGGGCCAGTTATGAAGTCAACCCCACCTCCAAGTCCCTCCCTTCCTCCCTTCCCCTCTTCCCCTCTTCCTTTTTTTTCTCTTCCCCCCTTCCCCTCTTCCTCTCTTTTCTCTCCCTGCCTTGTTAAATTTTCTCTATAAATCTATTCATGCCATAAGCCATCTTTGCTGAATCTCTTTTAGGTTAGCCAGTTACAATAGTCTGCCTCCTGGTGTCTTTCTCATTACCTCTTTCCTCCCCCATGTCTCATACCATCCTGGTTAATTATGAGTTCCACTAGATAACTTGTCTTTTCCATTGCTAATTGTTAAAAATCCTTTTCTTTTCTTTTCCTTTCTTTCTTTTATTTTTTTTTGGATTTTCTTTTTTTAAATTTAAACATATGCATGTGCAATTTTTCAACATTGACCCTTACAAATACTTCTGTTCCAACTTTTTCCTTCCTCCCCTCCCCTCCCTAGATGGCAGGCAGTAGCATACATATTAAACATGTTAAAGTATATCTTAAATACAATATATGTGTACATATTTATACAGTGCTCTTGTTGCACAAGAAAAATCTGATTTAGAAAGGTAAAAGTAACCTGGGAAGAAAAACAAAAATGCAAGCACACAACAGAAAGAGTGTAAATGTTATGTTGTGGTCCACACTCATTTCTTTCAGTAGGTGTAGGTGCTTCTGTTCATCACTGATCAATTGGAAATGAATTGGATCTTCTCATTGCCAAAGATAGCCACTTCTATCATAATTGATTCTTGTATAGATTGTTGCTGAAGTGTATAATTATCTCCTAGTTCTGCTCATTTCACTTAGCATCAGTTCATGTAAGTCTCTCCAAGCTTCTCTGTATTCATCCTGCTTCATCATTTCTTGCGAAACCATAATATTCCATAATGTTCATAATTTACTCAGCCATTCTCCAATTGATGGGCATCCATTCAATTTCCAGTTTCTAGCCACTACAAAAAGTGCTGCCACAAACACTTTTGCACATACAGGTCCCTTTCCCTTCTTTAAGATCTCTTTGGGATATAAGTCCAGTAGTAACACTGCTGGGTCAAAGGGTATGCATAGTTTGAAAACTTTTTGAGCATAGCTTCAGATTGCTTTCCAGAATGGTTGGATCTGTTCACAACTCCACCAACAATGTATAGTGTCCCAATTTTCCCACATCATCTCCAACATTCATCATTATCTTCTCCTGTCATCTTAGCCAATCTGGGAGGTATGTAGTGGTATATCAAAATTGTCTTAATATGCATTTCTCTGATCAATAATGATTTGGAGCACCTTTTCATATGAGTAGAAATAGTTTCAATTTCATCATCTGAAAATTATTCATATCCTTTGACCATTTATTGATTGGAGAATGGCTTGATTTCTTACAAATCAGAATCAATTCTCCATATATTTTGGAAATTAACCTTTATCCGTACTTTTATCAGAATCAGAACCTTTAACTGTAAAAATGTTTTCCCAGTTTATTGCTTCCCTTTTAATCTTGTCTGCATTAGTTTTATAAAAACTCTTTTCTTGAGAACACTCCAAAATCTAATTCAAATTTACCATTCCTTGTGCCTATTTTATCTCTTCATTTTATCTATAACTTCTTCTCATAAATAAAAATACCTTTTAGCAAAAAGAAAGGCCATTGTGAATTCGTCACATGACCAAATCCCAACATTCGGTGCCTATACCAATACCATCATTTATTGATGTCTACACCAGTCTCATCATTTGGTGCCAATTACTCTCCTAAATCTCATCATTAGCACCTGAGGGGAATGGGACAGACCTCCTAACTAAGGTGGAATTTGATCTGAATCTTGAAGCCAAGGAAATCAGGAAATGGAAGTATAAGGCATAGTATTCTAAGCATGGGGGGGCAGACAAAGGCATGGAGACAGAAGATGTGTTGTCATCTAAAAGCAACAGTAGATAGTACTAGTGTAAATGAATTTTAGTGTGCATGGAAGTAAGTGAAGTATAAGAATATTGGAAAGAGACAAAGGGCATGGTTTATTAAGGATTTTAAATGCCAGTTAGAGGGGTTTATATTTGATTCTAGAGGTTATAGGGAGCCATGGACTGTCATTGAGTGGAGAAAGGGAAAGTTATATGATTAAAGCTGCTTTTCAGAAAAAAGAAAACTCTCAAAGCAAAACAAAACCAAATCCAAATACCTTGGCAGCTGAGTGGGAGATGAGTTGAAGTGGAGAATTTAAGAAGCAATAGATCTATTATCAGGCAAATTGGCAAGAGATGAATTTGAGGTGTATTAATGTGAATGGAGAAAAAAGGATATATGTACAAAGGAGGAGAGCGAAGAGGGAAATAAGAATTTACATATCAATTACTGCCTGCCAGGCAGTATTTTAAACATTTTACAAATATAATCTCATTTGATCCTTATAACCAACTAGCAAGATAAATAATATGCTTATCCTTATTCTATAGTTGAAAAAACTGAAACAGAGGTTAAATGATGTGCCAAGTATCACAGTGTCTGTCTGAATTCAGGTCTTTCTGACTCCAAACCCAAAGCTCTATCTATTGTGCCAGTGATATGTGAAAACAGTTGTGATAGCAGAAATGACTGAATTTGGCAAAAGACTGAATAGTAGAGTGACAGAGCAAAAAGTTAAAAATAATACTGAGGTTCTGAGCACACATGACTAAGAAGATAGTATTGTTCTCAATGGTAATAGAAAAAATTTAGAGGGTCATTTTGGAGAAAAGAGAATAAATTGAATTTGGGGTAATGATGACTTTGAAATGCTTACAGGACACCCAGTTCAAGATGTCCCTAGAGGCATTTGCTGATGCCAAGATTGAAACTCAGAAGAGAGGCTAGGCTTAGATATCAAGAGCAAGGAAATCATCTGCACAAAGATAATAATTGAATACATGAAAGCTAAGATCACCACGTGAGATAGGATTAAGGAAATAAAAAGAAGAGAAATTAGGATAAAGTCCTAGGGGGAAGCCTAAAGTAGGGAGCATGACATAGGTGAAGGAGTAGGAAAAGGAGACCAAGAAAGAGCAATTAGCCTGAGAATAATGAGAAGGATACACAGACACAAAAACTTAGGAGATAGAGTCCACAAGGAGGTGACAAACAGGGTCAAATGCTGCAGAATAGTCAGGAAAAATGAAAATTGGGAAAAGGTAATTACCCAGGATAATTAAGAAATCATTGTTTTCTGTGGAAATGGCAGTTTCAATTGAATAGTGAGGTTATAAACCAGATTGTAGAAGATTTCAAAGAAAATTAGAAAAAAAAAAGAAAATTAGAAGGTAGGAAAAATGAAAGCACCTAATTTAAATGGCTTTCTCAAAGATTTAAGGCAATGTCTAGTAGAGATGTTAAGATCGAATGAAAATTTGTTTGTTTGTTTAAATGATGAGGGAAACAAAAATGGTCAATGGTCATAGGCATTAGAAAAGAATCCAATAGATAATAAGAGATTTAAGATAAAATAGTAGGAAATTAGTGAAGGCAAATTTTTTTGGAGAAATCAGGAGGGGAATGGGATAAAGAGTTTATGTATAGGGCCTTGGCAAAGAGAAGAGACAACTCTTCTTTAGAGTGAAGAAGGATATACTTGGGGATGGGGAGTGGAGTTGGAGAAATGTCTGAGTTATGTGAGATGAGGAATATAAGCTCCCTGAGAGTAGGGAACTATGTCTTTATCCCCATTATTTAATCTATAGTAGGCACTTGAGATAGCTAGATTGTACAGTGGACAGAGTTCCAGATCTGGAATAGAAAGACCTGAGTTCAAATGTGATCTCAGACACTTATTAACTGTATGATCCTGGGCAAGTCATTTTATCCTATTTGACTAAGTTTCTTCATCTGTAAAATGAGCTGGAGAACTATTCTAGTATTTTTGCCAAGAAGACCAAGAGTTGAATATGACTGAAAAAACAACCAAAAAACAAAGATATTTATTAAACATAGAGAGAACTCTTACACCGAATTGGATATTGGACTTTATGACCTCTATCCCTTCTAGATTTTAAAATTTTAGAATGGATGAGAATAGTTTTTACTTTTATCAATTCACCATTTAATTTGTTTAAACCAATTGTATGTCCATCCTTCATATGTGTGCTTAAATAATATCTTTCTTGCATTGTGATGATTTAGAGGAAAACAATCATGTGACTTTGATTTTAAGTGAATAATACTTAGAGCAGCAGTGTGACACAAGGGTTAGAATTTCCTTAGGAACCCAAAAGACCTACTATGTTTGAAACACATCTTTGAAACATTGTGTGATCCCGAACAAGCCACTTAACCACTTAAAGCTCTAAATTGTAGAAAAGGTACTGACCTGAATTTAGAAGAAGTTTTATTATCTAGTTGCTTTCTCTGATGCAATTAGTATCAGTGCAGAGTTGAGGTGTGAGAATCCCCTTTTGGTCAGCGCAGGTTCAAGTTGAAAGAATTCACAAATCTGAAATATTAGTGGCAAAAAAGGAAGTTTTATTGGCACTGAGAAGTCAGTCCTGGCAGAGAGATAAAGATCCTAGCAGAGAAATCCTGGCAGAGAAATGAACAGAGTTGTAAATACTGAGAAGAGGGTGTCTCTTCACAGTAGGCAGGGGTCCTAGTAGGTAGCTGTGCAACTTCAGACCTCTGCAAAGAGATGAGTTTAAAAATTACCCTTTAATTGGAAATCTGAGACTAAAGTTTCAATTAAATGAGATTACTGCCCCCAGACCAGTAGAATGAGACCACTTAAATTCAAGCTAAGTAGGAGTGGTCCTGGACTAATTGTCAACTCAATAGAGGGTGCAGCTAGTCCCACCAAGATAACAAAGTGAAACCATTTTATCTTGATTCCCTGAGGAGGGTCTCTCCCAGAGGAGAGTTTCTCAAGAGTTTTCCCATGGCTTCCCCACCAAAGTCAGAGGATAGTTTCAGAGTTTCCCCTATCATTTCCCCCCTTTCAAGCAGTCACCCCCAAATTCATTTGGGGTAAAGGGGCAAAGGTCTCTTTTTTTCTGTAACTGCTTTGAGCTAGCAAGGGTTGTAGAGCTGTCCTTGAGTTCACTGGGGGTTCCTGCCAGGAGGGAAGACAGCAGCAGAGCATCTAAGGAGTGTTGTGAGTCCCAATCAGTCATCCCATGATCTGCAGGCTGAAGGGGCTGAAGGGCAGTTGAAAATTTGCAGCTTGAAGCCTAGAGGAAACAAATCTCAAGAGCATATTAAAGTGGGGTGTCATCCAGGGTTGAGATGGTGATGTTTAGCAATGGGACCTTTTGCAAAAAATGCAGCAGATCCCATCTGTGGACTACCTTAACCAAAGAACATTTCCTCAAAATCCCTGTTTTTGTCTCCTTGAAGAAGTGAGGGCTGTGTTTGAGGTGCTGGCCTTGCATACAGTGAAAGGAGCACTTAAGTAGCCTAGAGTGCAAGACCAATAGTGCTTAAAAGGTGTCAATAAAGACCAGAAGCGATTTGAAATCTCTACAAGGGGGCATTGCTCATCTTCCCCTGGATATGTGCCCCTTCTCTGAATCGGCTTTAGGAGAGGGGGAGGTTTAACAACTCCCTTAGAATTCACTTGGGCACAAGTTGGGCAGGCCTGACAGACCTGTTTGTCACCCAGCTTGTGATCAGTGAAAATGTGTTTTATCACTCTCATTCCTTTCCCCAGTTCTAAAGCTCTGGTTAGGGCAATGAGTTCAGCCTTTCCAGGGGGCAATGGCTTCGCCTCCAGCATGCTATTAAGAGTCAGCACAGAATAATCTGCCTTTCTTTCCCCATTTTCAGGGGTCAGGATGGCAGGATCAAGAGCGTGACACACCCAGAGAGCAAGGTCAGGTAGGAGAGCCTGATATCTATCAGGTCTCCCACTAAGCCACTGATGTCCTTTGGCTTTTAAAATGCTCTGGACCCCTAGGGTTAAAATCTCCAATGCTTGTCCCAAAGTTAGTTTTGAGGCCTCTTCAATTAAAAGGGCCTGGGCAGCCACTGCTCTAAGGCAGGATGGCCATCCCAGGGAAACTGAGTCCGGTTTTTTTTTTTTTTTTGAAAAGTAGACAATCAGTCTGGGATTGCCCAGGCCATGGCCCTGCTTGGTAGGACTGCAGATTACAATGAGAATGCAGGTAAACTTCTTAAGATTTTTTAACTCTCTAAATAAAAATTCGTGCTTAAAAAATTTCTCTGGAGGTCTGAGAAGAGAGACTTGGGTCCCCAATTCCACTATTAAATTCCCAAGCAGGATAGCCAGAGGAGAGGTCTCAAGACAGGGCCTGAGTTCTCCTGAATTCCCCACTCTATGGGGGGAGAGGTAGGAGAGATAAGAGGGCCAGAGCAAGAATGAAGGAGAAGCCCTTCCCATAGCAAATTTACTGTCCACCAGGTGCTGAGCTGTTGTGGTGGGATGAGGGGGAGCTTGACCAAGGCCAAAACTTCTGCCCCAGGGCAGGGCATTGGGGGGGGCAGCTCAACCCCCATAGGCAGTTGCCCCTCCAGTGCTCTTCCTGCTGAAACTCAGGACAAGGACTGGGGAGTTTAAAGCACAGACCTTTGTGGTTCCTGGAAATAGCAGCCAAGAATAAGGACTTTTCTCCAAATCTCGCTTTAATTCTGTGACCACTCTCTTAGGCTAAAACCTGATTCCTATCATTAAGGACTCCAACAGCTGTTTTTAAGGGAGAAATTTGAGGGACCAAATCTAGCTTCTGCAGCTTCCTCCGTATATCTGGGGCAGATTCATGAACATCTTTTCAGGACAGATCAAAGAGGGTGTTGGCCTTGGACCCCTCAAAAACTGGGTGGGGTCCCCAGAATAATGGCCAGGTTTTTCTGCAGTCTGGGAGGGATTTGACATTGGAAGAGGTACTTCTGCTCTGAGTGTTTCTCTCAGAAGGCAGAAATTACCCTAAGGAGAAGAAAAAGAACTAGGAGCCCCAGGATTTAGTTCAGGTAAGAGAAATAAAGAGATATTACCGGACACAAGGTCCTGTTCTGAAAAGGATTCAAAAGTCTCTTGATAAGGGCTGCATAGAGATGCACAGGGAGGTTCCCTTGTCCCTAGAGGGGCTAGAAGGAGGGAGTTTGATTTCCTTCCAGCATTTTAAGCGCACCCTACAATGCTGTTTTAATTTAACTTTTTAGGTTTTAGATCTTTCACCTTAGAAACAGGCGTGTCCCTTTTTGCCAGAAAAAAAAAGCCTTAGTTTCCCTGATTCTATAGTGCCTCCTCCAGCTCTAGCAATGCTTCTAGAGATGGAGAGATAACAAAATGCTCCCTGAGTAAGGGGGTCTTTTTGTGAGAATGCAGATATTCCCAACCAGCTATCTCCTGAGAGAATTCTGCTCAAGCCTGATGACTTAAATCTTCTCGGGTATTTGAGTGTCCAGCTATAGAATAAAACAAGAAGAAAAAGCTTTACCTTGTCCAGATTTTGGGGGATCCTGCTGATTAGGGAAACAAAAGATGTGGTTAGTGGCCGTGCAGAGAGTTGAGGTGTGAGAATTCCCTTTTGATGAGCACAAGTTCAAAGTGAAAGAATTCACAAACCGGAAATATTAGTGGCAAAAGTTTTACGGTTCCCCCCACCATCTCTATGAATGAAATCACAAATTCAGTCTCTATCCTTATTCCTATATAGTAACTTAACAAAGCTGTATTCACAATTAACAACTTTTAATGGATTTTGAGCACAATATTCCCATCTCGGATGGTAGCTGGAGAGCTGATGGAGATCCAAGGGCAAGGGAAAAATAATTTTGATAACATAAAAACTTTAAAGACAGGAAACAATTTTGAATGTTCAGTAGCCAAAAGCCCTTTTCTCTTTATTAAGTTCATCTCTTGAACTTTGCAGAGAAAAAGGA
The DNA here is from genome assembly GCF_016432865.1 of Antechinus flavipes. Classification (NCBI taxonomy): domain Eukaryota; kingdom Metazoa; phylum Chordata; class Mammalia; order Dasyuromorphia; family Dasyuridae; genus Antechinus; species Antechinus flavipes. The sequence continues at coordinate 255,013,701 of NC_067401.1, forward strand.
ACAGGACAATTTTTTTCCCCCTTCTGAGCTTCAGCCAGAGTAAACCATGAATAGTTTGATGGTTAAAGAAGAAGAAAAGAACAGCAAGAAAATTCTGGAGTCTGTATTAGTAAAATGTAGAAGGGGTGATTGACCTTGGGCAAGAAAGGGAGGGTGAAACAATTCCCATAAAAGTCTAAAGAGAGTTGTTTGTAGCTATAGGAAATAAGCCAGCCAGCCATTCCCTTTAATCTGTAGTTTAGAGCAACTGGTCTTTTGTATTTGTGTAGCAGATAGCTTATGTTGTACTGACATAGGTGTTTATCCTAAACTAGAATCTGACCTGTAGTGCCAACCACAAGAGTTTAATCCCCTTTTTTGTACATAGCTAAGGGCTATGGTTCAGAGTAGGGGGTAGAGAGTGTGTTTTATTGTGACTGAGTAAAGAATATTTATTTTTTTGTCTCCTTGGGCAAAAATCCATGAATGCTGTATTTCTAGGAATACAAGTTTTGGCTGTTCTGACCTGTGTTTCTGAGAGTCAGTATCTTTTTTGTATTTAGTCTGACTGACAAATATATTATGTAAAAATCTAATATAAAATACAAACCTAAGAGCAGAAAAGACCATTTTAGTAAATTTGCAATGGTATTCATGATCTAATCTAATCCTTAGTAAATTCCGTTTTATAAGGAATAATTATAGTGAGGTTCCAGTGTGGCTGTACAGCTTACCCCATCTTGCTTTTAATATATGGAGGGTTGGCATTTTTTAATCAGATGAAAATTTTGGGGAAGTTTTGAGAGATCTGCAGACAATACTCAAAGGCCAGCAAACTATAGAAAAAAAACTTAGTTATTAAAAATGTATAAAATATGTATATAGTAGTGTATAATGTCAATCCACATTTTACACTAAAGTATTGTAAACACCTCATAAAAGAAAAAAGAAAAGAAATCATGCTTCTTTGGTATGAAGGAAAAATAAAAAAATTTTATGTGGAGTTTCCAGATGCAGGGGGTACCATGTCCCTAACCTTTTAGTGTAGAAGGGATAACTATATTAGGTTTTACATTATTTGAAAGGCAATTCTGATGTCCAGAGAAGTAAGAATGGGAGCTTGGAATCAGATATGCTCAAAAGCATTAGGCTATAGAGAAAAGATCAATGGTTTTGGAGCTGAAGGATCATCTTGATTTTGAAACTTAATAACTTTCAGTTTCCTCAACTATAAAATAGAGAGATTTGACTGTAGGGCCTTTGGGGCTTTTTAGAGCTTTGATTTATGTGAAGTCTGGGCTAGCTCCCTGGAGGTGTCAGGATCATCTAGAGTCAGGATAAGTAAAAAATCCTTGGTTTTTAGGGGGAGAAGTGAAAGAAGCAGGCAAACTGCCACAAGGCATGCCAAAGATGTATCCTGGATTCTCGAGTCCAAAGTCACCAACTTCTCTCCTCCTCATGCTGCTGCAAAGTGACTCTCTCTGGCCCCTCTCTCACCCCACCCTCAGATCCTTGTCTACCATTATCTTAACCCCAAACATTCATTAAGCACCAAGCAGTGAGAAGAGCCATTTATCTAAAACATATGCTAATAGAGTCATTGTGTCACATCAAATAGGTAATTAGCCTCAAGTGCTTGGTTTTCTGATTTAAGTACACCTTTTCATTGTTTCAGCCCTCTACAGATTTATGATCTCTTCTCCATTTTTCCCATCTCCCCACAAGCTTCTCTGTTACTAGTTAGTCACTAATGTTCTTTCTCTCAGTTATTCTTTCCAGAGGGAAATCTCAGTGTCATTCTCAACTACTCTCTTGAACTCACTCCACAAATCCAATCTTTTTTCAGGTTTTGTCGATTTTTCTTTTACCCTATTCAGCTTTTCACTAGTTTACCTTTGGATTACTAAAATAGTTTTCTGATTAGTCTTTCTGGCCCAAATCTCTTCTCCCTCCACTGATATGCCAAAGTAATCTAACTAAAATGATAATTTGGTCATGATACGTACCAACTCCCCTCCCTTCATTAATTCAATAAACTTCAGTGGCTCCCTAATTGTCTTCAGGATCAAATATATATATATATATATATATATAATATATATATATATATATAATATATATATATATATATATATATATTTGTATATCTGTTTAAACTCTTTACAACCTGCCCTTTCTATTTTTCTAAGCTTTTGATATTTTACTCCCCTTCTTGTACTCTAAGATGTAGCAACCCTGGTCATTCTACTATTCCTTAACTTTAATATGGCACTCTATCTCCCCACTTCCTACATTTGTACTACCTATATCCCATGCCCACATTTCTCTCCTCCTTCTCAATCTCCTGACTTCAATAAAATTCAGCTCAAATCTCATCATCTTCTGCAAGACATCTTTCCTGGTCTTCTCACCTGCCATCTTCGACTACTATTACCTTTTCTTTATTACTTTCCACATTGTATATACAAACTTTACATATAGTTATTTACCTAATTTTGCTTCCATTAGGCAACCATCATTGCCAATATGATTCCTTTAAGGAGAGAATTTGTTTTTCTTTCTTTGTATTTACAGCATTTAGCACAGTGAACAAAGTATTTAATAAATGTGTGTTAACTTAATACTGCCTTTGCTTATCAGTTAAAGCTCTCCACAACTTAGGTTCATTCCACCTTGTTACAAATTATTCTCCTCTATGTATTCCATTACTTTCTCAATATTCCTCACACATATTTCTTCCACTCCTGATTCCCTGCTATTTCATAAGCTGTCCCTTGTGTTTGGAATGCTCTCACTCGTTACCCCTGCTTTGTAGAGTCCTTGGTTTCCTTCAAATAGTACTTTCTGCAAAAGGCCTTGTCTGAATCTCTCAGGTGCTACTGTCTTTCTCAATAAATTTATGTTGTGTCTGTTTTGCATCCTGTTTTAAATCTAAACCTGTAGGTATATGTGGTCTCCCATATTAAAATTAACTGCCTCAAAGGAAAGGATGAGGATATTAATGCTTTCATATCTTTTCCTTAGTGTTGTTGTGATGTAATGTGTGTAAAAAACACCTGTAAAAGGGAAAATGCTATTCAAATGTTAATGATGGTGTTGATGATGATGGTGTTTCTTCACATAGTGGATTAGGTATGTGGATCTAGTCTTTTCTCCTCAATCTATAAGTTTCTTGAGGGTAGGAATTGGTGCATCTCTATTCCTTTTTTAGAACGAGAAAAACCTTAGAATTTATCTTGTCCATTTAGCAAATAAAAAAGCTGAGATCTCTTCAGGTTAAATGACCTCAAGTCACAGGCATTGTGTAACAGAGCTAGAAGCTGACCCTCTAATATCCACTATGACATATTGCTTCTCACCTCCTCATCTGACAGATAAGTAAACAGTCTGGGTAGATAGATAGATAGATAGATGATGGATGGAGTTGTGGGATCTGGGGCAAGTTACTTAATCTCTATTTTCCTCTATTTTCTTCTTCTGCAACATGGGAATAATAGTGTTCAGGGTTGTTGGGAGAATCAAATAAGATGATAATTGTTAAGTGACTGGCACATAGTAAGTACCACCTTTATGTTAATTTTTATTAGTAAATGGATAGATAGATGCATGGATAGTAAGATAGACAGAAAAATCAGCAATTGAATTAGTCACTGGGGATATAACCAAACCTGTCCTCAAGAAACTTATATTCTCTTTGGGGAGGGGCAAAACTCAGTGGTAGAGTTTGGATACCCAGAGGTAAAAGTTTGAACCAAGGTTCTAGTGAGAGAGAAAGAGATTAATATAATGGCCACAGAACAGAATTTTTCATATCAGCCTATTTTTCTTTTTCAGCTTTAGAGCCTATTTTAACATGTTCATAACTTTAAACAATTTTTCTTTTAAAAATATACAAGTAGAATAGATAAAAGAAGATTTTTCAAGCTATTTTCATTTTTAATATAAATATATTTTACTGTAACAGTGAGAAACGGAAGAGATAGTCATCCTATTAATAAAAATAACTGTTATTGAAATACATGGAAAAGGTTATTTCCCTGCACTAGGATGATTAACCCAAAACAATTACCCTGTGAGAATCTGGATGGTGTTGAGTTATGAATTTCTTTTGCAGTTTATAAACATTTTGAATCAAAAATAATTATTGATTTAAAGAAATAGGCCCTCCTTAGTATATATTGCTTGAGTCCAGAATTGTTTTCTGTTTTGTTTCAAGCTAAATATTTGTCTTCTTAAGAAATCTAAACAATATTTTGATGTTGGTAAATAAAATAAAATAATCAATTACCAGTCAGCATTTTAAAACACCTGCTTTGTGCAGGTACCATGGTAGGTACTGAAGCTTTTCCTTTACTTCTAGATGCTAATGCCTCTTCTTCCTCTAAGGTTACCTGGTATTTCTTGTAATTGATTTTTTCTTATATTTATCTTCTAGATATCTATTTATGTACACATTGTTCCCTTTATTAGAATATGAATTCCTTAAAGATAGGATTTTCTAATTTTTATTTAAAGCCTCAATTTAGCAAAATGTCTTGCAAAATAATAAATGCTTAATAAGTATTTGCTTGTTGAATCTTTCAATGGTGGAATAGAGACAGAAACATAATAATCTCTGATCCAGAGAAGTTTACTTTGTATTAAACAATTAAGTATGGAAGAGAAATATTAATTTAGGTTTAAGTTATCAGTTTGTTGATCTAGTGGACTTCTACTGATATATCCAAGATATATTATCACCTTGTATTTGCAAAACACTCAACAATTTTATTGATTCATTACAATCATGGAATTAATAAATTACATTTTATTATATTTAGTATAGGCAAATTGCTTACCCTGCATGTATCTCAGGTAAATGTCTAGGATTCATCCACTGTTATGATCTATATCAGGGAGAAAGCTTTTCCTACCTCCCCAGAAGTCATTTAAACTGATTTAACAATATCACAGATCTTTAAGATATACATTAGTTCAAAATCTAGATGGTGAAAAAGCAAAGGAATATTATATTGTTTATATGATCTTCTTGACAAATTCAATGTTAGTCTATTCAATCCAAATTAACAAATAAAAGTAAGCCTTACAGATCAGTCAGTCTTCTAGCATTTTATTAAATACCTGCTATGTGCTAGGCACTATGCTAAGTGTCCTTCTTTCAAGGAATTCACAGTCTAAATGATCTTAAATCATTTTGTATATGCTATCATGATTCATTTCTCTAGCAACTAAGCCTATAGATTTAAAAAATGTGTTATGATTACTTCTAAAATATACTGAACATGTGCCTCAAAGGTACTCTTAGTGATCTGAATAAATGTTCCTGTGAGATGAGAGGTCTAACATACTTTAATCAATGTATAGCTAAAAATGGTGACTTTGGTGTAGAGTAAAGAATTTTATTGTGACTGACTAGTGGGTTTCTATTCTATTTCTATTGATAAAATTTCATCCCAAACAAGGTCTGGCAGTTAGTATCTTTCATTTATTCAGTTTGACTGCTATGCTTCTTTCCAGTGATAAAATTATAAAAGTTTGTTATAAAATGCAAGCTAATAAATAGTGTAAGGTTGGAGTTTTGCTAGGCTAAATCTTCTCTTATGGGATTTAAGATATATATATATATATATATATATATATATATATATATATATATATATATATATATATATATATATATATATATATAATCTTATATAATATATCTCTTAAGGAATACTGTTCTATAAAGAACAGTGAAGTTCCACTGTAGCTGTATCAGTTTTAAAATTCCTTGAGAATTTTATACTGAGTAGTGGTTTCCAGCCTGCCTAAGTATATGATTCTGTGATCTTTACACAGATCAACATTAACCCTTTGATTCAAGTTAATTTATATTTGAAACTATGTCACAATAGTTTTATGATAATAAAAATTAAATTTCTTGACCTCCAACATTTCTCCATCTAGTTCAAAATGAAACAGATGTAACAACAAGCAATATAATATACAGGTAAATACAACTAGGAAATATATACATTTGTCTATGTCATGTATGAGAGTTGCAGAATATATTTTCTTTTCTTTAGTACTTGGTTCCTAAGGAAAATATTACCATTTCACTTTAGAGAATGCCCTCTAATCATAAAAGCATCTAAATTTGTAATGCAAGTAAGAAGTAATTCATTAAATTTCATCCTCTAGAGCCAAATGACAAAATGTTTCAGCCAGAACTCCAGACAAGGCAGATAAAACATTTTTTTCTGTTGGTATGTGTAACTTCAGTTTACACTTCCACCATGAGAGGTCATGAAAGGACAGTGTAGAGAAGAATTTGTGTTTTGTTGGGAGAAATAAGGGGGAAAAACTTAAGTTTAAAACCATAACTAAGTTTGATGAGGTTTAAAAAATAATAATTCAGATTTCCTAATGAGCCATTTATGAATGAAACAGTTAATTTGTTTTTTAAAAAATCACATATCCTGCATGTTATAGGGATACATCTCTAAGGAGGATTTTGAGGAGACACTATTTCATATTAGATGCCCTTTGTCTATAGGAAAGAAACTATTTTTAGTTCATAATAGGTTAAAGTTTCAAAAAACAAAACATTAACTTTTACAAATTCAATATCTTGCCTTACAGATAGAAAAATTCCATTTAATTGCAGGACAAGATGTGGGCTTTAATATAGAACTGAAACTGAAAAGGAAAATAATAAATAAAACTAGAATTTGTATCCATTTTCTTTCTTTTTAGAAATAAAATTATTTATTTATTTAAAACAAATGCAAAACAGAAAGAGAAAAGAAAAAACTGTCATGTGCAATAGCAGAACATGAGAGGATTCAAAATATGAAATAATAAATTTCTATTTCAAGAAAGTTTATATAATAAATATTAGTCATTGTGTTCAGATCTCTTCATCTTTTCTTTCTTTCCTTGTAAGTTTTCTTTTGTTTTCTGCTGTGCAGGTAGCCACTTTTTAAAGCACAGTGGAAGTTACCATACTTCATGAACTTCCTCAGCTACTGTCACATATGCAAATGAAGAAATATTTTCAAGTGCTGATTTTTCTTAGAAAGGTAAATTATATTGATAACATAATAAATCATACGGTTAACATCAATATAATCTTAATTTTTGACACAGGATTTTAGTGGGAAAACAGACTCCAAAAGCCAAACTAACTCAATCCCAATATTTTACATAATGAAGAAATTAAGGCTCTAGGAAGTTTAACTCAGCTCTAAGTCCCACATCTATTTGGTCAGTGGGAGAATGAGGAGTTGTACCTATATCCTCTGATTCTCTTTCGTCTTTACTATGCCTTACAGTTACTTCTTATTGTTGATGTAACATAGAATGACCAAGTAAAATCATCAACTAGTCACATTGTTAAAAATATAGAAGCAATCACAATTAAGGAAATACTTTTTTGCAACTGTATTACCAAAAGACAGGTATAATTCTTTGTGATCTTTTTAAAAAATTGTATTTATGCTTTCATTGATGTAGAGTATCTCCTAATAAAAAATTTCTTCTATTAGTACAGATTGTTATTTTCTCAGATGCTTTTCTTCTTAGAAAGTTCTCAGACATTAAGTGACTTGTTCAGTATTAGACAGACCATATGTAAAGTAGACCCTGAACTCCAGTCTTCTGGCTCAGAGACCATTTTTTTAGCCTTTTGCTGGTGTTGCTTATCATTCATTATCATAACTTTTACTATATTATCAAAAGAACAGAGTAGCACTTACTAAGTTGTGTTCAATAAAATTTTCCTTAATTTTTTTCTCAGGTAAATTATATATTTGCATTCATTCCATGTGTTTTCAGAGCCATGTTTGTCAGCTAATCATCAATTTTTAGGGAACTACTTAATTGGGTTGATGTTATGCAGTAGACTTAGGCTATTGATAGAACTCTCCTATAAACTTCACTTTCTTCTGGGTTTGGACCCTGGGTAACCTGTATGAAGGATTAGTTTGGAATTTGTCATTTGACTTGGGAGATTAAAGACAAAAAAAAAAAACTAAAAAAAATTATTTCCCCAAATTGGGGATAGCTCATGTCATGAACAATTGAACATTGAAGTGAAACAGCACTCAGGAGTCACATCTATGGCTATCAAAGTTTTATCTTTACAATCTGCTAAAGCAACTATCAAATGACTCATGAGTAACAGCAGCATACTGAATTTGTTTGACCTTTTTTCTTCAGGAGTAGGATCTGAATTAACATACAAAAAAAATAGTGTGAAACTAACATTTTTATATTGAGCAATGCAATACACCCTACATGTGGGCATTTTGCTTGTATTCATGAACTTGAAGGGACATCATAACAATCCCTTTACTTCTCTTATCTTTTGTTAATTGAATCAGTTTTCATTGGAATTCCATTTTCTCCAGACCTTCCTTGTTCCCCCATTTTCTTTGTAAAGTAGAAATTTTGTTATTTTAATCAATGGAACCAAAAGCTAGATCAGTATTCAAGTAAAAGTGTCTCCCCCAAACTTTTTACCTCTCTTTGTAGGCCAGGATCTAGATGAGAAGGACTACATTTTTTAAAGACATTTTCCTGATTATTAAAATTTTCTCTGATTTTCTATTGGTCAATTCTTTTGAATTCATCAGGAGCTTTGGGATCCTTTAGTTGATGAATGGCATCTAGACACTAAAATAGGAAGTTCTTTCTATTCCTTAAGAAAAATACAATACATTCATATCAGGTGTCCTCAAATTATGGCCCAGGAGCTGAGGATGTTTATTCCCCTCACCCAGGGCTATGAAGTTTCTTTATTTAAAGGCCCACAAAACAAAGTTTTTGTTTTTACTATAGCCTGGCCTTTCAACAGTCTGAGGGACAGTGAATTGGCCCCCTATTTAAAAAGTTTGAGGACCCCTGTAACTGGTCTCTTGTTATGAAATTATTTTCTAACTACAAGGTTAATTCATCTTAGAAGGAAAGAAAAAAATTAATATATATACTATGAAAGTAATAAAAATATTCTTTTTCTATTTGTCATCTTCTGAAGAACTACTTTACAGAAGATGGAAACACATATATTAATTTGCGAAGCAGACAGGCAAGAGAGTGGCTTCAAAGGATCTTTGAAGACATTTTGTTGTTCAGTCATGTTCAGTTCTCTGTGATCCCATTTGGGGATTCCTTAGCAAAAATACTGGATTTATTTACTATTTCCTCTTTTGGATGAGGATTGAGGACAAACAGCGTTAAGTGACTTGTCCCACGGGTCAATCAGCTATTAAGTGACTAAGACCAGATTTTTATCCAGGAAGAAGATATGTCTTTCTAACTCTAGGCCTGGTGCTCTGTCCTTTGTACCATTACCCCTTTAAGGATATTGATATTTCCAAGAAGTAGGATAGACTGCTCACAGTTATAACTAGCATTTATATAACACTTTAAGGTTTGCGAAGTGCTTTACATATGATATCTTATTTGAATTTTATTTTAAAAAAATCTTTGAGATTAAGTATTATCTCCATTTTGTGAATGAGGAAACTGAAGCAAAGAGAGTTAGGTCATTTGAATAGTGTGAAATTGCTAGTAAGTATATAAGGCATGATTCAAATCCAGGTCTTCCTCATTTCAAATCCAACTTTCAATGCATTGTGGCCCATGGGTGGTCATTTAGCAAGGTCAAGCAGAGCATAAAAATACAATATCCACAGAATTCTGAAGTCCAGAGAATATTAGAAGGCTTAGCAAAATACTTTTGAGGAGGGACAGAGTGAAAGAGAGAAAAGAATAAAAGGGGGTAATAGGATAGAGGGAAATAAGTTAGCAATCATAACTGAAAAAAAATTTGAAGCAAGTTTCTCTGAGAAAGACTTTTATTTCTTAAACATGTAGATAAATGAGTAAATTTATAAAAAATAAAAGACATTCCCCAAATGACAAATGATTAAAAAATATAAACAGTCAATTTTTAGATGAAGTAATCCAAGCTATCTATAGTCATATGAAAAAATTCTCTAAATCACTATTGATTGGAGAAAAGCAAAACAATACCTCACACTTATTAGATTGGCTAATATGACAGACAAGGGGAATGATAACTATTGGAAGAGATGTGGAAAAATTGAAACACTAATGCACCATTGTGGAAGTGTGAACAAATTCAGCCATTATGTAGAGCAATTTGGAACTATGCCTAAGCATTTATAAAGCTCTCTTCTAGTGAGGAAGAATTGGAAAGTCAGGGGATGCCCATCAATTGGGGAATGGTTGAACAATTTGTGGCATATGTTGTGATGTAATATTATTGTGATACAAGAAATGATGGGCTTGATGCCTTCAGAAAAATTTGGAGAGACTTAGATGAATTGATGCAAAATAAAAGGAGTAGAACCAGGAGAACATTGTAGACAGTGATAGCAATATTGTAAAATGATCAACCATGAATGACTTAACTATTATAAACAATACAATGATCCAAGACAGCTCTGAGGAGCTTATCAATTTTATCTTCTACCCATCCCCAGAGAAAGACTCTAAATGCAAATTGAAGTACACTTTTTTTTAAACTTTATTTTTCTTGAATTTTAAATTTTAGTCCATGCTCTTTTACAAACATGACTAATATGGGAATATATTTTGCATCTATAACCTCTATTAAAATGCTTGCCTCCTTAATGAGAGAGATGGGATTGAAGAGATAGAATTTGGAACTCTATTTTAAAAGTGAATGTTGAAAATGGTTTTTAAATATAATTGGGGAAAAGAATAATATAGGATGAAAAGTTTGTGATCTGCCCTGGTGAGCTATGTACTCACAACAATTCATTTGACTATCAAAATAAAGTTATTTCTTTGTCTGCAAGGCTTTTCACCAGTGCTGCCAAACAATAGTACATTGAATTTATTTGTGTTTTATCTTTTTATGCCTTCTTCTTGACCTTTTGCAGAAAGTTTTAGTGAGCTAAGAGAAGGAACTAATGTTATAAAAAGGTAAAATCAATGCAATTCACTAGCTAGATTATTAGCTTCTGTCAGTCAATAAATATTTATTATGTACCTACTATGTGTTAGACACTTTGTTCATCACTGAAGGAAAAGAAAGGCAAAAGGACAATTCGTGTTTTCAAAGTCTAATATTCTAATTTGACTATTTGAGGAATTGGATGAACATAATGTCAATACCTTTTGGAAGAAAGTAGCTTACCATAGGGTTAAAAATATAGGCAGCATGGTTTGGGGGACGCAGTTATGAATTTGAAGTCAGAAGACCTTAATTCAAATTGTGATTGTGCTACTTATTATCTATGTATCTATTGAAAAAAAAACATTCTATTTTCTACGCCTCAGTTGCTACATCTATATAGAATCTCAGGGTTAGAAGGGAACTTATAGCTCACTTAGTCCAACCACTGGAATCACTTCTTCACATACATAGGAGAAAGATAATGCTCTCTCTACATCTATCAGTTTGTTGCTCATCCTTTGTTCTCAAAGTTTTGTCTCAAATAGGATAAGTGACATCAGGAAGGTGATGTTTTGACTTGCAACTAGATTGGATTTAAATGAGGCAGAGCTGTGCAAAGTCATCAGCCTCACTATCTACTCCAGAGTCATTGGGATCCAGTAGCAAGACATAAGTCAGGAAATTAATATCAAAAGTTTCTGGGGAAGGACAATCTATTAGTCTTTGAGACATCATCCCACTTTGAATAACTTCTACTAGGAATTTTATTCTTATATCAAACTGATATCACCTCTTTTCAATTTTTACCCAGTGTATGTAGTTTTATCCCCCTAGGATCCAGTAGAATAAATCAAATGCCTTTTAGATGCAGTAGTCTTTAAAATACATAAAGTCATTTATCATATCCTTATAAGCCTTCTTTTCTCTAGAGTGAACATAACCCAATGCTTTCAACCAAATCTCATTTGGCATAATCTCCATTCCTGTAACTGCTTATCCAAATCCTGAAGGATATGTTCTGTTTTTTCTCCCAGTAACTTAATACTTTAATGAGTATTATATTGTTCATGATTTAGAACTTTAATGAGTGTTAAAGCCATGTGCATAGTAATAGCAGCTCACACTTATATAGCACTTCATAATTTTAAGAATGTTTTCTTCCCTATGAGGTAGGTAGTACAAATATTATTAGTCCCATTTTACAGGTGAGAAAATCGAGGTTTAAAAAGGTTAAGATGCACACCCAGGGGCCCATAACTAATTATTGGTAGAAACAGGACTTGAACTCAGATTATTTTAATCGAAAATTTTTTATTATATTTTCAATTAACACTTCCCTAACCTATGATTCAAGAGAGGGAAAAGCAACTTTGTAACAAATATGCATTGTCAAAGGAAACAAAATTTATACATAATAGCAATATTGTAAATCTAAAAACAGATCTTCTGATTCTAATTTGGTGCTTATTATAACATGTTTCTACAGGAATTGGTGAGCTTTATACCACTTCCATATGTAGAGATATCTATTTAAATACTAAAGTTATGAAGGGGAAGTCCATCCTTTGCTACATATATTACATATATTATATATATACTTTATATATATACACACATACATACATATATATACATAGGTATATAATTTCCAGACATTGGTATCTTACTCCAGAGTTTGTCAAGGAAGTGTCCATTACAAAAAGATTGTAGGGATTCTTTGCTAGCCTATGACAATAAGACTGCAAATGCAACATGGATTTAAAACTAGCCCATTTGGTTCTGGTGCTTTGATCAAATTAAAATACTTTAAAAAATTGAGTCATGCAATCAGAACTGAATATGAACAGTGCCTGTCTTCCTCCTTGAATCCATCAAAATCATTTTGTGAAAGACTGGGTCATTCTATAAGAATTTTGCATAAAAGAGAGACGTTAGTCCAGAACTGAAGAAGTAATTATGAGCTTCTCCTTTTGAAAGGTTAGAAAAAGTGGCAGAGATTCCAAACATGGCTACCATGTGAGGACCCTCTGTCCACTGGACCCTCTGTCCAGTGCCCTCTTTATCTCTATCTTCACCTATACTTTAACTTTGCTTACCCAATAATAAACCTCTTTTATCAATCTAAAAAAAAAATAAAAAAGAAAGGTTAGAAAAAGCACGGAGCAAAGGGAGCATAAGCAAAGAAGACAATTATCAGGGATTGTCCTTGACTTGTGAGATATCACATACAGGAGGACCTAGGCTGACGGAAGTGCCAAGGAAAGATGACTTCTTCCAAATGAATTGTGTTATTATTTTTTTCTAATTCCATAGAATATTTTTGGTAATTTAATTGGGATGCATTGGATATATAAATTAATTTGTGTGAAATTGTCTTTTTATTATATTTCTCTTGAAAAGCAAGTTGTACATAGTAGATTTGCAATTTCATATGCAAGTACTATGTTGGGGACATGCTTGTTGTATTCCATAATTTAAATAAAATAAATTATTAAAAAAAATAAAGACTCAGGATCAGTTTCTCAACTCTTCATCTATTCTCCTTTCTGTCTCAGTAGTTTGTAATTAAAAGAAAAATTAGGTCTTTCTCAAGTTTCCTGTCCAAATACTTGTCTATTCTTAATATTATCTGCTGTTCCATTACCCAAATATTTCCAGCAAACAGATTTTTGCATCAACCATAAAGAGGCTAGGAGCTAACTAGCAATAAGTAAAGTTTATAGGGAATCCAACTTCTTTCTAGGTATTGTGACTTTTTTCTCACTGGGATCTAGGAGTAATTGTGACTAAACTAAGATGAACTCATTAAAGTCAAAGTGGACTGTATGGGCCATTATACTGCCTTATTGGAAGCCTACAACAGCAGTCTCTTAGGTTAGGTTCAATGTAAAGGCAAAATGAAGCATTTTTAAGTTATTGATCATTTAATTGAAGTACGTTTACTTGCTTTAGCAAAGGGATACAAAGGCACTTAGGTTTTCTAGACTCCCCTCATCAACATATGGAAATTTAATTAGCCAATTAGGTAGGTTAAGGTAACTTGATGGGCTTCAAAAATCTACCAAATCCAAAAGGCCTTAATACTTTGTGGCTGAAACTTTTTAATGTCCTTAGATGATTAGGAAGCTTCAAAGAAGCCACAGCTATGCATACAGGCTAATCAGACCCCCAGGGTTAGTTTTATCCTCTTTTAGGTAAAACTCTTCCACTTTATGATTGAAAGGAAGAAAAGTTGCATCAGGGAAATGCTGGTCTTATTACAAACTGCTAAAGTTAAAACAGTCTAAGTATTATAATGGGATGTTATACACAAAAGGATAAATTTTAGGAATAATTGTAATTATATAGATGGCATAATGTGGAGGTACCCAAATTTAGTTTCTAAATTCATAAAGCATTTATTAATCAGTGGCTTCATCCTGGATAGTATACTGTCCAGTGTACTAGTACTATAGCCGTGAAGATAAAAGTAAAACAATTCTTGGCCTCAGGGAACTTACACTGAGGTGGCTTTTTCATCATCCCAGTAGCCTTAGATAACCTTCATATAAATAATCATAAAGATAACCTTCATGGATTTAGATCTGGCAGGAATGTTTAACCACATAACTAGTCACTAAATATATTGCATATGCTCTCTTCCTGACTATAGAAGAGCATTTTCTGACTGTTAAAAAGAATCATTTTTCAAGGAAACAAATACAAATTTTCAAATTTTTATTTTACTTATTTTTTATATTTCAAGAGCATGAAACTCATTGAAATTATAAAATCCACAGGGATTTCCACATGTCATAGGTTTGTTTCTGGAATTGGATATGATTTGAAAATGAAATAGTTTTTTTTTTTTTAAACCCCACTAAATGTAGTAGGGAGATTGTAAACAAACACAATGAGGAAATGAAATCATGATGTGACCTTATAAATGTCAATAGTATGTTGGGAAAAAAAAAGAAATGAATTTTTCAGATCAATTTCATATCTGGATAGTAGTAACACTTCTGATGTTGTTGCCTTACTCTGATTTTTCTCTGTGGCAACGACCATTTGGATATAAGAGTTTGGAAAGTTCTATATTAAAGATGAACTAAGCTGTATTTGAAGTGAAGCTACTTTTGGTCTTATTTTAATACAGAAGGTAGAAAGGCCAACTGTTCAGACTTATCTACAGTCACAGAGAATAAAATTGGACTGTCCAATACATCTTAGCAACTCTGTAGTGGTGCCATTAAATGGTGAATCATGGGGTTGAGGAGGCGCTACTAGTAAGAAAACTCTTGGAAATAACTGGAGAACAATTAGAAACAGGCTACTGGGAGAGGCAATATTTAAACACTTAAAACAGTAATACCCTTTTGGCTCAGGCCGACCTAATTTTATGTCTTGAATAACATAACTAGCAATATTCATCTAACTTCCTTTGACATTCCGCTGTTGACCCTCCCAGGTACAGAAACTTTTTTTTTTTTTTTTCGGTATTTGTGTGTGTGTGTGTGTGTGTGTGTGTGTGTGTGTGTGTGTGTGTTAAGTTTCCTAGCTCTTGAAGAAGGTTAGAATCCAAGCTTTTAATAGAACAGCTAAAATGTAGTTTAGTTTTCTGAGGTATTATTTTTCACTTACTTGTCAATTTGGGTATCTGATCAAATTCTTCAAGCCCCTATTCTTGCCAATATATTAGCTTAAGTCAAGGAGCTTGAACTTTTTGAAGTTGTGGAAATTTAGAAGAAAAAAATACCCTAGATCCATGGTTATATGATTAAAGTTTTAATGATATACACAAGAAAGATGGTAATAAAGTGAAATTTATACTGGTTGGTAGCCAACAACTTATATTGCAGGGTATGAGGACGTCGGTTTTGAAATATTACCCTTACTGATAATAATAAAAGAAGTAAAAACTAGGGTAGTAAGTTTGGAAATGTAGAGTAGAGGATATAAAGAAGATTTTCTGTTTTCCTTCTTAGGGTCCTTATCTAGTTCGTGGTAAAACAAATACAATCGATTCCCTGCCTAAAGGAAGCCACACATTGCTGGTATTTTAAAGCCCAGGAAAGGGTACAGGGAGGTGATTTGAAGACAGAGCAAGAGAAAAGAACTTAATTCAGAAATGATATTCTTACAAGAATCCAGAAATAACAATCTCACATAAACTTAATGTATGAAAAAAAGGATAATGATTTGACAATAAACATGAGAAAGCCTATGACTGCTTGCAAAATATCCCAGCAAATATTTAGCAAGTGTCCATAACTTCCAAGGGTCCCTTGAGATACATTTTAAAAAACTCTGCCATAAAACATCTTCCTAGGGGTTGTCAAAATTTCTGAGACACACTTCTAACAAATATCACTTAAGTAAAGAAAAAATAAATTTCAGTCCATGTAGACACAGAATAGAAAATTACTCCTACAGATCTGACTGCCTTAGTAAGTTGCAGTTTCTTTCGCTATTTTATGCAAACTTATTTCCAGGCACTCTCTACTTTCTTGGGGATTTTTTCTATTCCTTCAGTTTCCTTTTCTTTTAGCAAGGTTGCTGAATGTTGGTAGAATAATTACCATGTCTTCTTGACCACTGTCTCTCAAGTGTCTTTGGAACAATAATGCTCTGTGCTGACATGAGCTATCCTGCTGACAACTGCATTTCTTTTAAGAGTCACATTACTTGGAGGATTTTGTGCCAGCATCTACACTAAGACCAAAATAAAAAAAATACCCCAAAACAAATGTACATTGTTCACCCATATGCATTTTATTATCTCCTAGGTGATATTCATAATAACTGAATAGTCAGCTACTATTGACACTAAAAGGCTATTGCTTGAAAGTTAAAGCTATGATTTACTTATACAACCAAAACTTGTGAATTTAATCATCATGTAAAAATTAGACATTTATATTGTGACAATGCCTTATGATAGGCAGCTCTTTTACAGAGCTCAAAGCTTTTAAAACATTATCTAATTTATCCTCCTTATATAATAGCGTAATATTACCCTGCCTAAAACAGAGCTTTTTGGTATTATTTGATTAGCCTCTGCCAATGTTAATATATATGACAGAAAAACACTGTTCCACATTTAGCTTAGATAATGGTCAAAATAACTTTCTAGATTCCACACTGCAAATAAGTTGTTATAACTGGTCATAAAATATAGATCTGCCAATTATGAAGCTAATATCATATCTTCTTTATACTTTTCCAGCTATCATAACCCAGAAATATGTATATATATATATATATATATACATATATATATATATATATATACATATATATATATGTAAGTTTCTAGGAATATTTGCCAGAAATAGGGTTAGGGATGGGAAAAATTGTTTAATTGCCTAGGATACAGTATGCAAGAGTTGTGTGTCTAACACTCAAAATTCAAAGTGAAAAATGATCACTCTGTCTATCCAAATTTCATACACACATGTCCAGATATGATAGAGACTATATTATACTGGATTGGATTTGATCTGAGTTCTTTGGCATAGAGAAATCACAGATGAGAAAATTTCACTAAAGTAGATCAACACTTAGAGTGTCTAAAAGCACTGACAAGTTATGCTTCATCTTATACACAAATTCTCTCCCTTTCCCTTAACTTTCTTCCTGTATCCTTTTCACACACACACACACACACACACACACACACACACACACACACACACTCTCACACTCTCACACATACACATTTGATAAAAGCACATATTTTAAGGTCAGAAATTTCCATTTTCCATGGTATATATCTATATATTTTGTAACATCAAGTTGCATGTGTAAAGTGAAAGGTCATAGCCTCTGGTTGGTGTAATAAGGAGGGGATTTCAAATTTCAAATTTTGTCTAAGGTATATAAATGTTAGTCACTTTATGAAATTTAAAACCATTAAAGGCTATCAGGCTCAGGGGAATCAATGATAGGCTTATTTGGAATATAGTAGGCATTTAGTGAATGCTTGCTGATTGATTGACCCACATTGACTTCCAAGAGAGTCACAAAATTCATAATTAAAGTTATCATTTCACCATGTGATTTTGAGACCCCACAGCACCTTATGTCTTTCAATTCCAAAGTATTATAATACAACATATAACTAGGTAGTCAAACTATGTTTTGATTTAAACAATCTGTAAGACTTTGGAAAATAGGTTTGACCAATGGAGATACTTAAACGAAAATGGGAACATTTATCATACATATAACAAATGATTCTTTAATCCCTTTTACCTTCTTTCTGCCACTGCTGCTTCCCAACCTAGGAAATAGAAACCCTCAAGGCATAAGATAAGTTTGTCAAGAATTACAGAGAATATTTGTTTGATTGTGTTTTGATAAGCATTTAACAATTTATGATGTTAAAAATCTTTCCCTCTACTTGAAAATCAAGTTTTCTATATGGAAAATTAATTAAATTATTTTACTTTTTATATGCATATATATATATATCCTATGTATATATATATGCATGGTAAACTACAATTTATTTTCTTTTATACTGAGAAGAGAATAGGAGGAAGTTTACTGAAAATCAAGAGGCATGGGGGGGTTAAAAACATTGGAAACACTTGTAATATTTTAGGGAGACATCAAAGATGAAAATATTGATATACAAATGTCCCACTCGTTGCAAGGAAAAGAGCATAATAATATCAGACTTAGGAAGTACAATTTCTCTCCTATTGCTCCTCCCTTTCTGTAGCACTGACTTACCTGATACCCTATGACTATCTTTCTATCTAATTGTCTATCTGTCTGTCTATCTCTCTGCCTCGGTCTTTCTGTCTCTCTCTTTTTTTTTTTTCAAGAACACGTGTATGGACAGGAGCCTACTCCATAAGAACTGTAACTATGCAAACTTTTGAAAGTTTTCCAGTAGTCAGTCTGCGAGAAACAGCTGACCCCTGAACAGGCTTGCAAAAAGTGTTTGGCTATTACTGCTACAAAACGAACATTTGTTTCATCACTTGGGTTGAAGCAAACTTTTATGTTTTAGAAACATTTGCCAGTAAAATAAACTTTTGGAATTGAAATAAGTACCCTGACTATTAGGCATAGCAGGAATAAAGCAGATGGTACCGTTTTTCCTTGAATGTCATATTGTCCATGTTCCCGTGACCTAAGAAGAGCATCTGCTTTCTCTTCACTTCTTCATTTGTAGGTGGGATTACACAGATCACTTAATCATATCAGACTTAGAAGATATGTTTTCTTACTTCCCTTATTCTTCCTTTCTTTCCCCACCACTGATTCCCATAACTCTTGTCTCTGTGAATATACATTTCTTTCCTTTCCCCTGCTTTGTCTCCATGCCTCTGTTCATCTTTCTCTCTCCTTTTCTCTTTTCCTTCTCATTTCTTCTTTCTATGCCTTGCTGTGTCTCCCTCTGTCCTGTAAAATTATGCAAAAGTATAATCATCATCTCTAATGTTGATCTTCTGTTTCTGAGAATACTTTAGCAACAAATAACACAGGTGATTCAACTGAAAAAGTCAAGATTTGCAAACTGGTAAATCAAAAACAAGAGCTTAAAATGAAACCTTTCACCAAAACAAAGAGAAGTCCTAAAAAGTATTTGCATTTTAATATTTAAAAGATCTTAGTACACAGTGAAATAGCTCTGATTTAACCATACAACTTAAAATTTTTAAAGACAGGAGACTGTAATGTTTCTCAAGGACCATAGAAAGTACACCAACATTTCTAAAGATAACTCTGACCTGGAGGAAGCACGAGAACATTTTCAAATGATAACCTTCCTACTGCAATCCTAGCACTTGAATGACAGCAGAAATAAAACAGCAATTTTAAATCAACACATTTAGCATTCAATAAAGTGTTCCCAGAGTTTTTTGCTTATTTTTGCTCCTTCTTATTTCCTTCTGTCCTAGAAAGCAATTCAGTTTCTTCTAGTCATTTTATATCTAAGGAGCTAAATAAAGAAAGGATAAATTCACTAGCTCTTCTAAGATCCCATAACAAGCCATAATTAAACATGAACTAAAATTCAGATATTTCTTATAGTCTTGTATTAAAAATGTTTCACTTGTCATTTAAAAAATTCTTATATTATAAATTAGACTATTTCTAGTAACTACTATATAATAATTTTGGGAACAGTGTGACAAAATCTTATCTTTCTGTTTTTTATTGCCTAGACATGTAAAGGGATATTAACGCTGAGTATGACAGAGAGATTCATTTAAGGAAGGTTTTCAATTCATCAACATTTGTTTGCTTTCTCCTCAGGAAAAAAAAAAGTTAACCTTTACAAAAAAGACAACCAAGAATGCTGCTAAATATTTATTTTCATAATCTCCAATTTCACATATTTGCAAGTTCAGTACTGAAATCCAATCTGATTGTGTGTGTGATGCCTCAGCCAAAGTAGATGGTGCTGACTTCTAGTTGAAACTTTTTCTTCTTCCTAACTTGGTCCTTTCAAAAATGAATCTTAAAAATAAACCATGAAAAAACAAGGTGGTGGGGCAGGATGTGTATGTGTGGAAATGTAAAAACAGTGATGGCCTCCAAAAAGAAAAGAAAGAAGAGAGTGTTAATGGAATTCTTGTAAAATACACAGAAGAAAGGAGTTCAAAAAGAGAAAAATACAGAGAGGAAAAACATTGGAATTACTGTGTCAAAATATTGTATGCATAACCTTTCCCTCCAAAGTTATACATAATAGAGATGAACAGTTATTTTATTTTCTGTTCTTTAAATGTTCAAGTGATCATGTTGGTTGCTGTCTGTAAAATTAATATTAACATAACAAATATTTTTAAAAATGTCAAAGCTGCTTATTTTTCATATATGTTAGGTATTCTGTCTACCAAGGTTCATTAGAATAACATGCTTGTAGAAAACAGGAATTGATGTTTTCATCAGCAAAGCAACAAGAAACATGATTTTCATATCTTGATTTTGCTTTTGTAACTCCAGCATCTAGGACAGTTCCTCACACTTGGTAATTAATTACCAAGAATTTACTAAGCTTTCACTATTGACTTGACACTGTGGTTGTCTCTGGGAATTTGTTGAATTGAAACTAATTTAATCAACAAACTTTTCCTATAGATGACTAGGGCCATGAAATCTTTTTCAGTACAGCTTGTTGGAAGTTGGAAAAATTAAGCATAAGGCTCAATTGTAGTAAATAGCCATTATTGTGTAAATGAAAAAGGATACTATCTGTTTTGAACACATGGTCTGCTAGTTCTATTTTTAAATTACTTTATACAATTTTGAAGTTGTTATTACTGAACATGAGTTGAAGGCCAGATATGCCTCTGAGTTCCATATCCTAATTTTCAGATATTCAGAGAAGTGTAAGTCTGAAGACAAATATTTTCATTGGACAATTAGGGAAAAAAGTAAGTTTGTTAAATCCGGACATAAAACAAACTGGAGGCGCTCCACTACTGAACTGGAATCAGATAAAAAACAGGCTTTAATCACCACAGCATAGCATATTTGTGCTATCTTTTGGTTAAACCTGACAACATCTCCTCAAAATACTGGAAGAAATAGCAGCTTTGCATTTCAGATTTTCACTTGGTTATTTTTAGTTCTTCTGAAGCCTGGGAAATAAGAAATATAACCTCCTTGAAAAGTCCAAAGCAGCCAACTATAGCAGAGTCTCTGAATCTGATTAGATAAAACAACAAAGAGGTTCTGTTAGGGCAGAGACAGGAAGAACTAAGGTGGGTGGCAATATCTGTCATAACTCAGGGGAAATGTAGCCTCAAAGCAGTCAAAAGTGGGTGAAAAAATAACATAAGCAATAGACAACTTTCCCACATCTCAGGTCATTCTTCCAGTGCTGCTAGAAACACTTTTTTTTCACTCAACTTTTTATTATTTGTAAAGTACAATAAACAGTATGTGAATGTGTATTTATTTTAAGCACCATACTGAGAGGACTTATAGGCACTTTAGTAAACTGGGCACCTTATATTAATCACTTACAATCACTGTTATTACCCTAGAACCTTAATGAAGATGATCTGGAATTACAAATAAGATTCCCATTTAAAATATTTCTATTAAAAATAGGCCAGTTAATGTGGTCTTTTCTATCACTCATTAAAGTTGAAAGGAAAGGAGACAGTAGTGCATTATCTAGGACAGTAAGCTGGCAGTTAAAGGTTTCCCACTTTGCCTTTTATTCCTTGGTTAGATTTTCAAGGATTCAGATCTGGTGATCCAAGTTCTGTTCTAACTAGGAATATGGGGGTCCCCATATATGTGTGTCAGCAACAGTCATCAATAGAATCATAGATCTAGAGATGTAATAGAATTTAGAAATCATTGATTCTAATTTCATAGATAAAGAAATAGTCACAGATAGGTTAATTAATTTGCTGAGTCACACAGCTACTAGGTGTCTGAGGCAGAATTTAGACCAGAGTCTGACTCCAGATACAGTGCTCTCTAGGATAGGGATTTAAATTTTTTTTCATGTCCTGAACCTTTCTTGCCATGTGGAAAAGCCTATTTAACCTCTTCTCAGAATAATAAATCCATTAAAAATTTTCAATAGAATTTTGTTTTTCCAAATACATGTAAAGATAGTTTTCAGCATTCATTTTTCTAAGTCTTTGTGCTCCAAATTTTTCTCCCTGTCTCCCTTATCTTTCTCCCCTCCCAAAGACAGCAAGTAACCCACTACAGGTTAAATATGTGCAATTCTTTAAACATATTTCCATATTTGTCATGCTGTGCAAGAAAAATCAGACCAAAGGAACAAATCCCACAAACAACAAACAAACAAAAAAGGTAAAAATGCTATGTTTTGATCCATATTCAGTTTCCATAGTTCTCTCCCTGGATGTGGATGGCATTTTCCATCCCAAGTCTATTAGAATTGCCTTGAATCACCACATTGTTAAGAACAGTCAAGTCCATCACAGCTGATCATAACATAATCTTGTTGTTGATGTGTACAATGTTCTATTGGTTCTGCTTGCTTCACTCAGCATTAGTTCATGTCTTTCCAGGCATTTCTGAAACCATCCTTTCTTATAGAACAATAATACTCCATTATATTTATTATATCACAACTTATTCAATTGTACCCCAATTGATGGGCATCCACTTAATTTTCAGTTCAGAATATTTTTAAATAAACAAAATAAAACCTAAACCTAAACCTAAACTAATCATGATGAAATAAAGATATATTTTTCCCCATCTAAGTTTTCAGACCTCCAGAAATCTATCCATGCATTCTTTGAGAGTCTGTGTACCCCAGGTTAAGAACTGCTGCTCTAGTGGGTGAAGGGATTTGAACACACAATTATTATGCATCCCTCAATAAAACTTTAAAAATGGTACCAGAATCTCAAATGTAAAATTATTTTATACACTATAGAGATATCCTTGGGTGATGCAGGAAAAAAAAAATGTTCAGCCCTATATATCAGAGCATCCATTTAAAAGGAATGCTAATGTCATTTCCTCCTTATATAGTAGTTTGGTAAGAAGCTTACTTTATATTATTGTAGAATGAAGGGAACGAGCATTTATTAAACCTTTATGATGTGTCAAGCACTGTGGTACATGTTTTGTTTTTGTTTTTTGCAAATATTAGATTATTTGATCTTCATCACAATGTGAGGTGTAGGCAATATTGTGAGGAAGGTAATATTGATGTATATTTGAAGAAACTGAAGTTAAATGACTTGTCCAGGATCATAGAGCTAGTGCCTGAGAATTTCCTGACTCCAGGCTCCATGCTCCATTCTCTGAATCATAAGCTATATCTAGGCTATTCTGTATTATAAATGTGCAGGTCTAGAGTTGATCCAAGGAGGGAAGAGAGAGAGAGAAAGAGAGAGAGAGAGAAAGAGAGGCAGATACAGGGAGAGACAAATAAACATAGAGAAAGAGAGAGACAGAGACATACAGAGATCCAGAGACAGAGAGATAGAGACAAACACAGGCACAGAAAGACAGAGACAGACAGAGGAGACAGAGACACACATAGAGAGACAGAGATGGAAAGAGATAAAGGCAAAGACAGAAAAATAGAGTCAGATATAGAGACACAGAGAGACAGAGACAGAGACACACACACAGACACAGAGATACAGAGAAATAGAGCAGAGACAAGCAAAAAGACTGAGACAGACAGACTCAGAGAGAGACAGACATAGAGACAGAGAGAAAGAGGGAGGCAGGTATAGGGTGAGAGAAACAAATTAGAGAAAGAGAGAGACAGAGACATATAATGATCCAGAGACAGAGAGATAGAGACAAACACAGGCACAGAACGACAGAGACAGACAGAGGAGACAGAGACACACACAGAGAAACAGAGACAGAAACAGATAAAGGCAGAGATAGAGACAGAAAAATAGAGTCAGATATAGAGACACAGAGAGACAGAGACAAACACACACACACACACACACACACACACACACACACACAGATACAGAGAAATAGAGCCAGATATAAACAAAAAGACTGAGACAGATAGATGCAGAGACAGACAGACATAGAGACAAAGAGAGAGAAAGAGACAGACACTGAAAGAGACAGAAACAGAAAGGCTGAGACAGAGATAGACACAGAGACAGGCAGACACAAAGACATACAGAAACAGAGATACAAACACAGAAAGAGGCAGACAGACAGACAGACAGACAGACACAGAGAGACTTTCTAAGCAGGTAGAGTTTGTGTTACCAGTACAAGAAGTAGTGGTTTGTAAAGGATTATGCCCTGGCCCTGGAGTGAGGATACTGGGGTTCAAATTCTTCTTTAAATACTCCTTAGCTGTGTAACACTAAGCAAATTATTTAATCATTCTGTGGCTATTTCCTCATCTGCAGAATAGTGATGATAATATCCTTCAGGTTTGTTGTGATAAAAACTCCTTGTAAAGTTTAAAACTCCATATGTGTGTGAATATTGTTGTCTCAATTTGGTTCTCAGGCTGAAGAAAGCCAAGATCTATCTTCCCCTTTCACTCCCCTCTAGTCATTTATCCTATCAGTGCTGACCTGAATTCATTCCTAAAAGAAGTTTCCTCACCTATAAGCTCCCTTTACTAGTGAAATTATAGTTCTAGTCTCTATTATTACAGATGATTTCATAACATAATATACAGGTAGGTGACTTATTTCAGCTCTTTGTTCTTCATTTTATTATTCTAAAAAAGCAGTGTGTGTGCATATGAAGAGGGCGGGTAGATTAGATGATCTCGAAGGTCTCTTGCTATTTTCAAATTAATTCTGTATTTGCTCTATGCACAAGTCTCTCTGGATTGGTGATTCATAACACTTAGCAAATATAATAGAACAGCCCAGTCATTTGCAGCTGAATGATATAAATATGTTCTTCATAAATTCTTTGTATCATTAGATACTACTTTTTGAATAACCATCTGGTATTCAGGCTTTTAAAAAAAAAGAGGAAAAAAAATAGATCAGAAAGTTCTCATCTAAGCATTTTGAACTTAGGGAGACAGTCTGTCATTGCCTTGGGAGCTGGAGCAGCTGAGTATTTGATCTCAGTCAGCCACCCACATAGTGCCAAAATTGCCACCATGAAATTGGACATTCAGGCTTTTAATCAAGGGTACAAAGCTGGGGCTGTGAAGAATATGACACCTGCCTGCCCAGTGCTTCTCCCTTCCTCAGCCTATCTTTCACTAATCACTGCTTAGCTCTATCAATATAAGAAATAAACACTGATTCAGACAACACCCTCAAAGGCTCCTTTTCTCCAGAGTGGACCTTGAAAATAATACCTAG
Source organism: Antechinus flavipes (assembly GCF_016432865.1). Classification (NCBI taxonomy): domain Eukaryota; kingdom Metazoa; phylum Chordata; class Mammalia; order Dasyuromorphia; family Dasyuridae; genus Antechinus; species Antechinus flavipes. The sequence continues at coordinate 255,039,378 of NC_067401.1, forward strand.
ATTAAGCCTAAAGACCTAGTGGTTCTCTTTGTTGTTGGAGGCTTTTGGAAAGCGGTTATTTCAGAAACTGAAACTTTTTCAAAGAAATGAGAATATTTCCGACTTATTTGCCTGGATCGATAGTACAGCTGTGCCTGACTTTTTTGGGGAAATCTCTCTAAGAATGATTCTCTCAAGATTTTCCTAATTTTATGGAACATCATTTAAACAATATTGAGATATATTCTTAACCTTGTTTCAGTTTTGTTACATTTTTTTAAAAAGGAAAAACAGAGCCCTATATTTAGAATTAGAAAGGACCTTGAAGAGCCTACGATTTAGCGTTCTCATTTTTTCAGATAAGGAAACTGAGTAATAGAGAAGTTAAGTGACTTGAATTCTCCAAGAATAAATAGAACAGCCAAGATTTTCACTTAGAACTTCCATCTTTAAACTCTTTTTCTCCTATATCAGACTTATTTCTTTGCAGGCTCATATTTTTGGTTATGACTTCATAAGAATACATACAAAACTGCTTTTTAAATGTTAAAGTGCTCTTCTTTTCAAGCCCCGAGGAGACCCCAAAGAGGTCTTCTGGAGTTCAGGAGAATTGCTTCTCTACTGTGTCTGTTACTGATGCTAAATACTATAGAGCTTTGCTTTGTATAGGAGCCCATTTAATGATGCCAGAGACAACATGATGCCTGACTCATTGTCAGTAGTTTGGATTGCATGTGTGGGATTGTGTTTTGGATGGAGCTCTCCAGAATAGCAACACTCCATCAGAAACACAGTGGCACACCTGTATTCCAAATGGTACAATAAGGCAAAACACATGTCATCGAAACACTGGGAATTATATTAAAAAGAAAAAGAAAAAAAAGGAAGCAAGCTGTATTGGAAGTAAAGACAAGAGCCAAGGCATGGGTAGATATGAAGGTTTTTTTGTCTAGTTTGCTTGAGAAATGATTTATCTCCTGTTTAACCTCTGTTCATAAGCCATGTTTGATTTTGTTCGATGCTGACATGGACACTGAATCTGTAGCTGTGAAAAGTTTGACAGATGAATGTTTTTGATCCAGAAAAATAAATTGTGGTTCCAGGTTTTACAATGAAAAGTCGCTTCTGCTTATGCAGCCAAAGATCCGATGTACTGTTGTTAAAACAGCATGTGAATTTAAGCAAAATAGTGTCTTTTAAAATTTTAAGAGATGACTGTTTATAAGTAGGTTCCTTGTTCTGAGTGAGGATACAATGAGGGAAAACAACATTGAAGTAACATTTATATTATATACTCTGCAAAAAAGGAGAATCCTTAGTAGAAAAATTTTTGGTCTTATTTTTCTATTTAAGGGACCTTTTAAAATTAGCTTTCCAGTCCATTTTATTCTTATCCACACCTCTTAGGGAAAGAGTGTTGGTAATGTCAAAGCACATCTATTGTCATATGGTTGTTCAAACTTTAAAGCAGATTTTTTCTTGTGGAGCAATTTGTCTGTCTGTGTTAGTTTTACCTTTATAGTCAACTGCACCTCATGGTCGAAGTACCCAGAGAATTAAAGTTCAAAATCACTGTAAATATGGTAGGTGTGAGTAGGCTATTATATATTCCCATCCAAAAATTTCATAAGAGAAATAGTTCAAAGGATGTTTATTATAAAGATGTAAGATGGGAAAATAAAGTGGGATCATCAGGTGGATTAAAGTAAGTAGTAACTCATGGAGAATCCATGTGCTCCCCAAACCTCCATGTATAGAAATTTTCATAGATATAGAGTTGGTCAAGAGAATTAGAATAAAACCCCTACAACAGTGAGTGAATGAGGATTTATAGAAGATGGACTTTTAGATACACACACACACACATACACACACACACACACACACAATTTGATAGACTATATTTTAAATACAAATTTTTACCTCTGAATAGATTTCTCCTCCTTATCCAACGAACCATCTTTATAAGAAAAAATTAAAAAGAAAGAGAAAAAATGAGTTCATCAAAACTAAACTATATGTCAATCAAGTCTTATAGTATATGCAATGTTTCATGTCCACAATCCCCATATTTATAGAGAAGGGGATGAGGTAAATTTTATCACTTCTTCAGGGATAAGCTTGACTATAACAAACAACATTCAATTTTATTTTGTTTTGTTATTGTTTACACTATTGTGATTGTGTATATGGCTTTTGTAGTTCTGCTTTTTCATTCTTCATTCATTCACATCTTCCCATGATACTCTGAAATCTCAATATTGATGTTTTCTTACAGTTCAATAATCCCATTCCATTCATATACCACAAATTGTTCAGTCATTCCCCACATGATGGGTCTCTACTTTGTTTCTAATTATTTTCTGACACAAATGCCTTTTGTAAATAAAGTGCTGTCTAAAACAATTCGCTTGCTAAGACAAATACACTATGGATATTTTGGCATATTTATGACCCTTATTTATATCTTTGTCATTCTTGGAATTTATTTCTGACAGTGGAATCTTTGGGTTAAAGTGTAAAGACATTGTTAATCTTTTTATTGGTCCACCTATAATGAATTAGTATAGCTCCTCCAACATGATTTCCATCTTTTCTCATCTAAGTTAGTTAGCCCTCTGGTTTTACAAATGAGGAAGTGAGAGGGGATATGTTTTCCCCCAAAGTTATACAATCAGTGAGTATAAGAACTAAATTAATACTCAGTTTTCTTTCTATCTCCCTTTGGGGAAGATGTGAAAATAATGCTTCTGGGAAAAAAAATCTTGAGAAGCTTAAGTTTGCATATCAGGCAATTGTCTCTAGTATTTTACAAAATTTCTTCCTTCTACTCTCCTCCCCCCCTCCCCCTTTATGTTATACACTAGTCTTCCTTAAAAGGCCTTAACAAGGGGAGAATATTGCCTATCAGTTATCTTCTTATATCAAGAACTTATTTGTGAAAGTGTCTGTGTATTGAGATGACAATAGATTTCAGTTTTAATTAATTTTTTTCTTCCCTTTTGTTCTGTGAATCACATTCATGAAACAGCTGTAGAACATCTGAAGGTTTTGGTAGTTCTTTCTGTGAGCTAAAATTGAGGGAGTAAAATTAACATCAGTTAGAAAAATCTGGCTTTCTAGTAACTAGCAGCACATTGACTGTTTCCATGCAAAAGACCAATGTTTGGCATTAAACACAGACTTTTTCCTTTTTGGAAACATTGAAGCAGAAGGAATTATCAAGAACACTAAATAATCTTTATACTGGGCACAGAGGAAACTGCACTCCCTCCCTTGGATGTAAAAGTTTGGTGCCACCATTGTCTTTCTTGAGAAACATGTGGCTGGGGATTGAAAAGCTGGGAGAAATTGTGAGGATTAAAGGAAATAAATTAAGAGTTGAGTTATATAAATCTTGAATGGTCTGTTACACCTGGAATCATTTTCATAGCAGTATATACAATTGGGCTTTTTCCCTTTTAAAGTTATCCTGGCTGCAGAATGAAAGTTGGTATTTTGAGAATAATAGTACACAAATACAAAATATACAGTGCTGTATAAATCTTTTGTTTAGGATAAGAAAAATACCAATACTTTCTAATCATAAATAGATACCATGACAAGATAGGGACAAAATTCCCCTAAATTTCTTACTTCAAACATTAGGCATCTTTTTCTTTTGTTTATTTACATTTTTCATTGAACCTACTTCTTATTCTGTGCTTACTTTTTTCAGAAAAATTCTGGGATGTTTTTGAAGAATCTAAAACTAATTCACCGACAACAAGTTTATATAAAGATATTGGAGATAAAAATTTTGTACATGTTATCTGAGATTAAAAGTTGAACAATTTTATTTTAGGTTGATCTAATTAGGTCAGCTAGGTAACACCATAGGACACAGAACCTTGGGCCTGGAGTGAGAAAGACTCACTTTCCTGAGTTCAAATCTGTCCTTAGATACTTATTAGGTATGTGACTCTAAACAGTTACTTAACCCTGTTTTCTCAGTTTCTTCATCTGTAAAATGAGCCTGAAAAGAAATGGCAAACTCCAGTATCTTTTCCAAGAAAACCTTAAATAAGGTGATGAAGAGTCAGACATGACTAACTTCTTTCCCCCCCAAAAAAGATTTCTACGAATTAGCCCTTATTTTACCATTATGCATTCAGAATAACATTGCATAGAGATGATTCTGTTACAGATAATAGAAATGTTATAGATAAAATGCATCATGGCACTATGGATAGAGAACTGGCTTCAGAGTCAGAAATATTTGCATTAAAGTCCCATCTGTGACACATTCTGGCTGTATGACTCTGAGTGAATCATTTAACTTTTCATTCCTCTATAAAATTCCAAGACTTTTTTTGCATAGCAGATACCAATCTAGTTCCTTGTGCCAATGAAGTCACATGTCTGGGATAAAACAAAATAAAGTAAGTTTTGGAGATTTCCTATGTCATTCTCACAACTTTGTATTCTTTCCCCTACCTGTTTCCTCTGCCATCCCCTTCCAGAGTCCTTTCCAGATTTAGAGAGACTGAAGAATGGAATAATGTGCCTGCATTCTTTATTTTCTTCTCCTTGCTCATACCATATTTAAGACTTGATATGGTGTGCCATGGGAAAAATTGCATTTGAAGTCAGAAGACTAAGCTCTAATCCTGGTTCTGCTCCTTATTACTTATTCTATAATATCTTTGTGGGTAAATCATTTAACCTCTCTCTGTATCTCACTTTCCTCATCTCTCATGTAATATATATATTTATAGTGTGTATACATATCCTCATATAACTGATAAATAGAAGTATGTATGTATAGTATGTTTTTATATACACACATGTATATGTGGATATATACGTGTGTATATATGTATGTTTAAATATACATTTTTGTGTCTAATAGTAGCCTTCTCTAAGGAAGGGTAAGGAGGGAGGGAAAAAAAATAAAAATGTGTAGTAGAGAACAAAAACTTAGAAGGAAGCCCAGAAGAGTTGAAAAAAAAGATGTTTAGTATTAATTACAGTTTTTATTTAAAGTAAATAGTATACAATGACTCTTTATGTTGTGCTATATACATAGAAATATTCTTTTTTGTTTTGTCTTTTTATATTTAAGAATGAATTATATTTAAATGAATAAATTTAAAAAAAAAAGAATTCCTTTAAAACATCTTTAGAAGCCACAACAAAATTAACCTCAATGCTTTTATTCAAATCCCATTTTGGGGATCTGGGAGATGAGGTAGGTAGGTCAGGAACTCTCCATTTATACAATTGCAGGTATACCTGGTTTCAAAGCTTGACTCTGACTTTGGGCAAGCTATTCTGGATCTCAGTTTCTTCATTTATACAATTAAAGAACTAAAATACATTATTTCTAATGTCCTTTCAGTGGACAGCTAAGTGGTATAGTGGATAGAAATCTGATTCTGAAATCAGGAGAACCTGATTTCAAAACTGCCTTCAGATATACTAGCTGAATGAATCTGGTCAAGTCATTTAAACTCAATGAAATGGAGAAGGAAATGGCAAACTACTCCAGTGTCTTCCTAGAAAACCCAAATGAAGTCACAGAGAGTAAGCCATGACCAAAATATACTCACAACAAATGTCCTTTCATGTTATGTGTGTGTGTATGAGTAGGATAGGAAACTGAAGAATCAAAAGATGAAGGGTAAGTGCAAAAGCATCTCCATTTCCCCAGAAAAATGACATTAAAACATGAACTTGAAGGATTCACAGCATTACAAAAAATGTCTTTGGTGATAGCCTAGGACACTGAATGCCAGTCACTAAGGAAAGGGTAATATAGTCTGTTTAGGGCTATCACCCACTTAAATTGGACTACTTCAGACAAGTCCAGAGGGAATTGAAAATTTGAAAGTGACTTGTTTCCCAGAGCAGACCTGCTCCTCCAGACAGACTACATGTGTCAATCTTGCAGGGGTTTCCACATTGCCCACATATTTGCAGTACTTTTTTCCCCTCACAGTAAGAGAATTTTGGGTAGGTAGATCCCAGTTCCCATTCACTCTAAGATCCCATCTGGCTTGTATGCCAGTAAATTGGAGAAAGTGAACTCCAGATTAACCTCCAAATTAGAAAATATTTTCCAGTATTTCCTTTTTCTAGGAGGATCACAAGGATGTATGTGTGTGTGTGTGTGTGTGTGTGTGTGAAGAATATGATAAAGTAAAATCCCATGCTCCCCCAAGTATCCTTTCTTCCAGATCTAACCAAATTCTTCTAGAGCTCACTCTCATTGTCCAATAAAAGCTAAGAAGTAGAAAATTGCTTTCAGGGAAGTGATTGACAGCAGTTTCCACATCTAAACTCCAGGCATGGGGACTCTAATATGAAGAGATAACGGTTTTTTTTAGTATATCTAATTTAACTCCATGGATTGATTCTATGGAGAATGTTTCTAGGAATTTGAGGCTCTTTTGATCTGACTTAAAAAAGAGCACACATCTAGATTCTGCCCTTCAAGTTACAGTCATGCTCCATTGTGGCAAATATATATCACCAGCTTAGCTCCCAACTAGCTTGCACCATATCTAATTTCACATGGCACCCAAGGGTTTTTGTTTTTCAAACTATCATTAACAAAAAAAGAATCTCAATTATTGAGTGCCAAACATTCCCCCTTTTACTAGGAACCAATTAATATAACCTCAGGCAGTAGTGAAATCCTGTAAAGTTAAAGGGTGGGCTCATTAACAAGTCAAAAGAATTAACCCCTAGCCTGCCACTGTTTAAATTTTCAAATATCCTAAATTTTCCTATTTTGAAGAAAGCTTGAGAAATCCCCTTTGATCTCCAGTGTATAACCTCAGTCTCTTCCTCTATACCTAATCCTGACCTCATATATTTCAGTCAGCAGCATAATCTTTCCCTTTGTACCTTAGAAATGTCTATGCCATCCTATAAGCATCAATGGAGTATAGTACCTTCTGCACTTGGGTAACTAAGTGGTGCAGTATTTGATAGGGGCTGGGCCTGGACTTAGAAAGACCTGAGTTCAAATGTACCCTTAAAAACTTACTACCTGTGTGATCCTGGACAAGTCACTGAATCCCATTTGCCTCAATTTCCTTACCAATAAAAAGAATTGCAGAAGAAAATAGCAAACCTCTTCCATATCTTTTTCAAGAAAACTCCAAATGGAGTTGCAAAGAGTCAGACATGATTGAATAACAAAACTTTAGCACATAGCATATATTGGGCATTTAATAAATGTTTATTGATTAATTATTGTTTGATTCCTTCAACACTGTTCACTGAAGCTATTGCAAAGATCTTCATACTGATTTCCCTGAATGTAATCTCTTTCCACTCCAATTTATCTTCCAGATCTGACCATCTCACTTTACTATTCAATAAATGCTAGTGGGTCCCCATTGCCTCTGGGGTCAAATATAAATTCATCTGTTTGACTTTTAAAGCCTTTCATTGTTTGGCTGTAATCTATCTTTTCAGCCTCATTTTTCATTATTCCTCTTCTGAAATTTATAGTTCAGCCAAACTGGCTTTGAATTGAATTGAAAATTCTAATTTTTTGGAATGTCTCTTTTCTATCTTCAGCACTTAGCATAGTGTCTGTCTCATACTAGGATTTTAATAAATGCTAGTTGATTGACTAGTTGGTTTCCAGGTTGTGAGGACAATTCAGAAAATGATGGGATTGAAATATGTCTGCAAGATAAATCTGTTATCTTCATAGACTTCTGTATATTTCAGATTTATCTCAAGTAATTTTTTTGAAGTCATTTATTTTTCCTTTTGTTTTTATGATCATCCTGCGACTTCTTGTGATTTGCATTTTGTTCAGGGTTTTTCTCTATATATATTAAAGTTTTTTATTATATTCTGGAAAGCACAGGTCTTTATGGATACTCCTTATTTGTTGGTCTCTTCTAACATTATTGTATAGGCCTGCAGGCTGGACTGCTAAGTAGTTTCAGACTAGGAGATATAAGGGACAACCAGCCTGGTCACTATCTTGAATAATAATGGCTGATGGTAAGGAAGAGAGAAAGAAAATCAGGCCCCAAATAGGTTTCCACCTATTTCTTATCAGGCTTGGAATCCTGTTTCTCTATAGCCAATGCCTCTGGGTTCTGTGATAAGACAGATTTTCTGCTTTGCCCAAGCTTTGCATTGTTCCTACCTCTTTCTTTCTCCTGGATAGGCAAGATCTATTCTTATTATTCTTTGTAAGTGAGAGATGTGAGAAAGTTTTGTAGAGACACTGACATGGGACTCTGAATCATAAACCTTGGGAAATTGCATTTGTTCATTTCCACAACCCCTGGAATCAGCCATGGAAAATGTGAATTCCAAATATTAGAATTGAATACTGTATCCCAATATGGTCTAACTGGAGAAAAATATAGTGAGGCTATGATATTCTTATTCTTGGAATTTATGCCTTTCTTAATGTAGCCTAAGACTGTATTAGTTTACTACAGCTATTGACTCATAATAAATTTGTAGTCTACTAAAAATCAAAGATCTTTTCAGTTTATGGAAATATATCTAAATATGGAATATGGAATATATCTATGGATATGGAATATCCATATGGAAATATATCTAAAAGGATTGTACGTGTATAACATATATCTATATCTATATCTATATATCTTGCTGTCTTGAGGAGGGGAAAGGTAAGGAAAGGAAGAAGAAAAAAAACATTCCAGTATCTTTGCCAAAAAAGCCCCAAATTTGATAATGAGGAGCAAAACACAATTGAGAAATGAACAACAATTCCTTTGTGTGTGAATGGCTTGTTTCCCCACTGAGAATGTGTTCTTTGAAGAGTTGGGACCCAGACTTAAATATTTTCTATCTGTCCCTTACAGTATTTAGTGCTTTAATCCTTCACAATATAGTGCCACTATGTTTTTTTGGCCTTTTCTATCTTTGGTATATGTAACTAAAAGCAAATTATTTATTTAAAATTTCTAAGTCTCAGTCTTTTTATAAAATTAATATAGTAAAACCTTAGAACCTATCTCATGAAGATATAATGTGGTAATGTATGTAAAATACTTTGGAAACCTTAGTGCTATGTAAATGTCAGTTATCATTGTTACTGTTCTTGCTAAATATGTCTTATGCTTTTATTCATGCAGTTTCTTATATCTGGAATACCCTTTCCAAGTCTATCTATTACATTTCCACCCATCTTTTACAATTCTACTCAATAATATTATCTCTTAGAAAGTTTTCTCCCATTCTTTCAGTTAGTAATCCCCCTTCTTCCCTTAAACTTTATATATACTATATATATGTGCCATATCTCCCTATTATTCTATAATCTCTATGCCCCATTTAAATTTGCATCTTGTTCAACTCCCAGGACAATGCTTTGCCAACAATAGCAATTTAATACATGTTTGTTGAACTAGACTAGTTGATTTAAATATTTGTTCATTGGAATACTGTAAATGAGAAAATAAACAATTTCTTCATTCAAGAAGGATGGCATACTCCAGAATTCCCAAGTCTTATTATCATTGATGCTTGAGCCAATTTGGGGCTAAGAAAATTGAATGCAAAAAAAAAAAAAAGATACTTGATTTTTAAATTGTCCATCTTTGATAGTTCCCAGAATTAAGTGTTAATTCAAGTGTAAGATTTTGGAAAAAGCCACATACATACATTACTTTAAGTTAAACCATGAGTGCTATAATGAAGTAAAATCAAATTTTAGATTTTCATGGGGAAGAGAGTGATTTAATAGATAGATTATTTTTAAAAATGGCCCTTTTAAGACAAGGAGAGTAAATGAAAAATCAGCTAATTATAAAAGTATTTTAGTAATTCTTATTTTTCTTTGAAAGACTCAATAATGGGTTTATTCTATGGATAACTACTGCAGCTTCTATGTCTTAGGTGGCCTCTACAGAACTTACCACAGTGTTTCAATTGAGAACAAAAGATCAATAAATATATTATGAACAATTGGTTGTTGATTAATTCTTCTAGTATGGAAAGCTGGTGGACCTAAAGACACCATCCAACATTTAATCTGCCTGAGGAACTCATTTCTTCTCCTTCAAAAGGTTTTAAGTGATGCTTCATTTAACCAAAAGGTTTAAAACCTATCTCACTTTGGCTTCCTTCAAAAATAAGTTTTTCAACTTGTCCTACATGTGTTATTATAACAAATAAAAACATTTGAAAAAAAAACAACAACCCTGGTGAGCCCTTTCCTTTAGATAAGTGCCCTGCTACTAGAACATATGACATCATATTTGGCCCTCACCCTTGGAAACAAAGCTGAATGAAAAATGACAAGTTCTGGTAGCCACGTCATAACAGAAGATGAAGTTTAAAACAAGACTGACAAAATAAACTTTGAGGAAGCTGACTATTTTTTAAATTATACATTTATCATGACAGTCTTTGGGGTTAATCTCTGGCACCAGTACAAGGATGAATGAGGTAATATTTGCACATGTTGAGGATAAGATAACCAAAGGGGAGGAGAAAGCTCATTTCCAGGCTAATATACTAAGAGGATTATATGTCTGATGTCTGGGAACAGTAGAATGACTTGGGAAATAAGTGACCATCATAAACAGAGCAGATTCTAAAAGATTATGTTGATGGTCTTTAAAGTTCCTATATTCTGTGAGTCTTAAGAAATAGGGTCAGTTGAAAAGGTGGCACGATAAGGCAAGTATTCCAACATAGAGAATGGATTAGCTACAGTACTCCATTCTAATCATTCATTTATTAAGTGTTAGTAGTTAAAACTTCTATTGTGAATCAACTTTTAATGTTTAAGCCAGCTTAAAGCTATTTGAATGTACAGTATAGTGTGGGAGATCAGAACCTGGATCTGCCCAGCACTAGCCAGCTGGTCTTACCATTAGGAAAATGATCAGAGGACATGTTTTTGCTCATTTTGTTGTATCTTAGATCTTTAGGGAGGGGAAAAACAGGACTGCAAGGGATGTGTTGACTGAAATTCACCATTAATTTTGTGTCTCTTTTGTGAAAAAGCTTTTAAAGTATTCCAAGATATTTTCAAGTGTTTCAACAAAATGTTCCTGTGACAACAGAGACAGGGTACATTTTCACAATCTCCATAAAAATATCATAGTAATTTACAGGCTTGAGTCCAAATCTTATTTTTTGATATGGATGTAGATATCCTCATGCTTTAAGTTTGCCGCTTTCAAGACAGAACAAACAGGACTGCAAATTGCCCTTAGATTTCTAAATCTTGGGAGCCAAAAGGATTGGAGTTTTATGGAATTCCTTCATCTTTGGAGCTCTTTTCTTTTTCCCTCTGAGGGGGTCCTGGATTTACTGACTGTGAGATCTTATAGGGCAAAAAGAAGAAGGCAAGTTTGTTTTTTAGCCTGGCATGAATCTTCAAATGGCATTGGGAGTCATTTTTGGCTGAGAAGAAACACTTGTTTGTGTCTCAGTCTTGGACATGTGTCCACAAGTTTTCGCCAATAGCTCATTTTGTAAATCTAAACAAATAAGTACACTTCTAAGAAATTGCTGAGGCTTAGTCTGTCACACCCTCCCAAATTTCATTTGCCAGATGCAAACAACAGCACTTTGCTACTTAAGACTGTTTAGACTTATTGTATGAATTAAGAACATTGAGAATCACCGTTTTTTATTCATCTGTCCATAAATATATATGACAATTTGGTTTTTGCTCACTGAAGTGTTTAAGTTATGAGTGATAGAAATTCCATACTATAACCTTCATAGCCTCTTTCCTGGTAATGATCTTTGGGTATATGGGTAAAGCATCTCAGAAAGAAGAAACTGGAATAGGTCCAATAGGCTAAAGGGATAAGAGAGAAAGAAAAGGGGATGATTTATCATCAAACAGGATATTTATAAAATCTTTGCCACGATACTTAACACATATTAAGTACTATATTAAAAAAATGCCTAATCCCTTCCCATGAGTAAGTTACTTAACCTTAAATCTCTAAGAGCCTTGGTTTTCTAATGTGTAAAATGGAATTAATATAAAGAATATTCACCCTACCTAGCTCACAGGATTGTTTTAAGCAAAAGTAGTTTAGAAACCTTAAAACACCAGCTAACATTTCATAGCTAGCATTTATATTACACTTACTATATTCTAGGCACTGTGCCAAGTGCTTTACAATTAAAAGTGCTGAATATACCCTACCACATTAGTTCTCTATAGCATCTTTTCCTTATTATATCTTTCTCATTTCTTTGTATGTGTCTTCATCTCCAAAGTACCCAACACTGCTTTTCACAGTTGCTCTTTGATATAAATCATGTTGCTCAAGGTTCTTCCAAGGTCAGACTACCTGTCTCAGTTTGAGTCATTACCATCCTGGATTACTCAGGGCAACTTAAGTGAGAAGTCTTCTTCAGCAAGATCATATTGGTCTTTGACTCATGAGTTGATTGACTATATTTTCAATAGGTCATAAATCTGTGAAAGTCAAAGATCTGTGATTTCAATTGTGAAAATTCTCTCTGTCCAAGTCAATGGTAACTTGTCCAAATTTTAGCTGGTAGTTTTAGGAACATAGAAGTCAAGTGATTTACTCGGAACCATACAGTTAATAAATCAGAAGAAGGATTTAATCCATATCTATTTAAATCCAAATACAGCACTCTTTTACTTTGACATTCTTAGAAGAAATAAAAGAATCACTTATGAGGAATCATATCAATATATTGACACTTTCTCACAAATCTTTGACAGGGATTTTTCCTTACAATCTTGGCTGATTTTACTTCATTAAATTTACTGGAATTGCTGATATGCATTCATGAGTTATATTAACCCATTTGTGAAGATGGCACCATCAAAGAATCTCATGTATAATTTTCTGATGAGAACTAAACTATATAAGGGATTAATTGTGATATTAATGGATATTCATATTTCCTATTTAAACTGTTGATTTTCAGTAGTATTATTTTAGATTATTGTTAAGTGTAATGTCTAGGCTAGCTTTCTGAAGGATTCTCTGGACGGGCCTTGGTCTTTAGGTGAAGTGATGAAGGCAGGAGAATTATGAGGAGAATGGTCAAAGATGGAGTCTGTAGTCTTCTTTGTGTCTGTGTCCGAGACTCCCGTTCCCAGTCCTCTCAGCCCTTAAATACCTCAGTACGATTACATCACTTCAGCAGCTGAGCATGTGCCAACTGTAGAACCATTACATCACCATATCACACTAAGTATATGAGTGATTACATCATTACATCACATTAAGTATATGTTTAACTAAAGAACTATTATCCCATAAATCACACTGAGTGGGTGCTTAACTATAAGCACCCTGCTCTCTCTGATTCAAATATACCTTTCTGGAGTTCCAGCCCTATACAATTAAAAGAAGATTTTGGCTCTGGCTTGTGAGGTGAATGTCTTGAAAAACAATACAGAAGAAGTTGATATTGTTGTTATTATATTTGTTTTGTTTTGTTTTTTTCATATGGTTTGACAACCATGGCGTGTAGTCTGATTGTTAACCCCATTTTATTGTTGAGGAAACTGAAGCCAATAAAAGTTAAATGACTCAACCATAATCATACAAATAGTAAGTATCTGAAGCCATATTTGAATTCGAGCTTTTCAGATTACACCCAGTGTTCAAATCAGTGTACCACAAAGTTGCCTCTGGGTAGCTATGTGAATCTGACCAGGGGAGCCCTGAAACTGGCCTCTGACTTGTATACTACACCAACAACCTTTGCCTGCACATCAGAGAACCACCCAGAGGTGTTAGGAACTCAAAGAAACAAATGATATAACAAAAAATAAAATTGATGATGTTTTCTCACTCAGAAACTAACTCATTACTCCTATATTTTCAAATCAGTTATCTTGAGCACAGTCAGACCATCAATATTTTAGAATAAAGAGAAAAGTTAATGCAAAAGGAAAAAAAGAGGAAAAGGGGGATATTGAAGACCAAGTCTAATTACTTTATTTTGCAGATGAGAAAACTGAATTCAAAAGTAGATTGAGGGGCTTTCCTAGATTTTATGTAGTTAGTGGCAGTGCAGAGAGTTGAGGTGTGAGAATTTAAGTGGTCTCATTCTACTGGAAATCTAGGCCTGGAGGCAGTAATTTCATTCAATTGAAACGTCAGTCTCAGATTTCCTATTCAAGGACAATTTTAAACTTATTTCTTTGCAGAGGCCCAAAGCAGGACTATACCATGCCAAGAGACTCTCCCTTTGGCACAGCTGCCTACCAAGACCCCTGCCCACTGTGAAGAGACATTCTCTTCTGTTCTCAGTTTATTACTGAGTAGTTTCAGACCTTTTCTTAATTTCCCTTGATACTGTTTTCTAGACATTTATTTCTGAAAAAGAAAGGCTTTGCTACTTTTGTTTCTCTGTCAGGACCTTGTCACTTGGAAGCCAGTCTTCCTAGCAAAGGCTGACATCTGCAGTGCCAACAATAAAGCTTCTTTTTTTGCCACTAATATTTTGGGTTCATGAATTCAATACATATAAGATCTATGAGAAGGTTGAAACTGACAGAGGTTAATTTAAATTTACTGGAAGGGGGAAGGTGTGGTGTTTTAAAAGTTCAAGAAACACTTTCTAGGTAAATAGTGATTTTATTAATAATGTGTTTAAAATCAATAACAATAATGAATTATATAATTATAAATTTTATATAATAATTATAATTATATATTATATCCTGTATAATACTATGATTAAATATAATTAATAATATTAATATTTAATAATAAGGTTTTTTTTTTCAAGAGATTAATGACAGCCTCAAATGCTTATATATGGAAATAAAATAACATCCATTTCACAGAGTTAGTGTAACAATTGAAGGAGATAATATATATGTTCTGCAAATCTTAGAGTGTTATGTAAAGGTTAATTGTCATCATTATCAAGATAAATGATAGATAAAATGGATCAAGGCAGGCAATAAAACTCAATGCAAATGAAGCAAAGGTAAAGAAGCTTCTTCAATTGAAGTCAGATCATCTGGACTAGAAACTACATCCTATTGTACTAATGTATAACCTATAGTTATGAAAAGTTTAGGTGATCTTTGAATCATGAGAAATGGTAGCAGTATCACAGAACTCAGGGAAAGTGAACAGTTCATTTGTTGTTGAGATTGATGGCAATTCCTTAGAAAATTATATCTTGAATGTTTAAAAGGATTAGTTGTGTATATTTAATAAGAGGTGATCACAAGAAGTCAGCATGGGTTTAATGGGGAAATAGCCAATAGCTAGGGTATAACAGTTGTTTTCTCCTCTGGAAAGGGTGAATGTTTTTGAAGAAGGGGAGAAAATTTTATTATTGAGATATCATGAAGAAAAGAACTCACCAAGTGACATAAAGCTCTTATCTTTTCATGGGATTCCTTGTTCTTTCACCTCCAGATAGGGCCATAATGTAAGCTCCTTGAGGGTAGGAATTTTTTAATTTTTGTGTATCCGTACTTAGCATATAGTAAACACTTCACTCCATATTTGTTGAGAGAGGTTATTGCAACAATTGCTGAAATATTAGATTTGAAAGTAACTCATAATATGGAATGGCTTCTGCATTGTTGTAGGCAAAGTTAGGGAAATGTGTTTCTATCACTGCATGACATATATTTAACTATACTTTACAACAAACTAAAACAGATGATTAATTATCATGTATCCAACTGAAACTACTAGTGGTTTCTGGGCATTTGTTTGATTTCTTTTTTTCTAAAATTAGGTATTTAAATATTTTACTTTTTCTTTTATTATCTGGGTAATTTATACTTTTTGTAACATAAATCCATTTCATTTAGGTTGTCAAATTTGTTGGTATATAATTGGACAAAATAACTACTAAAAATTGTTTTAATTTCTTCATCAATGGTGAGTTTACCCCTTTCATTTTTGATAATGGTACTTTAGTTTTCTTCTTTAAATCAAATTAAGCAATAGCTTATATATGTAATTTATTTTTAAAAAATAAAACCAGCTTCTAGTTTTATTTATTAATTCAATGCTTATCTCTGGGGCACTGTTAACTTAATTTAAGTGAAGCCATGGTCCTCCCAAAGTTCAAGACTCCAAGGGATGGTCCTAGGTGTTTCCTAACCAAATCCGCTTTTCTTTATTTTGATCACACAGAAATTATGGCTTAATAATAATTTAAAACAGCAGCCACAGCTAAGTAGCCAATGGACAAGCACCAAAACAATCTTGGCAGGTTGTGGTCTACTCACAGTAATTTGGCACATATGATCACAAAGACTTGAGCTTGCTGCTGATGCTTCACATTAAACTATCAAGTCCTAGATTGTACATCTGGCCTCACTTGGTGGGTTTCAAACTTGCCAAAATTATACCTTAAATGTATCTTGTTAATCATAGTTCAAAATAACCATGTCACCAAATCATCATTTTTTTGGAGAGAGGAGTGTTGTTCCTAGAAATGATATACACACACACACACACACACACACACACACACACACACACACACAAACAAACATACATACACTTCAGTGCTTGTTGTCAAACCACATGGAAAAAAAAAACAAATATAATAACAAAAAAATGTATTTCTTGCCATCATCTCACTCATGAAGTTATTTCATGAAAGTCTTGATTCTATTACTGAAGGGAAGATGGAGAATCATGTGGCCATATTGTCATAATTTTTTGCCAGCTGCAAACCTCATCACAGTTCCTGTAAAGTACATTTCCACAGATCAAGTTACTGCCAGGGAAGACTTTAACAGTCTTCTACCCTGCTTTCAACCAACAACAATTAGTATTAGCAAATGGTCCAGGCCACTGCCTGGAATTACATATGATTTCTATTCAAAAAAAGACAAACTTTTACTCAAACCAGACTTGTGAGCTGAACACATGAGCTCCATCCTTAGACATAATGAAGTTGAAACAGTTTCTATCATTCATTTAAATAAAGAAAAAAATCACTCTCACATTTGAAATCAAGTTGGCCATTTTCCCTTGTCTAGTTTAGCCATCTGGTAAGGGGGACTTTGGCAGGGTTGATGTTTAGGCCAGGAGTAACTTTTAAAAAAATCATTATTCTTTTGTCTTTTTGTACCTTATTGTATTAGCATAGCCAAAATTCATTTTAACTTTCAGGCAGCAACGACTGCATTGGGTTTTGTTTTTTAAGAAGGAAAAAAGATAGCCATTTGGCATTCAACTTTCTCTGTTCTCTTCTTAATATATTTTACAGTTAAAATTTGCTTTTTCAGTGTTTGTGGTTCAGAAAAGCAGACACATGCTTTAGGTCATTAAGTCTCATTGTAAAAATGAAAAGACACAAAGAGCTTATTCTCATGCATGCCCTCAGTTCTTTGAGCTGCTTTATTTGTCAGAGTGAGGTAAGGTCAGGCTGCAGTTTCCTTACCATATGCCTCATGGGTTCGTGACCCTGAAAGGAGAGGATGTTCAGGGATTTTATTCTTCTCAAATAAAATAAAACTTCAAAACCAGTTTTTCTTTCTAGTTGCTATTACTGATTAATATGCTAAAATTTTTCTTCATGTATATAAACTAAAATATCATGTCAACAAATAATGTTCACTTCTATTATAACAACAACTTACCTCTAGGGCTTAATTTCAATGTTCAGATGGATCCATTATTTTATTTATGTAGGAAATATTTTAATCACTTTATATCATAGACATTGCAGGCCTTCTTATCCTAAGCTATTCTTACACATATCTCCTCAGCTACTCTTACACATACCATTCCACAAGTCCTTTATAGAGAAAACAAAAGTATTTTTTATGTTTTTTCTTACTATCTTGACTATACAAAGTTGGACTCGGGCTGACCATGTCAGTCTTTCATTTTTGCTTCATGATTGGCACACTTCCTTTTCTGATAAACCATGCATTTAATGATGTCTTTTGTTTTTCTCATTGTATTTAATTCATTATTGGAATTTGCACATGTTAGAATTATTCAAGATTTTAAGGCAGGTTCAATTTATTCCAAACTTTTTTTAATTGTGAATTTGCTAACAAATGATAAGCCTGAACATTTCCAGATATAAAGAACAGACAAAGGTGATTACATAAGAAAACACAATTTTATGTGCATTTTTTCAAAAAGTATATATTCAATTTAATACTTTAGTTCCAAAGCTTTTTCATTTTGGCTTGTGTAGCATTTTTTTCTGATTATTTTTGTGCATTTTCTGTTTTTAAAAATTAATTCTTTTTAATTAATAAGCATTCTCCCATTCCTTTTTCTTATCCCTTACTTCACTAGGAAAAAAAAAAAAGCAATTCCTTCTAATAAATACACATAGTTAAAAAATGAATTCCATTATGGCTATGTTCAATACTGTGTATCTCATTTTGCACCTTGAGTCCATCAGCTCTCCATCAGAAGATGGCTAGTATGTTTCATTATTGGTTCTCTAGAATTCTAGTTAGTTATATTTATAAATACATCATCAGTGTATCATTCTTCCCTTTATGACATCATTATAACTATTCTCTTTATTCATACTCTCCCTTTCCCCTAAAATCTTCTCATAACAAGTCAATATAACGAATTAACATAAATTCATATATTAGTCATGTCAAGAATCTGTCTCACTACATGTCTGTGATCCAACATTTCAGTGTCAAAAAACAAAAAGTGTTATTCCTCATTAGTCCTATAGGAATGTTGATCATAATTCTTGTCTTTCAAAATTTTTGTATATATGGTTCTTCTAATTCTACTGATGTTATCAGTTCATACATGTCTAACTAGTTTTCTCTGAATACAACTATTGCAATCACACATTGAAATTTGTTCAACCATTCTTCAATTGATGATTATTTCTTTAATTTCCTTAACAAAAGAACAGATATTATTATTTTTGTACATTAGATTCCCCCCCCCCTCTCTCTTATCTTTTAGAGGGTATATAACTAACTAGTGCTATCAGTGGGGTACGTGAGTATTTGGAGCATAGTTTCAAGTTGCTTTCCATAATCTTGCGACTAATTTACATCCCTATTAATGATGCTTTGGTGTATTTGTCCTTGGACAACCCCTTCTATTATCTCCATTTAGATGTTTTTGGTAATTTTTGTGAATCTAATGGGTATGAGGTGGACCTTGGAATTTTAAAATTTGAATTTATCTTATTATTAATGATTTTTGATCATTTTTCTTATCTGGTTCTAAAGGTAATAGGGAGCTATTGGAATTTATTCAATAGTGTGGTGATATGATCAGATCTGCCCTTTGGGACTGTCACTTTGATAGTTGAGTGAAGATTAGTTTGGAATGAAAAGAGGCTTGTGACAAACCAGTATACCATTGCAATAATCAAGGTCAAGGATGAATTTTTTTAAAAAGGTCAGTATATTTGGCAATTAAAGAATTATTGATAACTTTTGAGAGAGTTAAGTCATGAGGAATGCATTACCCAATAGGTGTTAAGAAAAGAGAGAAAAAGAAGTGGATGTATCATTTACAGATGGCTTCTCAAGAAATTTAGCCACAAAAAGGAGCAAATATATAGGACATTAGTGAGCAAGAATGGAGAGGTCAAGAGAGTATTTTTTGAGGACAGCTGAGACTAGTCTTTAGCTTGTCTCTTTCTACTAGTCACTTAAGTGGGAAGTGACTAGTAGAAAGAGACAAGCTGAAGATTAGTTGAGAGAGTAATGATGATAGAGGGACAATCTGCTGGAGAAGAGTGGATAGAAGGGGATCATTTGTGTACTTAAAACGGTTGATCTTGACAAGAAGAAGGATCATCATCTTATGAAAAAGGACTGAAGGAAATTGTGGCAGAAAGTATCTAGGTAACATGAGAAGAGGAAGAAAAAGAGAATAAGGAAGAAGAGAAGGAGAAGGAGAGAAGATATAGAAGTTTTTAATGGATAGCTCCAACTTATTCAGTTACATATGGAGTATAGTTTTCAACTGAGGAGGTGGGGATATCAAGAATCATGGAAGATTTGAGAAGAATATAGACTGTAAGCAGGTCATCATTTCACCTCTTCTAGTTGTTCAAATGTATTTGCCTTTTCTTTTTTCCGTTGACTCTTATGTTTATATTCCCCTCTACAATCTTCTATTTCATTTTCTACCTCAGTATCTTAAAATCAGTTATTCCTGTTTTTTATGCTTTTTATTTTGCTTTTTGGAATATGGAATGTCAAGATTTTCTCCTTTTTTATATTATTTGCTGCAAAGAGTTATGTGGACTTGAGAGCGTTATTTCTTTGTAATTGATTTTTAAAAATCCATTTTCAGTATATTTCTCATTGACTTAGGCATTCAAGATTTTAGCTTTGACATTTCTGAGAGTTTTCATTTTTTGGGTTCCTTACAAAAGATGATCTGTTAAGGGCTTTTGGACTGTTTTTTTGAGCTCTTGTTGGCTTTTAGCATTTGCAATTTGTAGCAGTCTTTTTTTGTGTAATCTCTAAAATTAGATGATGACATTGGTGATTTCCAAAGTCCCTTTAAGCTCTAAATCTATGGTCCTATAACAACAAATTCTAGTATTTCAACTCCAGAGGTATTCTAATTATTTTGGTTCAGACTTATGGTTTCATCAATACTGGGAAATTTCTTGCACTTAGGCAATTAGGTGATTTATTTTTAAGTTATAATTTGAGAGAATTGACTGGGGAAATTAAAACTTAAATGACTTATCTACACTCACATAGACGGATTTAACAAAACAAAATGCATCATTAAGCAAGGTTTTCTAACAATGTGTCTCCTTGCACATAATAAAATCATATACAAATCCTTGATAACTACAACAATAACGTTAACTCCAATCAGGAATTATTTCATTATCAAAATCAAACAAAACAAAACCAAAAAATAGAAAGATCTTATACTCATCAAAAGTGTTTGTTGTTGCTATGGTGGATGGCTTCTGCATAGTCCAAATGAACAAGAGATTCCTCATATATAGTAAAGTCTTCTAAACCTCTGTTTATGAATTCTATATTTATTGCATCAAGTCTAGAAGACTACAGAGTTCTTTAAGGAGATCTAAAGCCATTCAAAGAGTTTGTTAGCCCTTTTTGTAGTGACAAGGAACTGGAAACTGAGTGGATGTCCATTAGTTGGGGAATGGCTGAAAAAATTATGGCATATGAATGTAGTGTAACATTATTGTTCTACACAAAATGATCAGCAAGATGATTTCAGAGTAGTCTGGACAGACTTACATGAAGTGATACTAAGTGAAGTGAGTAGATACAAAAGAACATTTTACACAGCAACAAGATTATGTGATCAACTATGATGAACTTGGTTCTTTTCAGATTATAACCTGAATCACTGAGATATAGAGTGCTGGGCCTGAAGTTAAAAGGACTTGAGTGGCCTATGTTTTGCTTACAAATTGCCTGATCTGGGAGAGAATAAAGACATGTGGTTAAGTGTTGGATGTTTTGTTATTTAGTGTTTTATTGCTTTTATTGATTCTCTGCCAAATATAAAGCATTTTATGCTATAAAAAAGATGTGGTGATTGAGGAGTACATTCTCTTAAGCATTTTATAGTGATGATTCTGTGATTACATTCTCTGAAATTTTGTGATGAGAAGATAGTACTCCTCATTCATGCTTTCTAACTGACATTTTTTTAAAAAAAACAATATAAGTACTATCTTGGATTGTTTTCATTTCTTATAGAATTTCATCCCTGTTTAGTCTTAAAAGTAGATTCCTGATTAAATTTAAAATAGTTACTTTTATTATGGATTTAATACATAAGGACACACACACACACACACACATATATATATACACACATTCATGTGTATATATACATTGTACATAATACAAATTCATGTCTGTAACAAAATATATGTGTATGTATGTATGTATTTATCTTATATGGAGGTAGGTAGGTAGGTAGGTGACTCAATGGATAGAATGATCAGCTTGAAGTTAGGAAGTCAGGAGTCAGGACCTCAAACATTTACTAATAGTGTGATCCTGAGCAAGTCACTTTATCTATTTGCCTTCATCTACTAGAAAAGGAAATGACAAACCATTCCAGTATCTTTTGCTATGAAAACACCGCAAATAGTATGAATGGCTGAATCGGTAATGAATGTAGTAAACACATATAAATATGCACACACACATATATATGTTTGTGTGTGTTTGTGTATATATACATATATATAATATATATATATATATACATACATATACATATACATACACACACACATACATGCAAGTATACCAAATGTCCTATTATTTCTTTAAAGGCAATGAAATAATGGTTAATATTTATGTACCCATTTATGATTACAAAGATTAAAAAAAAAATCTCTTCACTATCTCAATCTGATGCTAATGGGCCACCCAGAGGTCCTAAGCCAAGCCACATTTGGTCATTATTCAGGTCCTCATTGACCCAGATTAAAAGTAAATCACAGTCATTTCTGCTTTGGCCAGAAATCCTGAGGGTCTTCCCTTCCTAGATTCATTCATTCATTTTTATTTATTTATTTAGATTTTTTTGGTCTAGGTGAAAAAAGAGATTTTTTGCCTCAATTGCTCCCTAACCTTAATCACTGAATGGTGTGGTCTCAGTGAGACCTTTTGAAGGTCTTAGTTTAAAAAAGTCAAGATTATCTATTACATCCAGGGACAGCTCCAGTCATCCTGATCTATATCTTTCCACAGGACGAGATGATTGGAGGGGAAAGTGAAGCAGGTGACCTTGCACAGACCTCCCTCACTTAAATCCAATTCACTTCCATGTCATGGCAACACCTCCTGATGTTAAGATCCTCTTTGAGAATGAAGGACAAACAACATCAACATTACAAAGTATTTTGAATGTATTGTATAATTTATTTCTGTGAAACTGAAAGATCCTTAAGAGATTATCTGGTTCAGCTTTCTGCTCTCAGGCAGATAACACATTGCAACCATATTTGTCCATTTTATGGCTAATGCAGAGGAGATCTAAGGCATTAATTGCCAGAAAGGCAATGAAGCCTATAACAAAGAGAGCTGGGTTTGTTCAATCAGTTTGAAGTTTACCTTTAGTTCTCAAGAATTTTTTTTCACTATAACTTATGTCCAGGACAAGTGACATGTAACATATCTTCAGTAATGAAGATGAGGAGATAGATAAAAGATCTCAGGACATCTATAAAGCATTCCTTCTAGGAGGTTTCCACACTAGAAAAAGGGGAAATCAGAGTAGAACAGAGACAGAACTCACTTTAATATTCTATCTATACTTTTCTGTTTTAACTATTTATCCTTCTAACTGGATGATATGCTCTGTTTTGCCAATACTAATGAACTATAAATATCATTATAATATTTATATATCATATATATGAGATATAAATGAAATTGAAAACTTCAATTTCAATCTCTACCCCCCCCCCCAGCTTTCTATTCTTTGATGTAAATATGATTAGTTCCTTTTACCTATGCTCATTTGGCATGACTATAAGTTACTTTACCATTCTGCTTATCTCCTTGTTAAAAAAAAAATGTAGCAAACCGTCAACACACATTTAGAGTATGAGGTCATTTTGAAAAGAAAGTCTAGAGGACGATGATGAGGTTATTCATTTGCTTTGCCTCACAAAAGAGCAAACATCATTAGAAGGGAAAATATAGATAGTATGTTGTGAAAACCATCTAAGACAATCATTCCATGAGCATTTATACAGAACACTAAAAGATGAATAAACAAATACAAAAAGGTAAATATATATCTAATGACTTTTTTCTAGTGAGTATTCTCTTCAGCAACTAGGGAATCATAACACTTGGACACAATCACGTCAGGAGCAAAATCACTGTATATTTAAGAAAATTAAATTGGGAAAAGGTGAATCCAACCTAATGTGTACAGTGTCCCAGATATTCAATTATTAAAGATCCTTGTAGGGGACACCATAATCAAATCCTTTCTAAAATGTCATGCTCAGCAATAGACACAATACTCTAGATGTTGTCTAACCAAAACAAAGTAAAGTTCAACTATTATTTACTTCACTTGAGACATTGCATTTTCCACTAACTAAGGCGTCAACAGTTACATTTCTCTGAGAGAGCTGGAGCACTTTGGAATAGGCAAAATATGGTGACTTCTGTTAAGATCCTCAAATCTTATCAGCAATACAAACATATTAATGTTATGTAGTAAAAGCTTCAGTGTAGTTGTTTGTGAACTATTTAAACTATAAAGGGAATGACATAAATGTGAATTATTCCTTTACTGGTTCAATTAGTTTTATGTGAGCTGAATAATTCTGAATGAGCAAAAAAAGATATTTTTGACTCCTATAAAAATAATATATCTAGAAACTTTCTATCATGAAAAAAATCCATTAGATTTTGTTTTTATATCTTTGAATTTAATTTGTATACTTTTCTTCTTCTTTATGTGCCTTTGAGTCTCTGAGAAACTTGGTTCATTCAGAAACATATTATAATGGGATAAGGAAATTAGCTAGGGTACATATTTCTTTGCTATCATTTGAAGGGATCCTGTATTACCTTGGGGTTTGATACAATCAACACGTCATCCACAGGCAGGAGCACTGTCTTTTGTAGAAACTCTTGCCTTTGGGCTTGATGAAAGATATTTAACCATGACCAGTGGTAAACACCTTTGATGAACAACTCCTTTTTTATCTTCCAGTAGATGAGCAGGCTTATGACAATACTGAATAGATAATCTACTATGCTATTCCAATGGTAGACATAGCTTGGAGAAACATATTCTATGGAAAAGGAGGGAAATAAGCACGAGGAAAAGCTGTAATTAACAGTGGCAGGTTGTTGTGCATGGGGGTAAATGGAAGATGAGCAAAAAAGTACTGATTTGTTCTGTTCTTCCAAATCAACAGGCAGTGCTACTTTAACTTAGTTGCTTGTCTGTTCTAGCAAGGAGAAACTCTATTCTTATGTTAGCATGACCCCTGTAGAAAGTTAAAAAAATGGGTTAGGAAAATTATTTAGGGAAAAAAATTTTCTTTGGATGTCTGTTTTTTGGAGGAATTTTGGAGGAGGGATGTAAATTACATACAAGAAACTAAATATGTGTATAGAAGGGATAAACATTTCAGTACTTATACCACATACAAGTAAACACACACATACACATATACATGTTTCCAGAGAGGGAGGAAGGAGAGAAGAGAGGGGGGAGAGAGACAGAGAGAGAGAGAGAGAGAGAGAGAGAGAGAGAGAGAGAAAGAGACAGAGAGAGAAAGGAGAGAGAGAAGAGGGGAGAGAGAGAGAGAGAGACAGAGAGAGAGACAGAGAGACAGAGAGACAGAGAAAGACAGAGAGAGAAAAGAGAGAGGAGAGAGATAGAGAGAGAGAGACAGAGAGAGACAGAGAGAGAAAGGAGAGAGACAGAGAGACAGAGACAGAGAGACAGAGAGAGAAAGGAGAGAGACAGAGAGACAGAGACAGAGAGAGAAAGGAGAGAAAGACAGAGAGAGAGAGAGAGAGAGAGAGAGACAGAGAGAAGAGAGAGACAGAGAGACAGAAACAGAGACAGAGACAGAGAGACACACAGAGAGAAAGACAGAGAAAGAGAAAGAGAGAGAGAGAGAGAGAGAGAGAGAGAGAGAGAGAGAGAGAGAGAGAGAGAGATATGAATGAATGGGTGATCAAGGAAATTGTTTTGAGTCAATGTGAGACCAGAGGAATTGAATAGATTCATGGATGACACAGGATTTTAAGATTATGAATTAAAGAAAATGGATCAAGATTTTTTCCCCCTCAATTATAAATCATCTTCGAATATCTAGACTTTTTTTTTTATCAACTTCTTAACTTTTTCTTCTTCTGAACTATAGGTAAATCATATGAGTTTTGTAATACAATCAAATCACCAGGATGCCAGGCTAATAATGGCAGGGTAGACACAGCTAGTTTTATTTTTTTATAGGGTAGTTAGGGGTCATTTTTTCCCTGATCCTCTTAATAACTGACATTTGCAGCAAGCTGGCTGAAAATTCAACATGATGGAAA
Organism: Antechinus flavipes; assembly: GCF_016432865.1. Lineage (NCBI taxonomy): Eukaryota > Metazoa > Chordata > Mammalia > Dasyuromorphia > Dasyuridae > Antechinus > Antechinus flavipes. The sequence continues at coordinate 255,065,344 of NC_067401.1, forward strand.
ATTCCAATTGCAGGTTGATGAACAGCCTTCAGGTACCTGAAGGAGGGTGCCCAGTGGCACATCATATCTAGCTCCATTCAATGTGCCTGTACTTAGTGATCAGAAACTGGCTAATGTAGTTCCAGAAGAGTATCAGGGCCTCTAAGAGCATTTATTTTGTCACCCATATTCTGGCATAAGGCTCACTGGCATGCTCCTCCTTTGTGAATTAAAAGTAAAGTGTAAACTCAATCTGCTGCACACACAATGACACATTCTTGGAGCATGGCTGTCTAGACCATTTCCTTAAAACTATTGCTCAAGGGTCTTTTTATGGAGTAATTACTAGAATGAAAATCCAGTGCAGTGACTTTTTCAAAAGATATTCTACCCATTCCAAGTAGTCTTCTTCCACAGATTAATGTAGCCATAAATGTGACTATTTACATTAGGCTAAAAGGGTTTTCCCTTGCACCTGTGTTGTCCTTGGATTATCTAGCAGTTACCTGTTTTTTCTTCAGTAAAGACTTGGTTTAATCTTTTGACAATATCTAAAGTATTTTGAGGTATTTTGAATAAATATGAATATTTAAAATGAGACTTCACTCTTCATTTATGAAACTATCTCTATGGTCCTACCATTTTCATAAATTCAAATAACTTAACTCCATCATATCTAATTTTCTCTAACTTCATAAAGAGATGAACTGTTTGTAGAGAAAATGTTTGTCTATAAAGATGAAAAATTCAAAATAGACCAAAATAATAATGCCACATTTTTTATTGTATTTTAAAGTTGCAAAGCACTTTTTTACATGAGAAAGTTAAAAGATAGTTAATTCAAGAATCATGAATACTATAGACTAGATCAATGATTTCATTAGTATAGGGGATTTCCAGGGAAGGAAACTCTACCAAGGCAGGTTGATATCTTTGAAAATTATGGTCTCAGAGAGTCCCTAAAAGAGACTAAGTGTCCATGGCTACAGTTAATACATGTCTTAACCAGGTCTTAAACCCAGATCTCCATGGCTTTGACCCTGGCTCTCTAGCCATTAGATCTCTCAAATATTGTAATTTCCATTTTATAATTGGGAAACAGCGGCTCATAGAGCCTCTTTCATTCCTCTCTGAAATCTGCTCCTGACTCTCTGTATTATTTTCTCCATTATGATTCAATGACCTTCTCACCTGGAAAATAACTCTTACCCCTTCCTCTTATCAGAAAGTTTCTTTTAGAATGTCCATTTAAGGAAAGTATCCAGAGCAATCATATTCACTCCATCATTCCTTTCTGGGCCTTATTCTTGACTCTTTAGACTTCTTTTTCTCCTGTGCTCTCCTTTCCCCATTTTGGCTTCCAATTGTGTGTGTTGTTTTTCTCCATTAAAATATAAGTTCTTTGAATGCAGGGATTGTCTTTTCACTTGTATTTTTATTCTCAGCTCTTAGTACAGTGGCTGGCCAATGCACAATTATAGATAGATAATAATTTTAAAAATTAGTGAATGTACATTGTTGTTTTGAAGAGACTTACTCTTTGTCACAGAATCTTGTAAGTATTAGAACTGAGTTCTTTCTATACCACCCTGAGTAAAATGAAAATCCATATTTTTAAATTAAAATTTTTAAAAAATAGTATTTAATGTTTTCTAATTACACATAAAGACAATTTTTAACATTCATTCTTAAAATAAAATTGTGAATTCCAAATTTTCTTTCTCTTTCTTCCTTCTTCCTTCTAGGAAGGTAAGCAATTTGATATACACTATATATATGCAATCATGTAAAACACACTTCCATATTAGTCATGTTGTATAAGAAGAACCAGAACAAAAAGAAAAAAAAATTACAAAAAAAATTAAAAAGTGAAACTGACATGCTTCAATCTGCATTCAAATGCCATCAATCTCTCTTTGTGGATAACTTTTTCAATCATAAATCTTGCTTGGATCATTGCTTGGCTGATAAGAGCTAAGTCAGTCATAGCACAGTACTGCTATTACTATATACTATATACTATATTCTCCTGGTTATGTTCACTTCACTTTGCATCAGTTCATTCAAGTCTTTCTAGGTTTTTCTGAAATCTACCTGCTCATCGTTTCTTATTGAACAATAGTATTCCATTTTATTCACATACCACATTCCTCAATTAATGGGCATCTCCTCAATTTCCAATTCTTTTTCATCACAAAGGCAGCAACTATAATTTTTTTTTTTTTTTGGTGTATGCAGATCCTTTTCCCTTTCTTATGATCTCTTTGGAATACAGGCCTAGTGGTATTGCTAGATCAAAAGGTATACATAGTTTGATTACCCTTTGTGCATAGATCCAAATTGGTTGAATCAGTTCACAATACCACTAATAGTACTTTAATATCCCAATTTTTCCACATTACCAACATTTACCATTTTCCTTTTCTATCATGTTAGCTAATCTGATATATGTGAGGTAGTATCTCAGAATTGTTTTAATTTGTATTTTTCTAATTAATAGTGATTTAAAACATTTTTACATGAATATAGATTCCTTTGATTTCTTCATCTGAAAAATTGCCTGTCCATATCCAATGACCATTTATCAATTGGGGAATGACTCCGTATTCTTTTAAATTTGACTCATAATTTATATGTCTCTATAAATTTGAGAAGTAAGGCCTTTATCTAAGATACTTGCTGTAAATTGTTTCCCAGCTTTTTGCTTTCTTTCCAATCTTGATTGTATTGGTTTTGTTTGTGCAAAAATTTTAAAATTAAATATAATCAAAATTATTCATTTTACAACTTGTAATGTTCTTTATCCCTTCTTTGATCATACATTCTTTCCTTATCCATAGATATAACAAGTAAACTATTTCTCACTATCCTAATTTGCTTTTGGTGTTACTCTTTATGTCTAAATCATACATTCATTTTGACCTACATGGTGTAAAGTTAGTGTACATCTAGTTTCTGTCTTATTGTTATTCAGTTTTCCCAGTGGTTTTTGTCAAATAGTGAGTTCTTATTGCAGAAGCAGCAGTCTTTGAGTTTATCAAACAGTAGATTATTATGGTCATTTACTACTGTGTCTTATATACTTAATTTATTCCATTGATCTACCATTCTCTTTCTTAGTTAACACTAGATAGTATTGATGATTACCACTTTATGATACAATTTTAGATGTGGTATGATTAGGCCACTTTTATTTGTATTGCTCTTTCATTAAAAATATAATATGTTTACAATATTCTTCTTTAGAAACTGTGACTGTGACTTGATATATGGACAAATTGATTTTCAAATGGTGGTGCAGTGAACAAAACCAGTGGATTTGGAATTAGATGATCTGAGATTGAATCTCAGATTTGATCCCTTTCAGCTGTGTGATTTTGGGCAGGTCTCTGGGTCCTAGTCTCTTCATTTCTAAAATAAAAGTGGCTCAAATAACTTCTAAAATGTTTTCCAGATCCAAGTCTAATCCTGTGACCTAATTAAATTTAGTCAAACTACCATGTTTGAGAGTTGCATATTGTTTTAAATAAGACCAAAAAAAGCAGTTTAATTAACTTTTTAACCTTTCCCTCATTGACTTTGGCCTCGTGGATGTAGAACCAGCTTTGGTGTTTTGAGTAAGTACATGATAACACTCAAATATTTGTTTCTAGATAATAAGTAATTCAGAGTATTATTTCTGTCATTACCTCCCTGACTCCTGCCTTGTCAAGAACCCATTTCCTAGTCAGTGAAGGAGTAAAGTCCTTCTGCAATGAAACAATCTTCTCTCTTAACCAATAAAGATCTAATTTTAAACAATAGGAAGTATTAGTTTATAAATTAGGAAGTGTAGTTCTCACCAATGTAACAGACTCACATCTGTAAACATTTACTATAAAAGACAAGCAATGAGAGAAGGGGAAATCTTTAAAGTTTTGTAATTTAAGAAGACTTGTATTACATAAGCACAGAAGGCATAATAGAATTATAAGAAGTTGTGTTTTGGCTAAATTATAGAGGCTTTGCTCTTAGGGACAGGTGGTATAGTCCTTATGTCCCCTTTGTGAGCAGGGAGCTTCTGAAGCCTGTAAAAATGACATTTTTTAAAACAGCATTTTAAATAGGGGAAGAAAGAGATAGAGGACCAGAGCAACAAAGACAGGGGATAGTGGAAAGAAGTACAATTGATAATTAGTGGAGAAGCGTATGGAGAAAATAAGGCTCTGAATTCTTTCTTCAGGGTGATCAGTACTTATTAGCTTTTGATAGACAACAAAATGGATTTGGTATGAGACAAAAATAGGTACAAAAGAAATTGGTCCCAGACAATGGGATTCCTGGTATTCCTGGGAGGAAGAGATAGCTAAGTGGTACATTGGATAGGTCACTGAAGCCAGAGAAAGGGAAAACCTGAATTCAAATCTAGCCTCATATATATATATATATATATATATATCAGCTTTGTGACACTGGACATGTCACTTAGCCTCTGTATGCCTCAGTTTTCTCTTCTGTAATATGGGCCGAATTATAGCTTGCCTCCCTGAGTAGTTGTGAGGTTCAAATGAAGTAATATTTTTAAAGTGTCTTATGAACTTTAAGGTGTTATGTAAATACTAGCTTTTATTATTATTAAAAAGACACAAAAAGGATGAAAACCCAATAACACAGAAACAAAGATATGAAACCTAAAATTCTTACCTAGTCCCAAGAAGATGCTTCAATTTATCATACTTTTCTCTTAGCCATTGAAATGATCACATATACAGAAATATATACTTACACATATATCTTTTCTCCCATGATATATTTTTAGATCTAAAAGTCTTTGTCATTTTTATACCATAGTCATTCATCTTAATTTTAACCCAACTTGCCCTTTTCTTATAACAAAAGAAAAGACTGAATATGATAATATATATAGTAAAATCCAGTCATTGCTTCCAAGGTCAATTATAAAATCTTTTTGGCTTTTAAAGCTCTTTATGACTTGGTCTCTTTCTACTTTTCCAGTTTTCTTATACCTTAGTCTCTATCAAATACTTTATGCATCAGCAGCATTGGCATCCTACTCCATCTCTCCACTCTAGGAATTTTTCTTTCTTTCTTCTCTTGTTCTTGTTCTTGTTCTCCTTGTTCTTGTTCTCCTTGTTCTTGTTCTTGTTCTCCTTGTTCTTGTTCTTCTTCATGTTCTTGTTTTTGTTCTTGTTCTTGTTCTTGTTCTTCTTCATTATTTTCGTTAGATTTATCCAGGCCTGAGTGGGGTAAATTGATATCTCACATTACATGCTTTTATCGAATAGTTCTCCTCTTAACTCATTTCATTTTTCCCCCTTGAACATTTAGATGCTACTATTAGTCCAAAAACTGAGTATTGAAATGAATTGTCTGTTATATTTTAACAACATGCACTTTCTTCATCACTTTTAAATAAATCTATTTTTACTGTTTCATTGTCTGAAATCATAACTGTGTCTCTTGTTGTGTATTCAACCAAGACATAAAGATTTTGATCTGTCTTTGAATTTTAACTACGCAAGTTTCTTTTCTTTTTTCATGTTTCAGGTTAATGCATTATAAACAGCATATGGCTGAATTTTGCTTTCTTATTCAGTCTGCTAAAATTTCCTGTTTTACTGGTGAGTTCATCACATTTATGATTATGACAATTAATTATTTAGTTAATTTAGTTAAAAGTGTTAAGTGACTTGCCCAAGGTCACACATCCAGGAAGTGTTGACTGTCTGAAATCAGATTTGAACTCAGGTCCGACTGACTTCAGGGCTGGTGCTCTATCCACTAAGCCACCTAGCTGCCTCACTCCAGGAATTTTTACTAGCTATCTCCCATGTCTAGAATTCTCTCCACATCTCTGCCTCCTTGCTTCCCTGACTTCCTTCAAGTCTCAACTAAATAAAGTTCTATCTTCTATAAAAAGCCTTTTCTAGTCCTCCCAAATCTTAGTACTTTCCCTTTGAGAACATCCCTAATTATCCTGAATTTATCCTTTTTTAAAAATATTATGTTTGTTTATTGTCTCTCCCATTAGATTGTGAGCTTTCTGAGATCAGAGCATTTTACCCTTTTCTTTGAATCCACTTTAATAAGTATTCTATGCAATAAACTATGTACTAATTCCAAAATTAAAACCTGTCTTGTCAATTTCCTATATTTGGTCTATTCTTTTTTTTTTTTTTTAACAATCTGATTCAATTTGGTGGTTTTAGTTTTCAAGATTCACCTAAGATACATTACAAAATGCTAATAGTAACATCATTTATATTGGCAAAAAATTAGAATATATATTACATACATATATAATATAATTGAATAAGTTATATAATATGAACTTCACAGCACATAGTATTTGGTACAATAGTTGACATTTAATAAATAGTTGCTGACAAATACAGCATTCCATTTCTGTATTCACTTCTTTTTTTAGAAAGTAAAGGCATATTTCCTTATTGGTTCATTAGAACATAAGCAATGATATCAGCATTTGGCTTTAAATTTTTTTTAATGGTATTTTATTTTCCAAATACTATGAGAAAAGAAAAAAAACAAATAAAAAACAAAAAAAAATTCAATCCATATTCCATATGTTTCCATAGTTCTCTCTCTGGATGCAGATGACATTTTCCATCCCAAGTTGATTGGAATTGCTTTGAATCATTGCATTGTTAAGAAAAGCCAAGTTCATCACAATTGATCATCACATAATCTTATTGCTTTTGTGTACAATATTCTCCTGGTTCTGCTTGTTTCACTTATATCAATTCTTTCCAGGATTTTCTGAAAATTTGACTGTTTTGTGGTGTTATAGTTTACATTATTGTTGTCAAAGGTACATTGATCTTTTGGCTCAACTTCGTTCCGAATCACTTCATGAAAATCTCTCCATAATGATCAAAGTTGAAAGAATTCAGGCTTTAGAGTTAGAGAACGTTACTTCAAACTTTGCTTCTGATGCTTAATACCTCTGTGACTCTGGACAACTTTTTAAATCCTCTGGGCTTCAGTTGCCCTTTCTAGAAAATGAGAGAGCTAGTTTGGTGGCCTCTGAACTCCCTGCTAGGTCTAAACCTATGATTCCATGTTTGTCTAGAATCTCTTATTTGCTGGAGGTTTGGTTGTTTTTGTTTTTGATCTGGACCTTCAGTTTCTTTGGAGAAAGAAATTCTGGGTGAAGAAATTCCTATTGCCAAGCAAATACAAAAACTACTTTACAATAGATAACTAAAGAATTTCATAGAGAGAGACAAAGTGAAATTAGCCAGACTCTTATAGCTAGCATGTGTAAGAGTCAGAATTTGAATCTATGTTTTCTTGACTTTAAGGTGAAGTTTTATATCCACAAAGCCAGGCTGCCTCTCCACTTTCTTACTGACTAATAATATTCCATGAAATTCATATTATATGATTTATTCAACTCTGTTGGTGGGCACTTATTTTGTTTCTAATTTTTTTGCCAATAAAAAAGGTTACTATTAATATTATATAATGTATCTTAGGTGAATTTTAAAAACTATAACCACCAACTTGAATTAGGTTGCTCAGATTAGAGATAATAACAGACCAATTATATGGAATTGACAAGATAGGTTTTAAATGTGGAATTAGTACTTAGTTTCTTTATTGCCTAAAATACTCAATAAAGTCCATGAAGAAAATGATAGATAAAATATATTTTTTTGTCTAGGTGGCAAATCTTCAAATTATTCCAGAATCTGAATGAACTACACAAAATTTCTGAGTCTATTTTAGTGCCAGCAACAACAACAAAAAGTAATTTGATTACATCACAGAAAGCAAGTGATTAGCAATGATAAATATTGAAAAAAATCAATAGAACCATAGCAACACATCTTCTAGAAAAAAGCCTGTCTTTATATTTAGGCAGAATATAAAACTTAGTGACATGTAAAAGAATCATGAAAAGCTTAAAGAGTTCCTGAAGTATATATAACATATTATATGCCATTTAAAGTTGGCATTTCCTATAGAAAGTGAGGGATGTTAATTTAACCTTGTCCAGAATTCTATAGATAACCCTTGATAAGAAAAGACATTTTTCCTAGACTTGGAATGTTTTTATTTTTTTAGACATCTAGGATAACAAGATGCAATACTGGGCATTCATTAACTGAAAAGAATGATGATGCTGACCACTGTTTATATCTAAAATTCCTTGGATTATCTTTAGCAGGGACACTATTAACTTTGTATGTGTTCAAACAACTTCTGATCACTGAATTTCCCCAGCCCTAATTGCCCTAGATAGTCCATTATCTTAGGAACTGCTCAATGTGAAGTGGCTTTTGTTTCCTGGACACTTAGATTAAGCAGAAAGGAATGCTATTTGGACTTGAAAGAGTACTGGTTTTATATCCCTGGTCTTAAAACTTCACATTTTATTCTTTTGGCTTTAATACTTATATTAATTTTGTTTTGTTTTACTTAGATTCAAAATTAGAATATTTCAATTGCAAGCCATTTCAAGAAGTGAATATTTTCTGCCTCAGAGATTCATGAAAAAGAACAAAACTATCGAAAATAAGGTAGAAGTAACATCAAATTGTATTATTATTTTAAAATGGGAAAAACGATTTGCATGAAATAATGAAGAGAAAAATGAACAGAACCAAGAGAATGTTGTATACAATAACACTAATATTGTTTTATTCTGAGTGAATAAATCATCTTGACTATTATAAATACCAAATTAGCTTCAAAGAATGTATAAAGGAAGACACTATCTGCATCCACAGGAAAAACTGATAAATAGAAATATGAATAAATGACTTTATATATGTACATACATACATATATATGTATACACTCACACATATATACACTCATATGAATATATACACACATATATATACATATTCACACACAATATACATATATACTTATACATATATGTACACATACATGAGTTGGTAGTTGTCTTTCATTCTTGAAAAGGAACAAAATGACATCATTATGCTAGAGTCAAGTTATATATATTCAATTGTGCTGATCTGACCAATATGAGGTTGGAGTGCTCTGTCACAAATAGTCCCTATGAACATTTGGACTACAAATAGTCCCTATGAACATTTGGAGTAGACTCTCAACTTTGGACATTCCTTGTTTCTTCTGAGCTAATTCAATTCTGCTTTGCTTATAGAGTTCAGCACCTTCACTAATGAAGGCAATTTCAATAAAAGGAAGGAAAGCCAAACTGAGAGGTCTTAAGAAATGAGTGAGTGATAAATCGATATAATCCACAAAGATAATTGAAGGAATGAACTAACAAACCATTTATTAAGAACAATACTATATGCAAAGCACTGACCTAGCTGCTGGTTTCACATACAGAAGAGTAAAATAAATTCTACTTTCAGGGCATTCACAACTAAAAGGGGGAAAATATCTATTGAAGGTTTCAGCTACAGGTGGAATTCAGAAGGATATGTCCCCTATTTCTTAGGATACATTAGCAAAGCAGATATTAATCTCTCTCTCTCTCTCTCTCTCTCTCTCTCTCTCTCTCTCTCTCTCTCCTCTCTCTCTCTCTCTCTCTCTCTCTTCCCCCTCTCCCCCCCCCCCCCCCCCCCCGTCTCATAGTTATGAGTGTTGTATTTTGTCAAAAGCTTTTTCAGAATCAATTGAGATTTCTGTTGGGCTTGTTATTGATACGATCAATTATGGTAATAATTTTCTTGAAATTGAATCAACCCTGAATTTCTGATATAATCCTTCTTGGTTGCACAACAGGTGTATTATCCTGCTGCTAAATTGCTATAATCTCTTTGCTAATATTTTATTTAAAATTTTTACATCAATATTCATTAGGGAGATTGGTTTGTAATTTTCTTTCTCTGTTTTGGCTCTTTTTGATGTAGGTATCAGAACCATATTTGTGTTATAGAAGAAATTTGGTAGGAGTCCTTTATCTATTTATCTAAATAGTTTACATAATATTGGAATGAATCTCAGATAAAGCAAAAGTAAAAATAGATCTACTTAAAAGAGATAAGACAGGAAACTACATCTTGATAAATAGTACCATAAACTATGAAGTCATGCAAGTATATGCACCAAATCATAGAGCATGCAAATTTCTAGAGAAGATTTTAAGCCAGTTATAGAAAGAAATAGACACCAAAATTATATTAGTGGGGGACCTTAACCTTCCCCTCTCAGAATCAGACAAATCTAATCATAAAATACACAACAAAGAAATTGGGGAGGTTAATAGGATTAATAGGATACTAGAAAACCTAGATATTATATCTCTGGAGAAAACTGAACAGAGAAAGTAAGGAATATGCCTTTTTTCTTGGCAATACATAGCACCTCACACAAAAATTAACCATGCATTAGGGCATAAAAACCTCACAATCAAATACAGAAAGGCAGAAAAAAGTTAATGTTTCCTTTTCAGACCACAATGCAATAAATTTATGTTCAATAAAGGACCAGGAAAACATAAGACTAAAAATCAATTGGAAATTAAATAATTTAATTCTAAAGAATGAGTGGGTCAAACAACAAATCACATAAACAATCCATAATTTCATCCAAGAGAATGACATTAATGAGACAACATACTCTAATCTATGGATTGCAGCCAAAACAGTTCTTAGAGGAAATTTATATCTCTAAATAGCTACATTAATAAAATAAAGAGTAAATCAATGAATTGGGCATGCAAGTAAAAAAAAAAACTAGAAAAAGAACAAATTAAAAACCCCCAATGAAATAACAAATTGTAAATTCTGCTTTTAAAAAAAATATTTATTTACAAAGCATATGCATGGGTAATTTTTCCAACATTGACCCTTGCAAAACCTTTTGTTTCAAATTTTCCCCTCTTTCCCTCCACCCTCTCTTCTAGCTGGCAGATAGTTCAATACCTGTTAAATATATTGAAATACATGTGAAATCCAATATATGTATACATATTTATATAGTTATCTTGCTGCACAAGAAAAATCAGATCAAGAAGAAGGAAAAGAAAAACTGAGAAAGAAAACAAAATGCAAACAAATAATAACAGACAGAGTGAGAATGCTCTGTTGTGTTCTACACTCTGTTCCCACTGTCCTCTCTCTGGATGTAGATGGCTCTCTTCATCACTGAACAAGTGGAACTGGTTTTAATCTCATTGTTGAAGAGAGCCTTGTTCATCAGAACTAATCATCGTATAATCACATGTATAATGACCTCCTGGTTCTGCTCATTTCACTTAGCATGGGTTCATGTAGGCCTCTCCAAGCCTGTCTGAAATCATCCTGCTGGTCATTTCTTAAAGAACAATAGTACTCCATAGCATTAATATACCATAATTTATTAAGCCATTCTCCAACTGATGGGCATCCACTCAGCTTCCAGTTTCTTGCCAAACCAAAAGGGCTGCCACAAACATTTTGGCACATACAGGTCCCTTTTCCTTCTTTAGTATCTCTTTGGGGTATAATCCCAGTAGAAACACTGCTGGATCAAAGGGTTTGCACACTTTGATAACTTTTTGGGAATAGTGCCAAACTGCTCTCCAGATGGTTAGATCCGTTCCCAATTCAACCAAAATCAGTGTCCTAATTTTCTCACAACCTCTCCAACATTTGTTATTATCTTTTCCTGTCATCTTAGTCAATGTGACAGGTGTGTAGTGGTATCTCATAGTTGTCTTAATTTGCATTTCTCTGATCAATAGTGATTTGGAGCACCTTTTCATGTGACTACTTATAGTTTCATTTCTTCATCTGAAAACTGTCTGTTCATATCCTTTGACCATTTATCAATTGGAGAATGACTTGAATCATTATAAATTTGAATCAATTCTCTATATATTTTAGAAATGAGGCCTTTATCAGATCCTTTGGATATCAAAATGTTTTCTCAGTTTATTGCTTCCCTTTTAATCTTGTCTGCATTAGTTTTGTTTATACAAAAACTTTTTTAAACTTAATATAATCAAAATTATCTATTTTATTTTTCATGGATGCTGTGGTGCTGGCTGATGGAGGTTCTGTGTTTTCTTAGTGTTGTTAGGCTAAAATTAGCACAAATAGCAGAGAACTGATCCATACTTTGTTGCATCTCAGCTTTGGAGGCCACATTGAGTGCATAATTATCTGCAAACAAAAAAATCATGCACCAACATTCCCTCCATCAGCCCAATAGCTGACTTTGAGTCCATGCTTATCCTCATTGAGGTGTTTGACAACATGGCTGAAAACATTATGCTAAAAGATCCTTAATGGAAAACACATAAGGATATTATTGCCAAATCTCGAAACCTCCACATTAAAGAGAAAATTTGCAATAAACAAGAAAAAGCAATTCAAATATGCCATAGCTACAGTTAGAATTGTATAGGACTTCTCAGTAGCCACAATAAAAGACTGAAGGTCTTGGAATCAAATACAATGACAATAAACAGAACTAGCCTCATGGCCAAAAGTGTAATATCCAGCAAAATTATCCATAATACTGAATGAGAAAAAAATAGACATAAAATATTTATATAATTTATCTCATTCAATATGATTTGTATCTAGAGGAATACCTATTGAGAGTTTATGTGACATTATAGAAAGAATTAGGAAACTTAGTCAGAAGAGAGATCATACTGGGTTCATATTCCACCTCTGAAATATTTTACCTGTCATCTTAGGCAAATTATAAATCATAAACTCTCTGAATCTCAGTTTCTTCATCTGAAAAATGGGAACAAGAATATCAATAGTACCACAGGTATGGTGGTGAGAAGAGGAAGAATATATAAAGAGCTTTGCAACCTGAAAGTGCTATAAAATATCTGCTAATTTTACTTGCACAGCACTTTGTCAGTTTCATGATAGGGTAGGAGCCAGACTCATTTGTCACTGAGATATCTTGATCCTATGAATACAGAGGTGGGTCTTAAAGAATATGATATCATTATGGTGTGATGCACTGATTACTGATTTTAATTCAGCAGTATCCCAAACCTTTAGTGATCTCTGTACCTGTGGCCTCAGGCAGCTTAATAGCATAACACTAGAAAACAGGGCACTGGAATTCAGATCTATTGCGGCTTCTCTAGGAGCATACATATTGAAAGAGAACACAAAAACATGAGGAAAATCATTCAGGAATACCAGATCTCTGAAATCACTATGCCATACCACTAAAAAGTCTTCTAACAGAATGCTGAATTGCACCCTCTTTGAACTTAACATTTGTGTTTTCCATCCCTTCCATTGTCTGTAATCATTGAAGCAAAACATACTTCTACTTTGTATCAGACAATGAAGAAACAACATCATTTCTTCAAAAACATGACAAAAAAGCATCCAACCTTTAGCACCAGTCTGCATGCTCAGCTTCTATCTTCCTAGATTGCTTATAGGAAGCCTCAGAAGGCCAGAAAAGCTGTTGCTTATGAAGTTATGAGATTCTTAGTGTTACTATACTGTTCTAGGTGATGGAGATAACTGGAAAAATATGATCCTTTCCTCATGTAGCTGACAATTTTGTAGAATATAAGGAAGAAAGTTAGTTGAAAAGGTGTCTGATCATTTGACCATTTGACCATGGGAGTCATAGAGTTTACACGTACTGACTTTACTACTCTGCTGGGTAAGCTATTGGAAATGAGGGTGATATATATCTATATCTATATCTATATCTATATCTATATCTATATCTATATATTTATTTCAGGAAGAGTAGTGACTGCTATGAGAACATGCCAGGCTCTTTTCTTTTTTTATTATAGCTTTTTATTGACAAAACATATGCATGGGTAATTTTTCAACATTGATCCTTGTAAAAACTTCTGTTCCAACTTTTCCCTTCCTTCTCTCACTCCCTTCTCTAAATGGCAAGTAGTCCCATACATGTTAAATATGTTAAGGTATATATTAAATACAATATATGTATACATATTTATACAGTTATCTTCATGCCAGGCTCTTTTCAGAGCTACTTATTCACCTTTGGTGTCCACTTGACACTGACTCCAAGAAGTAGCTGTAACATGTTCAGCAGTCCCACTACAGTCAATCCTCTCAGCAGATAGACTAAACCAGGCTGCGGATAACCAAAAGGCTTTAAACTTGTTGATGAGTTTAGGGTGACATCTAATTATATGTATGTAGAGACTTTCCCAGTGGGATGGGCAGATGAGAGCAATTTATTCCAATGGCCATGAGGGCAGCTGAAGCAAGCATTGTAGATGCTTAAAGCTTGGTCAAATATCAAAAATGTCAAAGTCATCCACTACATCCTGAGTCACCTTGACTTTTATCTTGCCACTGGACTTTGATGATTGGAAGAAAGAGTCAGCAATTCCTATTCAAGTGAAGACATTATCTCTAGGGTCACTGATCCTCTTTGAAAATGGACAAACAACATTGGAGACTTACCACTAACTTATTATGGGACCTGAAAACTCACTTATATACACTGAATTATACTAGATCCATCTGAAAAATTTATAGTGTGCTAGATAATCTCCAAGATCCTTGCAGGAATAAAACTTTATCATTTTATGTTTTTCCTTAACAACAATCTAAAAGACTTGATACCTGGATCAAAGAAAAGAAGAAAGGAAAAAAAAAAAAGAAAAAAGTGCTGAGTCATAAGAAATAACAATATTTTTACCTTGATGATTACCACTCTTTTAATATATCTGCTTCTGGCCTGGTATCCACATTTCTGAATGATGTAGAATGTCCATGTGATTCCGATCAAACTATTCTTTCTGGAAGAAGAGAGCAGGGAGGCTAACAGGTTTAAGCCCGCTGTTAAAAGCTTGCTCTGATAAAGTATGCTCCAACTAGAGCAAATGGTTATCTGATCTCTTATCCTGGTTTCCCTGGCTTCCCTGTTCTGTTCTGAGGATCATTTTCTTCTTACTTCTCTATTCCTGGCTGAACCTGTTTGAACAGCTATTTCTCATGACCAGATCAGGGTTGGCCACTAACCTTTTCCTCCTATGACACTAGTTTGTCTTTGTACATGACAGAATGAATAGAGACTTGTAAGAAGAACAAATCTGTCAGCAACTGTAGGATTCACAAACTGATGCAGTTATGAGTTCTAATACATGCTTCCTTTGTGGATCAGTATGGCCAAAAGATATTTCCTTATTTATTGATATTTCATTATCAAAAATTCATTTAAAAGTTTCTTTTTTCCTAAATGCGATTAAACATGATTCCTTTGAGAAACTTTAAACAATTTAAGATAAGAAACTATCTGGAATCACTGGAATCACTTTAAAACTGGCCATTCATATATTGAATTGTCAGAAAAATGACCCATCATACCTATTCATTAAGGAAGCTAAGTAGTTCAGTGGATAAGAGTTCTGAATCTGGAGAAAAAGAATCTTGAATTATTATCTAGCTTCCAATTCTTTTAGCTTTTTAGTCACTTAACCTCTATCTGTCTCATTTTCCCCATGTATAAAATAGAAATGTTAATAGAACTTATCTCTCTGGGTGGTTTTGTAAGTATGGAATGAGATAATATTTGTAATGTATTTTGCAAATCTTAAAGAGATATATCTATATCTATATCTATATAGATATAGATATAAAGATATATGTATATATGTATATATGTGCTAATTTTTATTATTAAAGCCACCCCAAATGACTCCTGCCTAGGAACATTTTATGAAGTTACTTTGAATTCGTGTATCTACTTTACTAAAACATAAGAAATTTTTTTCTCAGAATAACCTATCATTCAGACTTTTAATTGAGTTTAACTTTAAAATAATTAGTTCAAATTAATGATTTTCTTACTGAAACATTTTTAATGTAGAAAACTCAATGTATAAATGCAGTACATCTTTTGGTCTCAAAAAACCCAGCCTATCATAAAATCATAGACCCATAGGATCACCAACTCATATATTAAGAGTTTAAAAGTTCCTCAGAGTCCATTTGGAAGCAATCAAATCTGTTTTTTAGGCCTTCTTTTTAAAACAGAAAACTTCCCATGAGTTAAGAAAAGTCTCCTATAGTCTCCTATGAGCAGTGATAACTTCATCTATGAGAAGACTCTATTAGAGTCATAAAAATGAGCCATATCATTAGTCAAGAGGGAACTTCACAGTAAAACTAAGAATGGGAATATTCATCATAAATCAGATATTAAGTTCTTTAAGTCTATTGATCTATAATTTATAGAATACTAATATTTGCGTTATTTGGACCCAAATAAGTTCTTTATTGTGTTTTAGGAGACAGAACATTTTTGGACAGTCTTTAAGACTGAATCATAAGTCATGTAAATCAGAAAAAGACTTTGTTCACAAGATAGCTATCTTAGCAGTACACATCCCACTCTTGTAGAATCGGACAGCTCCTTGGGGAAGGAGTCAGGGATTATATATGACTTAACAGAGCCACCCACATTGTCTCTGAGTGCTTTTGTAAAGAGAAAAGTACTTTCCTGGTCAATATCCTTGTAGAGCCAGGTCATTTTCTGGAAAAAAAAAAAGCAATGAAAGAAAATTCAATTCAAAATGGAGAATAAAATATGTTTCACATTACCTTTGCCTTTTAAAAAACCCTCAATATAAGATGTGTTTAAAAACCTTAAATTCTTTAAGGCATCTTTTAATATTTTAGTTAACTGAGAGACTTATTACTTGATTTATTAGGTTCTGTGATATTGGATCCAGGTCAGTACAGGAAATACTCAAATATAGCAGGACTCTGAAGGAAAAAAATAGGTCAGACTATCCATATATCTTCTTGTATTATTAAAAAATTATTTCCTTAGATGTAACTAGAATATTATTATGGTAAAGTCATTTCTTGCATTCTGGCATCCTTTCTGGAGGTACCATTGGTACTGTTGATTGCCATTGTTCCTTTTAGTAGTCCCTAAATGGGTTCACTTCATTTGTTTCTCAAGGAATCTAAAGTATACTTTAAAAAATTTAAAGTATTTTTAATTTTCTTCCTTTCAAAAGAAGAGGCATGGAGCATCTCTGACAACACGGGAGGGAAAGAGTAACCTCTTTGTTCAATTAGATTTCCTGATTCTGAAAACATGTGCAGACAGAATGGTATCAGACTGCTAGAATCAGTTTCTTCAGGAAAAAAAGACTTCCATTTTAAGCACAATATTATTCTTGGTATAATATGATATTTATCTAAATACTTATATTAAAATATACAAGCAGCTATTACACTTGATCATAATTATACTGCAAAATGAAAGTTGTCAGGTCAAATTATTTTCTAAAGCATCTCTGTTCTGTTTCATGCAATGCATATTGTTGCCTGTTTAACTACATTTTCATAAATCTTTTTAAAAAAAATTTAAAAATTATGCCTAGACATTTATATATTTTCTATTAAGATCTTGCTTATATATTACTTAAGAAATGTGGCCAAGTTTCATTCCTATAATGAGAAAAGGTTACATTTTGGAGGAGATGGATGAGAAAGAGAGATGTTAAGCTACTGAGCAGTTTAGAGATCAGACATTCAGCTGGTTGGGTGTTTGAATTGTAGATGGGTGAACCTGGCTTTTCTGGGTCTGTTGAACGTCTTGAACTGTTTTCCTAATGTTTTGGGTTTGGCAAACCCAAAGTGTATTTTGCTAAGCACTTTTCCCTTCATTTTAAGCCCATGTGTATTATAAAGGAAATTTAATCCGTATGTTTTTGATTCCTTTACACTTAACTCATCAAAATGTTGTTTTGTAAGAGCTATTTGATGTCCAAGAAGCCTTTGAATCTTTTTTAAAATAAGTTTTTAAATTTTCTCCATCTTTCTCCCCTTAGAAACAGGAAGTTGTCTTGCAGAAAGTAAATGAACTAAAAAAAAAAAAAAAACCTAAGGATGAATGTTTAATAGAAGACTCCCCTACCTGGGCTAAATGCTGAAATGAAACATAAATTAGAGAACTTTGGATTTTATTATTCAAAATTTGTTAAGTATCCATATTGTGCCAGATGCTGTATAAATCTCATTCTTTGCCCTCAAGAAACTTTACTTTGTAATAGACAACAAATGGATGAGAAAACAGAAAATCTTGAGACAGATCATATCTCAGCAAGACCTGCAAATTTTTACATCACTAATTATACCCTTAACAGGATACTCTATTTGAAGGTCTGTGTCAACCTCTGATAACTCCATTCTTGACTAGTCTAGGGGAAATTTGATTAAATGCACTGACTGAATTACTGGACTAAACCTTTTTTCCTTTTAAAAGACAGTTGTAGTCATAAAGGGGCAAGCTTTCTCTACTTGATCCATTCTAAACTTCTCTCTTTGTGAGAATGTTTGAGGGGCAGGTAGGTGGTGCGGTAGATAGAGAACCAGCCCAGAAGTCCGGAGGACCCGAGTTCAAGTCTAATCTCAGACACTTAATACTTCCCAGTTGTGTGACCCTGAGCAAGTCACTTAACCCCAATTGCCTCAAGGGAAAAGAGAGAGAGAGAGAGAGAGAGAGAAGAGAGAGAGAGAGAGAGAGAGAGAGAGAGAGAGAGAGAGAGAGAGAGAGAGAGAGAGAGATTAAACACATAACAAAAGCCCACAGAGCTTACTAACAAATCCAATTCACATAGGAATGTAAATTCTGGTCAGCAATTTTGATACACATTTAATTTTGAAAAATTGAAGTATAGTTGGCTTGATTGGCTTGGCATCTTGTGTAAATATTCATTAAATAAAGAGATCTACATCTTTATGAGTAATGTTATTTTAAAATAATATATTTTATAATTTAGTGAGAATATATTTATTAATTATAAATTAATTATAAATAATTTATTGTTTTAAAAATGATCTTCAACCATGTCTAACTCATGACCACATTTAGGGTTTTCTTGGAAAAGATACTAGAGTGATTTGACATTTTCCTTTTCAGTTCATCTTTACAGATGAGGAAACGGAGGTATACTGGGTTAAGTGACTTGCTAAGGCTCACACAACTAATAAGTGTCTGAAGTCAGATCTGAACTCAAGAAGATGATTCTTCCTGACTCTGGGCCTGGCATCCATCCACTGTACCACTTAGTTGCCCCTGTTACAAATATTTGTTATTTATATGTTTTACAATTTTATGTTAAAATCAATTTGTGAGGGGATGCCATCAATTGGAGAATGGCTGAATAAATTATGGTATATGATTATGATGGAATACTATTGTTCTATAGGAAATGATGAGCAGGATGCTTTCAGGAAAACTTAAAAAGTCTTCCATGAGCTCATGCAAAGTGAAATGTGTACAAGGTAATAGCAATGTTGTGGGATGATCAGTTGTGAATGACTTTGCTATTCTCAGCAATATAATGATCCAAGATTACTCTAAAGGATTTATGATGAAAAATGTTGTCCATACCCTGAGAAAAAACTGATCGAATCATACTTAAAATTTTTTTATTTTTTTGCAAAATTTTTTTGGGGGGAAGGAGGAGAGAAGTAGATCTGTGTTTAATCTTGCAACATGTCTTTTATGGAAATGTTTTACATAATTTCACATGTGTCTTTTTAATAAAGGTTGAATGGGGAGAGAGAAAAAAAAGAGAATTTAAAACACAAGAGTTTTAAAAAATGTTTTTTACATATAACTGGGAAAAATAAAATATTAAAAAATCAATTTGGAAACAACTTAATTTGGGAGGCTACTATTCCACAGAATTTCCATTAGGGATTTGTTATTATGAAAATTTGCCTGGTCTATTACAAATAGCTACTCTAACTTCATAGCCCTGGGTGAGGGGGATAAACATCCTCAGCTGCCTCATCTGGCCCGAGGGCCATAGTTTGAGGACCCCTGCACACGGCTTAGAGTATTATGTGTGTTTGGGAGGGGAAGAGGCAGTGAAAGTAAATGACTTCTCCAAAGTGCATAATGTGATATGTCTCAGATATAGGATTTGAACTGTGAGGCCTTACTAACTAAATGCTGAGACCAGTTCTCTAGCCCTTAATCCATGCTTCTGCTTTTATTGAAATCTGAAGAATTAAATTAAATTCAAACATAAACATTCACTAAGACCCTTCTATGCAAGTTTTAATAAATGTATACCATTTTAAAAGAAGGCACTAAGTACTTATAGCATTATCAAATTTAGATAAATCATGGTTCTTGTCTTCATGCAATTCATATTCTAATAGAGGAATAAGACACACACATACAAATAAATAGAATAAAATAATATTGAGAGAAGATTCTCAAATGAATCTGTGACCTCATCAATTTTGATTGCTGTCTTCAACTCAATGCATGCTTGCATTCATTGGACTTTCCAGTGTTGTTTTCTTTTGAAAACACGTAGATAGCAATGATATGCTCAGGATTTCTCCATGTTATTCCTTGTTCTCCCCATAGGTTCAATCTATCTCCTTTTTTCATTCAAGTATTTCCATTATGGAGATCTTTAATTTTTCTCTTGTTTTATTATTATAGCTTTTTATTTACAAAACATAGACCTTTAATTTCTCGAAGGATCTTGTTATATTGCAGCTTATTCATACCCACCACAGATTGTTTTTTGTGTGATAGGCACTTGTAATTTTTTGCCAATTGCAGTGATCCAAGACTTCAAGTCATATAACAGTAATATTTGTTCTAAAAATGATGGTCTCTTAGGTGAAAATTGCCATGTGAATAAGAACATAAAGTGTCAACAAAACATCCTTTGTCTCATGTTCTAGTTTCTTTTAAATGTGTTATATCAGCTAGAAGCCCCTGATTGCATATACTTTCACCAGTTCTGCCACAGGATTCTTTTGGGTTTTTTAAGTTTTTCCCAAGGACCAGGAAGACTGAGAAAGACATGAATCTTAGAAGAAAAATAAATCAATTAACTACATATATATGTGTATATATATATATACATACATATATATACATATATATATATATATATATATATATATATATATATATATGAGAGAGAGAAAGAGAGAGAGAGAGAGAGAGAGAGAGAGAGAGAGAGAAGATTCTCCTACTAATAAAATGTTAGACAATTTTTTTCAGCATTGTAAATATAGCAGCTTTCAAAAAACAATTAACTTGATGGGCAGTTTTCAAGAGAAGAAATCAAAGCTATCAATAGTTACTTGAAAATATATCTAAGTAACTACTGATAAGAGAAATACAAATTAAAACAACTCCGAGATGCCTCCTCACACCTACCAGATTGATTAACATGATACAAAAAGAAAATGACAAATACTGGAGGAGATGTGGAAAAATTGGGATATTAAAAAAGAAAAGAAAAGAAAAGAAAAATTGGGACATTAATGTATTGTTGATAATGGTATCAATTACTCCAACTATTGCAAAAATATATACATACATACAAAATGCTATAAAAATTGTGCATATCTTTTTATTCATCAATGCCATTACCATAATTGTATCCCAAATTAGTGAAAGAAAGGGAAAAGGATCCATTTGTTCAAAAATATTTATAGCAGCACTTTTAAAAATGTTGAACAAATTGTGGTATGTGATGTAACTGAATGCTATAAGAAATAAAGAGCAGGGTGGCTTTGAAAAAACTTGGGAAGACATATGAACTGACGCAAAGTGAATTAGTAGAACCAGTACATTTTAAACAGTAATAGCAATATTATAAGGATTATCAACCATGAAAGACTTAGCTAGTCTAATCATAACAGTGATCCAAAGAACTCATGATGAAAAAACTCACTCTCATATAGAGAATTGATAAACTCAATGCAGATTGAAACATACGTTAAAAATATTTATTTTAATTGTTTTATTTTGTTTGTTTTTTTACAACATGGCAAAAAAATAGAGATATGTTTTGCATGACTTCACATGTATAATCAAATATCAAATTGCTTGCCTACTCAAGGAGGGGGATGGTATTAGGGGGAAAGAGAGAGAGAGAGAGAGAGAAAGAAAGAGAGAGAGAGAGAGAGAGAGAGAGAGAGAGAGAGAGAGAGAGAGAGAGACAGAGACACACAGAGAGAGACAGAGAAAGATAGAGAAAGAATTTGGAACTCAAAATTACAAAAAAAATTGTTAATTTTTATATGTAATTAGGAAATATTTAAAATCAATGGGTCTGCAATGTATTTTGGTACTTCCCAAATCTGCCATTCCTTGTTACATTTGCCAGTGGAACATATTATCTTTTTTCCCACAAATTATTAAGGACTAAGAGAATACTGAACTCTTTCTGGGAACAGGCACATCTAGATACTCCATGGATGAGGTTGGAATTAGGGACTATAGAAGGGAATAATATAAATAAGAAAATTGAATTTTCTTTGGCTTTAAGAAAATTGAATTTTCATCACTGTCTTTTTGCAGTTTTTATTTCTTTACTCAATTTTAATATAGGAATTTTGCTATCTTCAAAAATCTCATAATTTGGTTACCTTCATGAGTCCTTTTAGTCCTTTTTATTTTGTGCTTTTGCTGGAAAAGGAAAAAAAAATCTACCAGGAACCTCCAAATTGGATTCATCTGTAAAACTTTCTTATTCCTGTTTCATGTCCTCTTTGTTATGAAGCTACATTTCCTATTAATTTAAAAAATGACAACTTCACCAACAATGCCATCTAATTTGACTCAACTTG
This sequence comes from Antechinus flavipes, assembly GCF_016432865.1. NCBI lineage: Eukaryota > Metazoa > Chordata > Mammalia > Dasyuromorphia > Dasyuridae > Antechinus > Antechinus flavipes. Next base: position 255,087,882 of record NC_067401.1, read on the forward strand.
ACAGTCTTAGGTTAAAAAAGATGAATGTTTAAATATGTACTTAGCTCACCAGTTTTTGACTATAGTTTTTGATAACAATAATAATAATATGCCATAATATAATATACTATTAATAAAAATGGCATAATTTTTATTTTGACACTGGAAATTTCAAGTTCTCTCTAGTCTTTTGGTCATTTGATAACTTAAGGAAGTTGTTGTTTTTAACCATGGGTCAGATCCCACAGAAGAGTCAATTACACTGAGTCAGGGAAATAAGTTCATTGGAGAGGTGCACTCTGTTTTAGACCATTTGAATATCCAGGACATGAGGTGGGTGATGGTACTAAAAAGAAATGTGCTCTGCTTTTTCTTTGCAGAGATTTAATTTTTTTTTTTTTGGTTCTAACTAGGTAAAAAACATTGTTTCTTTTTTATTTTCAATGATAGGAAGTGAGAAGAAAAGAAAGTAAATCCTTGTTAATTGAAAACTTTTTTTTTTTTAAATAGCCAATTCTGGAGCAATGACCTCTGTTCTTCCCACAGTTTTTATTCTCTCTCTCTCATTCCTTCTCTCTGTGTCTCTCTCTATTTCTGTGTGTCTGTCTGTCTCTCTTTCTCTGTCTCTTCCTCCATCTTTGTCTACTGTGTGTGTGTGTGTGTGTGTGTGTGTGTATGTGTGTGTGTATGTCTTTATCTTTGTCTCTCTCCCTGGGCTCTCTGTTTCTCTCTTCTGTCTGTTTCTCTCTTTTCTCTCTGTCTCTTCTTCCCTCTTTTCCCCTTCTCCCTCTGTTTTATTTTTCTGGCTCTGTCATGATGTGTGTGTAAGAGAGATATAAACAGAGAGGAAGAAATGGAAAGGAGGAAGGGAGAAAGAGAGACAGAGACAGAGAGAAAACATGAATAGTTTAGGATGAGAGCTGGGGTAGTAGTAGAAGACTCCTGGGGAGCGAGAAATGGCAGTTCTATTCTTTTCTTTCAGTTCAGATTTCACCCAGTTAAGCTAATATATTATTAAATTAAGAGGCACCATGACCTGATGGAAAGAAAACTGATCCAGGAATATTTGCCTCTGACAAATATTGATTTAATGACTTTGGGCAAGTCCCCTAACCTCTCAGTTCAGGCACTCAAAGTAACAATATTTATTAAGTAGAAGACAGTTTTTATTTCTTCACACATTAAAAAAGGGGAGAAAAATAAGGACTTCCAGTAGATAACAATTTATATAATCTTTTATCCTTTCTGCTGAATCCTACCTTCTCTAAAAAGTCTCTAAATTGTCCTTCAAACTCATAACACAAAGATTCATAGCTTGATATGTAACATGTTATGAGACAAAATAGTCAGATTTATTATAACTTTGTTGTTTGGACTTAAGAAGAAAACCAACTTGGACTAATCTTGAGACAACCTCCTGACCTCACATTGAGTTCTGCTTTCACTCCAGAGTTGCCAATAGATTTCTAGCTTTATTCCCAAAATTTCTGAAAGGAAAACAGAATTGGAATTGCTAGAGAAACAACTCTCTTTCTAAGTTACCTCCTTTGGCTAAGTTAACTCACAGTAATAACAAAGGGCAAAGCACAGATCTTTTGTTTCCGCAATTGTAGCTTGGTCCTTTTTGATCGTTCGGCTTCAGGATTACATACATGGTCTCCTTAAGAATCTGGCATTGCCCAAGAATTCCCTCTTCTTTATTTAGACCCTTAAATTCTCTGATAACTTGATGTGATCCAGAATATATTACCTCTGTCGTGGAAGGTGGGGTTTAGAAATACCTAACATTGGTCATATGGCTTATTCCTTTAGTAATTCTTCCTTTGTATGGAGAAGCAGTGCTACTTCCTTGCTCTAGCTGGGATTCAGAAATCGAGGTCAAAGAATTCTACTTTGGGCTTCATGGATAAAAGTTCATGATATTATTATATGTGTCCATTCCAAGGCAACCATTATTGGCAATTCAGGGAGAAGTTAAACTCATAGGACTACAGCCCATTTTACTTCTGTTATAATTTAGATCTCTCCAGAAAGGAAAAAGGGCTGTATCTGTAATGAAAACACACATTTTTTTATAGGCTTGACCCAAAAAAGATGACTTTCATATACAATAATTTCATCCAACCAATTCACACCCCAGTCATCTCTAGTCTCTGAGGCTCAAACACCCTAGTTCTAACAGTTATGGGATCAAGCAACTCCAGTGAAGATACCCACATCCTTCATGAGAAGATACTTTTGAAGTCCCAAACAAGGGCTTATCTACCTTTAACTTCATCAAGTTAATGAGGGACCCTTCTTTCCAAGCAACCTCCCATGCTGAAAACAACAAAAAAATAGGAAAAGGAAAAATCACACCATAGATAATTAGGAATGATTATAAATTTCTCCAACTACAAAGTTAATTTCCTCTTATTCCTTCCTCCCTTCCCTGCCAAGTTTAAATTCATCAGGTTTTTACATGTTTCTTTCCATACTTTACTTTACTAGTAAATCGAGAGACTTTGGAAGAAAGGGGTTTAGAAAATGCTATATTCTCAATTCCATTCAGTAAATCTGGGTTTTTCATCATTTGGAAAATCTGAATTTTCAATCTTTTAAAAAAGTGGTACTTTTTTTCTTTATGTTTTTCAAGGAATTTTTTGACTATATAGCAAATCTGAAAGGGGTTGGTTACATCTGGAATATTGACTAAATTTTGGCTGCACCTAGAGGTCAGGGGACTGACTATTCCAAGATCAAAAATAAACAGTAAGAAAATGAAATTTCTGGTAGTGCACAGAACTTCTTCCTCTAAATAGTTTACTTTTAGAGCTCCAAGGAGAACCTGGGAGTTAACTAAAATAGCAAAAAAACACCTAATAATGTAGTTTCTTATATTCTTTGCCTGGTTTCCAGAGGAAATAACTCACTCTTTCCTCCTTTCTTTTCATTTAATTTTTATGCTAAATTTATCTCTTCCTGTTGGTGCTGGAAACCACTAGTGAAGGCAGGATTGGTGTTTGAAATAAATGCCTTTGCCACTGAAAAAGTTGCAGAAGGTCTTGTTAAATATGAATATCATGCAGAAAATAATAGGAATTTGTATGAGACTTAATATTCTAGGTGGAAACTAAAACAGATTGCCAGGCCAAATAAGCAAATCTAGAAGTGAGGCAGTCTAGAAGAGGCATCAAGACTTTGGGGTTTTTTGTGGGATAGTAGAAAGAAAACTGGACCTGGTGCCAGAAGAGATAAGTTCTAGTCTAGACTCATCCTAGTCAGATCACTTCTTACAAGTTGGATAAGTTCTTTCTCTCTGGTTCTCAATTGCTTGATCTTAGACTAGAAAAGTTAAACTAGATAATTCAAGAAAACATATGATGATGTTTTCTGGCAGTCAGTTAGACAATTATCATTCATGAAGTCCCTACCATGTGCTAGGCAGAGTGCTAATTGTTGGAGGTACAAAGACAGACAGAAAACAAACAACCATCATCAAAACCAAAGCTTCATTTACAATTTTTAAAAATGAACAGAATAAAAATTATTGATTGAGTGGAGAATACTTACTTGGAAATAAATTGAGGAAGTGTAGGAATTGTTCCCAATACTTCTTTCAAAACTTAGTTCATGCAACTACCTTTTAAATATGGCATTTCCAAATGCTTTTATCTACTATTGTCTTCCTCTAACCCAAAAGTATTTTGTATTTATTTTTAAAATACTTATATATGTACTTAATGTTTCCCTAACAAAATATAAACCTTTATATTCTTAGTGTGTAGTACATAGTAAGTTCTTTGTAAATGCATGCTGATTAAGTGAAGGCATATTGGTTCAAAATGCAGTATTTCAAAAGAACAAGACTTATTGGAAAGGTCAACTATTCCAACATCCTCATTTTATAGAAGTAGAAACTCAGAAAGTGTGATTTACTCAGGGTCACACTACACTAAGTAAATGGCAGAGCTAGGATTCAAACTTATGTTCTTTCCAAATCCAACAAATTTTGCAGAGTATTACATGACATTTTTGCCTTCCTGTTCAGTTTTTACCATGTCCTGGGCTTGAATTCAGCATCCTCAAATGTTTCTTTCTAGGCCTTAATCCTAAGAATGCAATTGGATCAATGGTCAAGAGGGAAGGAGATAGGAATGTCTCTTTGAAACACATTGGGGAATGGAAGGTCTCCAATGTGCTTTTGCTTAGTTTTCTTAGGGAGGAAGTGTCTGAGAAACACTTAGACAACAGCTTTGTGTGGAAGAGAGATCTATCAACAAAAGTATCTCAGAAAGGATAGTGAGAAAATCTACTGAATAGGATAGAATTCAAGTGGCTTACGGTTAGGAAGGCAGCTGCAGATCATCACTGGACAGACAGTCCCATTACCTTTACTCTCTTCTTGATTGTTAAGGCTAAGCATTGCTATGTGGTCCCAACATTGAGAAATGAAGAGCTGCTATCCAGGATGGAGGGTAACAGCATATTCTAGAGAACAAGTCAGCAGTTACAACATTCCAGAAAGTAGTTATGTTATAGATTTCCCCCAGAGAAGTAAAATGTTGGCTAGCTGACAGATATAGAATTTAAGAGAACTTTATCACCTGACAAGTCAACTGAAGCTCACTGGGCTCTCTTGACCCATGATGCTTATCAGTGTAAGGAAGAAAGGTCTTTAACTGGGAAGCAGAGGTAGGAAGAGGACATAGGTCATGATTATCTCTAGATTTCTTGATAGGAAAAGAAACCTTCAAAGGCAAACAAATGCCTGACAGAAATTAACATCTGGTTTCACAAATGGCATTGCCAAAAAAAAAAAAATCCAGTCTCTCATATAATGAGATTTTGGAGAATTGTCAGAAGAAGGTTTATCACATAAAGTGCAACAAAGAAGAATAAAGAAGATCTTTGAGAGACTAATTGACAAATCTATCAAGGAGGTTTTAAGACTTCGGGATGGGAAGTAAGTAACTCTAAAGGTTATCTCAGAAATTAAGCACATACTGGGGCCTGGAAAAAAGAATCAATTTCCTGAAAAGGAATTTATGAGAAGGGAGGCAAGACTGTACAAAGTCTTGGATTTAACTGAAAAGCCAATAAAAAGGAGGAAAAATAGAAGAAAAGAAAGGAGGAGGAAATCTCTAAGGTCACTCTGGGGCTCCAAATAATGGTGAAAATATTCTTAAGGTCTTCATTATACAGCTAAACCTGCTGGTGATGGGAAATTTTAATAGAAGATATATTTCCTGTAAAAGCAGTTTTATAATTATAAATTAATAATTATAAGTTTCCATTACATAGAAGCTGCAGCATAAGTTATATCATTAGAATACAAGATCCCTGAAGACAGGGTCTCTGTCTTTGTATTTTTGTCTTTGTCTTTCTCTGTTTATCTCCATGTCTCTAAATCTGTTTCTCTTTTCTTTAGCTGTTTTTCTTCTTTCCCTTCCTCTGTCTTCAGGCACTCAGGTAAAGAGAAAGTTTCTACAAAGGAAATACAAAATAGTTTTAGGAAGTGTGGAGAATATCATTCAAAGATATGACCATAAATTTAAGTACAAAAAAAGTATTGAAAATGCAAAAACAATCACCAACCATCATCTTAATTATCTTCAGATAGAAAGGATAGTTTACATATCATTATTTTAATGATAGAAAAAATAGTTGGCATGTAAACCTTGTAATATATTTGCAAATGATATCAAGCTGTTTTTGTAAGAAATATATAATCAGATTCAAATTACTTTTGAGAAATTTTAGAAGTGATTAGAAAACTTACAATATCATCCTGGTGTAAGGAGATGGTAATAGCCTATGTTATTCTGCAAGGTTCTATTGAACTGAAAAAGTGTCAATTATGCAACTAGTAGTAGCCTACATGTCACTTTAATGACCTTAGCCTAAGTTCAGGGAGACTCATCATCAGAAGTAACTTATTTACTGAATACATCCTATAGGAATCTTACAGGAATCGTTCCCATTTCCTTTTAATTTCAATGTCTTCCTTCAATTAATTTATTTCCATTGATTTTGTACATAATCTATTGTATTTTGTCTTTCCCAAGCTCCTTAGGAGAAGAGACTATCTTTTGCCTGTATTTGTATCCCCAATACTTAGGATCATACTTGGAATATATACTAGGCACTTAATGAATGTTTATTTGAATTGAATTGAATTGAACTTAAACTAGAAGAAATTAGAACGTTTATTTTAATTGAATTAAACTTTAGCCTAGAAGGAGTTTTGTTCTACATGGCTGGAGAGAGCACCATGCTGTTGGAATTTAATATCTTTGTGTATTAAAAGTAAAGAGAGATCAACACAAGATATTGATGTCTTCTGTTGGCTCCAGTAAATATGAGCATTAGTGGAATTTGTTCTTGTATTTTCTGAACTAAAAGTAATATATCTATTTTTTCTTAGAGTCAGTGATGTCTAAGTAGGATTCTCTAATTCTATTGTAGAAGCATCACACATAGTGGTTATGATTGTCTTAAGATGAGAAAAATCTTACTTCAAATCCTGCCTCAAAGAGCAGCTCTCTGACTTTGGGCACATTTATTCACTTCCCTCAATTTCTGTTTCCACATCTGTAAGATGGAGCTAATTAATAATAGTGTCTACCTTACAGAAATTATTGTAAGGATCAAACAAGAGAAACATATAAAGTGTTTTGAAAAGCACAAAATGCTATATAGAAATGCAATCATTCTTCTCATTCCCCTTCCTCCCTATAAGAGCTTCAGATAGAAACTATCTTTGGACAAGTAACTAATTAGTTTATTATTCTCTTATATTTAATGCTCTATGTACTATTACACAAATGGATTAAAAAACCAAACAAAACCAAAACTGGATTTTTTCAGTTAAATAAAAGTAATAAGCTATAGATTCATGTCCTATAACCTCACAGAAAATACTCTCAGGAGCAGACAGGACATAATGAATGATGTGTATTTTGTGCTATTCTCACATGATTTTGATCTCATATCCTGGGTCTCCATAATTTTAAGCCTTTTTATTCCAAGTGTTTTGAAGATGATGAACATTTGTCCATGGTATTTGCTGAAATATACTTTTATTTTAAGGGATTGTTTAGTGATGGTGGAATATTTAGGCAGATCCCCGTGATGTGAAAACAAAACAAAAGGCATCCATAAAATTTGAGAGAAATAGAGAGGAGGAAAAGGAAAAGGGAAAGACAGAGACAAAGGAGAAAGACTGACAAACACACACATAAAAAGACAGACAGAGAGGCAAATACGACACACACTGAAAGACAGTCACAAAAAGAAAGAAAGACAGAGACAGAGGGAGAAATAGAGAGAGACAGAGAGAAATGAGATTTCAAGAAGGTTTTGAAGAAAATATGGAAGATTGTACTTTCAAATTACCAAATTAAAAAAAATACAAAAATAATTATTAAACCCTATTTCCCCTCCCCTACTTATCCTGAAATCCCTCAGCAAACATATACCTTTCTTGCAAAACAAACATCCCAGCAAGCTTCATTATTTGTAGCTGGTTTTCCATGTTGACCCTTTCTTTTACCTCTTATTCAGCTATAATGTTTTTTTTTTCACTTTTTCTTCATCAAGCAGTCTTTGTGGATCCCAGAAGGGCCCTTCTGCTCTGCAATGAGTGCTCTGTTACCACTTTCCATGTCTTCCAAACTTATTACAAGCTTGAATACACCACAAGATGATTAGTATGACCCATTTCTGGCAGCATAACAGCTGACTCAGCAGTAATGGCTTATGGGATCTAGAGCCCATTTCACTAAGCTTTTCAAATCCCCCTACCCTCTTCTTGCCTCTTTCAAAAACATGTTGAAATGTTTAGACATGCAAGAGAACAAAAGAGAGCACAAAACAAAAACAAAAACAAAACACTACTAGCAGAAACTCCCTAAACCCCAAGTTACTAAAAGCATTTCATTTTTTTTTTCATGATATGGCTGGTTGGAGTCTTTATACTTTGTAAATAACTGAGTACACTTCCTGGCACAGAACTTGGAAAAAAGAATGGATGATTTGTCAATTATTGCTGCCTGAGAGAAGACCTTTGCATCTCTTTGCAGCTCTCAGAATGTGAGAAGCATTCTGATAACACGTCTGCTGCTCCTGGCATTGGTGTTGAGGTTTGGTAGGTACCAATTGGATTTGGCAGGAGGGGCAGCAGCTCTGTGCTGAAATCATACTTAAATAAGAGTATTCATAAACAGGAGGCTCAATTGCTCATTTAAAGCTAATGCTTTAATGGGTGAAATGTGGTCTTTGACAGAAGATGTAAGAGTTTTAATCCTAATATTTATATTCATTCCTTTGCTGAAATATTGGGAACATGAAAAGAGAAAGGCATCAGGAGAAAATGGAAACACCACAGAGGGTGAAAAGCCTGTAAGTAAACATTTGCTCTGTTTTGCAAAAGCCTGCCTGCAAGAAAGAGAAGCACCAAATGACATTAGGGAATTCCCTGCCTTCTTCTTTGAAAAATTTTCCATGTCTTTTTATTAACCACTACAAGATTGGGAAGTTTTGGCTTATTGCATATTTCCATTATTTTAGCAACTGCAAACATTTCTTTTCCTAGAGTATCATCAGGCTCTCTCCACATATTCCATTCATTGACAAGAACCAATATTGATGTAACCCTTTAATGTTTGCAAAGAATTTTAACTTTAAAACTTAAACTTAAAATTATTAAAATATGGAAATATTTATGACTCTTTAGGCACCTTCCTTGTATCTAGGAAATTTTCTGCTTTCCATTGATCGCCACCACATCATAGACTCAGGCAAATGGCTTTCATTGTAGTTACATATTTTATTAGATATAGTAAGTTGCATGGAAACTGTCTACCACTCTTATTTTGAGGAACTCCAATTGTCTCCCAAAATGAAACCTCCTTTTGTTAAGCCTTCCCTCCACTTTTCCAGGATTAAGAATATATTAGTGAATGAATTGCTCCTTTAAAGGAAGGGCATCATAGAAATTACTTTCCATTTTTAATCTCTTCACTAGGTTTCATCATGATTAAATAGTTGTCTCAGAACTCTGAAACTTGCAATACCCCTTACTATCTAGGCCAATATCCAGCATTTCCATCTCAGGTTTAAAAATCTGCAATTATTGCAGATAGAAGCTGGCACTATGATGCCAGAAACAGAAACTAATTCTTAAAGGCTACTGACTGTGGTGGGGAGGAAGCTATAGTTCACCTTATCTTACAGCTTTGGAGCTATCTGTCTGCACAAGACCTCATAGTCTTGATATCCCAAAGTCAGTTTTTTTTTAATACAACTGGTAATAGTCAAGTTATTCCATTTTCCTGAATTATGAGACAGGAATTCCAGTCTCAATTTTAAGAGCTAATGGAAAGAAGCAACTTTCCAATCTGGAGTGTCCAAAGTCCTTGTGACTTTTTTCTCCCTCATGACTTCTCTCATGTCTTCTTGGATGTTCCCATTCTTTGGGAGCAGAAATATTTGAGATCTGATGAAAAAAGGGATAACCAGCCATCATTACCCAAGTCACTATGTTTAAGTTATCATTATTTTTCTCTACGTTCTTGGGAAAACACTTAGACCAGACCCTGCCACCCTCACCCCCATCTCCTGCACTTGTCAGCCCCACTTGTCATCACTAAGTTTTAAAATTTCAAGAAAAGGGAAAAAGAGAGATGAAGAAATGGATTATCTACTGCTTGAATGGAACTTTTCAAGCCCAGCAATCATCTCAGACACGAAGCAGCATTAAATTTTAAGCTTGTCTTTCGGGGAAATAGGTCACTTCAAGCCGGGTAAAATTTCTATCCTAAGGTGCCAACTGCAAGAATCTCTTCTTCCCCAAGATTCCCCAAAAATCTGTTTATCCCCTGGATAAATAGCAATTAATGAGATAAGGAGGAAGGTAGTAGAAAAACTACTGTACCTGGAATCCAGGACTCCTGAGTTTTAAGTCTTAGCTCAACATTTTACTAGATGAGTAATCTTTGACAAATGACTTAATGTCTTTTAAGATTCAGGTCCCTCAATCATGAAAAATGGCAATCAAACTTGTCCTCATCAAATTGTTGTAAGAAAAAGTGCTTTATAAATATAAATTGTTAGTGTTATTTTGAGTGATTTATATAACTTTCATGCCAGGTATTCCAATAAACTCTTGCCTTTAGGAGCCTGGAAGTGAAGAGGGATGGAGACTTATATGGGAGATAGCAATATTAGGCTACCATTTAGAAACTAAATTATTTAAGTATTTAGTCAATAAATATGTCAGGCACTGTGCTGTATTAAGAATGCATATATAAAAAATAACTATGGATCCTGTCCTCAAGAAGCATAAAATCTAGTGCAAATTGGGGGAAAATGAAAAAAAGACTGATCTGGGATCCCTATTTAAATTGAGGCTTTGGGAGGAATTTTTTGCTTTGCCCTCTAGCTCTTCAATCCAAGGAGCAGGAAAAATACTGGGGCTTTTGATGAGGTATGAATATCAAAGCTGATGCAATCTTGCATACTCCATGTCCAAATAATTGCTAAGTTTATGTATTGATTAAATAAATTTTTAATGGAAATTCCCTACAGACCTATATTTATTATGATTTATTAATGTATTTTGAGTTATATACCTGTTCATTTTATAGTAATATAGATAGAATGAATTGATTTTGCTAAGGCCCACTTGTGAATTAATGATAGCTAGAGCCAGACTTTGGAAAATCTGTGAAACAGAGAGATAACTCTTTGGAGACCTTCAAAAGGTAGGCCCTTTTGATTTCCTTCTGACTGCTCATGGCAGGCAAGCCATATCACCTTGCTTATTTCCAACTGTGCTGCTAACTTAATATCTGTTTTTTAGCCAGTCACTTGGTTCAATTCTTTTAATCTCAATTTCATCAACTGTAAAAGCAAAAAGTTTGCACTAGATTATCTCTGATGCTACGAACTATCAATATTTCTTTCCCACCTCCCATCTTTTACCCTTTGTCTTTGGACATTGTATTTTCAGTATCTAGCATGTTACTTTCCAGGCTATATAGCTGACTCATCTCCACAGGACTTTTCACTACCATGCCATAAAAACTTTCTCAGCTTGGAAAACTTTCTCCACCCTTGGAGTACTTCTCATATTACTTTTGAGTTCCCAACTTAGTATCATGTCTGGTACATGATGTTGTTGTCTTGACTTGATTCTTTATATAGAGTGGGTGCTTACAAAATATTTGTTGAATTGATTGAGATTGGGAAAGAAAGTCATTGAAACTAAGACCTCTCAATAAACTAGAAGCCTTCCTAGTAAGTTCAAATATGAAATAAGGATGCCCACTATTACCAATATTATTCAATATTGCTTTGGAAATGCTAGCTATAGCAATAAGAGAAGAAAAAGAACTAGAAGGAATCAGAATAGAGAATGAGGTTATAAAACTATCTTTTTTGCAGATGGTAGGATAACATACTTAGAAAATCCCAAAGACTCAACTAAAAAGCTGTTTGAAACAATTAATAATGTTTAGCAAATTAACAGGATATAAAGTAAATCCACATAAATCATCAGCATTCCTATATCTCACAAACAAAACTCTTCAAGAAGAGACAGTAAAAAATACCCCATTTAAATAACTTTAGATAGTATAAAATACCTGAAAGAGTATACCTACCAAAAACAAAACCAAGAACTATACTTATAGAATGGAATTATATCAGTAAACTCTTGCTTCATTTTAATTTTTTAAAAAAAGGATATTTTAGATACAGGATTTTTGAAGAGCCCTAAAATTTTAAGACTTAAGGAAATGAACCTTTGACAATAGGTTTTAGGAATAGATCAATAAGGTGCTTTTGGTAAGGAAGTAGCCTTGTTGCCAACATATTTCAAATTACATGATGTCAGTAGCAATTTCCTCTACCTTATTTGTAAAGTCAGTCTTCACTAGAGCTTGGATTGAATCAGAAAAAAAACTATACATTATTTTAAGTTCTTATGCTAACTTTCTGTCTGAGCTTGAACAAGTCACTTACTTCACTATTTTGAAACTCAATTTCCTTGTGTGTAAAAGGATAAGGTTGAACTGGATGATCTCTGAGATGTAATGACCATCATTATATCTGGTATTTTTGCCTTGTTTGTTCTTTACAAGGAGAACCTCATACCTCTTTTAAAACAGCAATAATTTTCTTTATGCCTTTTAATGTATTTTACAAGTTCATTTCATTGAATAAATTGTTTTGTGTAGCCATATATCCATGATAAGTGAGATCAATGTGAAACAGACATCTTTAAGGATTTAGAAATGTATTACCCCTATCCTTAAGGAATTTATAATTTAAAATAACACTTGATTTTTTATTTTCCAGATTTTAATCCTAAAAGATTGAGCAGTTTGTGTTTCTTCCTAGGAAGTTGATCCACTTTCTACTCTGAGAAACATTTCTCATTCTATTTCAGATCATTATGTATTTTTGGCTCTGATTAATTTGGTTGCTTGGGAGCCCGTCTGTCCTTTAGTGCATTTATAATTGCTCTACTACAACATATACAGGACAAAATGCATGTCTTATGAAAGAGGAAAATAATGAATATTCCATACTTCTACTTCTTGAGAAGATTTATAATTTTAAAGTAGACAGAAGACTGAGCTCTTTGGAATATTACCCCTTGGAATAGAAAGCTAATACACAAGTGTACTTTGCTTTAGAGAATGCCTGCATTCCTTAAAAATTGCCCCGTAAAACAAATTTCTGCATTTCAAGCCCTATTGCCCTATTTCTTTTAATTACTGAATTGGAGATATGTTTTTCTGGAAAAATATTTTGGCACCAAGGCATAATATAAAACCACACTTAAAAATCATAAATTTAGGATTAAGTATTAATCCCCTCAAAATAAATCACAAAATATGAATACAAAATGGTCAGGGTTATTTTTATGTCTGATACAATCTTTCCACAAAGGTTGGAAAAAAAGTATCAATGACCATTTACTGAACAAAGCAAGCTGCACGGAAAAACCATTTAGCTTCTATAAAACTCCTTTCTCTGTATTCTACAGCAAGATTCAAATGCAAGCTTTCTTTGCTTTTTCAGTCTCTGTAATCTAACACTATGGGGAAGTTGCTGGTCTTTATAAATAATAATAACTAAAATAATTCACATTTTGATAACACTCTAAAGCTTCACAAAGCAGATTCCTTTGAAGAGTTTAACATGACATGGAAAGAAGAAACAAAATAATCACAGTAGCAAAGGTTTTTAAAAATGATTCAGCTAATAAAGGAATAGGGAAGCATATTTACTCATATATGGTGCCAAAGACATGAAGATTTGGTAAACTGAATTTTTGTGTATTGCATATTTAATCTATATGTTCTTTTAAAATTGTATGGTAATGGATTTTTATGAAGAGGACAATGGAGTAAATCATGGAAAGGACTGCAGGTATGAGCAATCAGAAAAAGAAAGTCTGTAAATGATTTTTAAAAATTAATACATGAACCTATTTAACATATAAAGGACTGCTTGCCATCTGGGGGAGGGGGTAGAGGGAGGGAGGGGAAAAATCGGAACAGAAGTGAGTGCAAGGGATAATGCTGTAAAAAATTACCCTGGCATGGGTTCTATCAATAAAAAGTTAAAAAAAATAAAATTAATACATGATTGAGAAAGACAGTTGGCTAGCGACAAGATAAAAATGAGAACAACTATTGGATAGCCTGGGTATTTTTTTTGGCATTCTTTGGTTTTCAAGGGAATCTGAGGAAAGCATTCAGAAGTGTAATTATATGAAGGAAAGAAACAAGTATTCATAAAGCACTTACTAGGCAGAAGCTGGGGCAGCAAGGTGAAGCAGTGGTAAGAGTACTGAACTTTGTAATCAGGAAGATTCATCTTCCTGCATTCAAATCTGGCCTCAGATATTTACTATCTTTGTGGCCCTTTGTTATGATGATTAACAAGAGCATGTAAGAGGTACTGTGCTAAGCATGTTGCAAATATTTAATTTATTCTCACAATCATCTTGGGCCAAAGAAGCTATTGTTGTTCAAACCAACTCTGTGACCCTATTTGGGGTTTTCTTGGCAGAGAAACTAGAGAAGCTTGTCATTTCCTTCTCCAACTCATTTTACAAATGAGGAAACTGAGGCAAACTGTGATTTTTTTTCCCCTCAAAGTCACAGAGCTATTCAGTGTTTGAGGCCAGATTTGAACTCTTTCTTTTGGAGTCTTTCTGACTCCAGGCCCAGAGCTCTCTCCACTATGCCATATAGCTGTCCATGAGTGCTATTATCATCTTCATTTTACAAATGTGGAAACGGAGGCAGACAAAGGTTAAATAAATTGTGCAAGATCATATAGCTAATCAGTGTCAAGTTGGATTCAAACTCAATTTTCTATGACTTTAGGTTCAATGCTCTATCCACTGTACCACTTAGCTGCCTTTAGGGTATGGAGAGGCATTTCATAGAGTAGAAAAACATGCATAAGCTTCAATCGCTATTGTTGGAATGTATTCCAATTATACATAACTTTGGTGGAGTCTGTTAGCCTTCCCGTACTCTCTCCCTTTTAGCCCTCTGTACCATCTGCACATGCTATTCCTTTTTCTCTATCTCTCTATCTCTATTATTAGCCTTCTATATTTATATCTTTTTCCTTTTGCTGTTGAGATACTTCAAGGTACTTCATGGACTTATTTAACATTAGAAGTCACCACAGGTATTATCTAGTCCAATTTCTTCATTCTACCAATGAGGAAACTGAGACCCAGAGAGGTTCTTGCCTAAGATTATATAAATATCAAGTGGCAGAGCTGGGATTCAAATTCAGATTTTGTGATTCCAAGTTTATAAGTAAACATTTTTTTTAAAAAGTTTTATTCATTCTATCAGTCACTGGATTTGGTAGTGATGTGATATAGACATATACTCTAAACATTTATTAGACGCCAAAAAAATCTTGAATATTCTCCATGCTTTCAAGAGCTTACAACCCAAAGGATATATTGAATTTAAGTGAAGAATCAAGACAATGACATAGGAGAAGCTATCAATGTGCTATTAGGATAAACTCAAACACTGATGACTGGATTTTTCTAAAATCTACATTTTTTTCTTTTTAAGGATACAAATTGTGCAATTTTCCATTAATTAATGCATTCTAGAATGTTATTTATTCATTAAGCTACAAATTTACCTTGATTAGTTAAAACAACTACACCAACAACTGATTAATTTAGTATCAGTTTTGAATGGTTGATAAAATGACTTCAGAAGGATGCTGAGAGCAAAATTAATACCAAGAAAATATACCATACTTTATAATTAGAATCTCGATAATGAATGGGGGATGAGGAATGTGGACTGAAAACCTAAATTAAAAATCTTAACTCTGAAGTTTTAGGATCTGTAATAATCTAGCTCCATCTCCTCATTTTAGACAAAACTGAGACCTATGGGAGTGACTTCCCCTATACTTTGCCAGTAATGAAATAACTAGACCCAATCTTGAAAGTCAAGTTCTCCATCTTTGAATCTAGAAACCTTTCCATTTGTATCACATTGCTCTCCATGAATTTCTCAACCCTGCTGCAATCTTATTTCTGCTAGAAATTTGTCCATTATTTAAAAGTAGGGCTTCTTGGAATTTTTCTCCTCCTAACTTTTTCCTTTGGTAAGGCAATTAAGTGACTTGCCCAGGGCCATACAGTGAATATTGTCTGAGGTCAAATTTGAATTCAGATTCCCTTGACTTCAGGGCCAGTGCTCTATCTATTGTGCTATTTAATGCCCCATGTAACCCTTTTTCACTTGAGAAATTTTTTTATGCAACCCTGAGTATATAGATATGTAAATAAGTATGGAAATCAAACATTTTAAATAATAGCTTTTTATTTTCAAAATATATGCAAAAATAGTTTTCAACATTCATCTCTGCAAAACTTTGTGCTCCAAATTTTTCTCCCTCCCTTCCCCCAATCCCTTCCCCTAGACAGCAAGTAATTCAACATAGGTTAAAATTATGCCATTCTTCTAAACATATTTCCACTTTTATTATTCTTCACAGGAAAAATCAGATCAAAAAGGAAAAAAATGAGAAAAAAAGCAAGCAGCAAAAAATTTGAAAATACTAAGTTGTGACCTACATTCAGTCCCCACAGTCTTCTTCCTTGATACAGATGACTTTCTCCATCAAAGTCAAGTGGAATTAGTCTGAATCACCATATTGTTGAAAAGAATCATGTCCATCAGAATTGGTCATTGTATAATTTTGTTGTACAATGTTTTCTTGGTTCTATTCACTTCACTTAGCATTACTTCATGCAAGTCTCTCCAGGCCTTTCTGAAATCATCCTGATGATCATTTCTTATAAAACAATAGTATTCCATTACATTCATATACCATAACTTATTCAGCCATTTCCCAACTGATGGGCATCCAGTTTCTAGTTCCTTGCTATTATAAAAAAGGGAGACTATATCTGGGGCCTTTCCCCTTTTTTATGATTTCTTTGGAATACAGACCCACTAGGGACTCTGACAGATCAAAGGGTATGCACAGTTCGATAGCTATTTGGGCATAGTTACAAATTGTTCTCCAGAATGGTTAGATCAGTTCACAATTCCAACAACAATGTATTAGTATCTCAGTTTTTCCACATCCCCCTCCAACATTTATCATTATTTTATCCTGCCACCTTAGCCAATCTGAGAGGTATATAATGGTACCTCAGAGTTGTCATAATTTGCATTTCTCTAATCAATAATTATTTGGAGCATTTTTTCATATGACTAGAAATGGCTTTAATTTCTTTTTCTGAAAATTGTTCATATCCTTTGGCCATTTATTAATTGGAGAATTTATTGTATTCTTATAAATTTGAGTCAATTTTCTAAATAAGAAATCATACATTTACTGATAATAAATCATATTTTCACAATCTCCACATTGTTACCCAATCCTATATGGGGTTGTGACCCACAGTTTAAGAACCTTTGATCTAAAGGTCTATCTTCATCCTTCTGTACTCTCTGTGGGCAGGGATATGCTGGTATAACTTCAACCATTATCTTCTTGAAAGAAATATTTTAATGTTAATTGGCATTATCAACATTTCTCCATCATTTTCTAAAATCTAGAAAATCAGTAAAACAAATTAAATCCTGTTTTGTAAAATATTTTGAGCTACACTGAAAATTTAGTTTTCATTCAAGCTAGCTCCATCATGACCCTATTTCTCCCTCTCAGAAGTTTCTCTATGTGACTTAGGTTTTTATCTCTATGTAGATGATTCAAGAATTTGTGAACAATATCACAGAAAAAGTGCTGGTTTGGGGGTGTGTGTGAAAAAATTGGGGTTTGAGTCCCAGCTCTGATACTTTGTAGCTATATGACTTTCAGTATTTCACTTTTCTTGGTCTGAGTTTTTCCATCCATAAAACTAGAGGTTTGGACACTAAGTGATTTCTAAGGTTCATTCAAACTCTTGAAGTTTATGAAGGACTGATTAGATCAACAAAAAGTTCAGGTCATATCACATCTCTTATGGAAGCAGTATTGGGTGGTGGATTAGAGTATTGGTACAAGTCAGAAAATCTTGTGTTCAAATTCTGTCCCAGATACTTATCAGCTGTGTGACCATGAACAAATCATTTAAGCTCAGTTTTCTCATTTGTAAAATGAAAAAAAAATGTAATTGATGACTCCTTTCAACTGTAAATTTATGATCTTCATTTTCTGAGAATGCGTATTGAATTCTCTACCAGCAGCTGATTTTAAGCTTTCTTTATCTTTGGCTCAGCTGTACTCAGCCAAATTCCCAATTTCAGGCTTCCTTTGCTCATCTCTAACATATGAACTCTTTACTGAAATCAAGGTCATCTGATGTGAGTTCTCACAATTTCGTTTCTAACAATATTTTCCTGTCTTTACTCAATATTCTTCCCCTTCCCCTCTGATTTGCTTCTGTCTTTGTGGAAGAAGTACTCCTCCATTTTGCCAAAGTACTGGATTCAACTTCTTTTTTTTCTCTACATCAGTAATCCCCCCCTTTTAAAATATTTTAAATCTTTCTTTCTTCAGTGACTTTTTTCTCTGCCAACAGATGTGCTTAGATGTCCATAATTAAAATATATCCTTACGTACTCACGCATGTATATGTGTACACTGAATATACATGTTGAGTGGATAAATATATAGGACACACATATGTGTGTACATACTTGCATGTATCTGGACATGTGTATATACACATACAAAGATATAACATATATCTTCATAATTAAATATATATTGGCACATACTCATGTATATATATATATATGTATATATATATATACATCCTGAATATATAATATGTGGATAAATATATGACATACATATATGTGAGTATATTGTGTGTATGTATATGTGGAAAATGTATATAAATATATACATATAACATACTGATATATGCATATACTTACATACAACATATAACTGATTGATATATACCAGATTTAAGAAGACCTGAGTTCAAATATGACCTAAGGCATTAGCTTTGTGACCCTGGAAAGTCAATCCTATTTACTTCAGTTTCCCTATCTGTAAAATGAGCCTGAGAAAGAACAAACCACTCCAGTATCATTACCAAGAAAAACCAAAATGGGGTCATGAAGGAAACAATTTAAGAAATATGTAAACAGTTGTGATAGTCAGATATTAGAACATTAGAGCTTATGTGAATGGATTCAAGATGAAGAGAAGTAGAGAATAGGGAACCTAGGGCTTCATTTCCTGTGTAAAATAAGAAGCAAGGTTTTCAGCTGAGAGGATGCAAAAAGGAGGACATAGGAAAGCTTGAGGAAATTTGAGAATAATTTCTGTCGAGAATGGAATAGGAATTCATTAGGGATGAAACAAAAGGGAATGTCTTGGTGTAATGAGGATCTGATTGAGGTTGAATGATATAAATTTGTATCCACTCATTTGAATGACTTCCTCTGATCTATTCATAGCATGTAAGTAGGAGTGAAAGAGGGCAAATGATGGGAGTGATAAAGGATGGAGATTTGGCAAAGAATGGATGTCAATAGAACAAGGTGAGGAAGGGATTTGAAAGCAGGGGACTCTGTGGAGTTGAACTGGTCTACAAGGTTTAGATTCTGAAGGGAGGGTAAAATCAGAATTATAATGATGGTCTGAAACAGTATTAAAGGATAGAGCCTCTGGAGGGAATAAGGTATAGGAAAGGACAGCTAGGTAGCACAATGGGTTGAATGGGCCTGAAATCAGGAAATCTCATCCTCTTGAGTTCAAATTCAGCTTCAGAAACTTATTATCTATGTGACCCTGGGCAAGTCACTTAACTCTATATGCTTCAGTTTCCTCACGTGTAAAATGAGCTGGAGAAAGAAATGGAAAATCACTCTGGTATTTTTGCCAAGAACCTTCCCCCTCTCCCCAAAAAGGGGTCATAAAAAACTAAAAATGATTGAAAAACAACTAAAGATAAAAGAGATATAATGATAAGTGATTTTGGTTAGGGCTATGAATCTCTGCTAATGTCCAAAAGAGAGAGTCTCCTTTAGGATTCAAGGTACATATTCATTCATTTATTTATTCATATATCATATATATATATATATATATATATATATATATATATATATATATATATATATAAAACGTGTGTGCGTGTGTAAAGATATATAGATATATAGTGATATCTGTATATTATTATGTATATATGACATATATACACACATATAAGATAAATTATGCATGTATCTCTGTGCATACATACATAATAATATCTTAGGTAATTATTCTTTCTTGTTTCACCTACTGTATTGCAAGGAATTAGAAAGGAACATGGTTCCACTGATTCAAGAAATGTTTAGAAGGATATAATATTTAGAAATATTAGATCTTTACTGTATTCTAAGTAAATAAATTTTCATGCAATTTTGGTTGCTGCTGTAGTCTTAAATCAAGAACCCACATTTATTAAAGGGATATCCTTGGCATAAGCTTTCAGTCATATATCCCCTGTTCTCAAGGAAATCACACTCTAGTAGGGAAAACAACATGCAAATAACTATGTACATACAAGAAACACAGCAGACAGTTTGGAAGTAATCTTACAGGGAAAACATAAGCATTAAGGCAGATGGGAGAGATATTCTTGCCATAAGTGGAATTTTATCTGATATTTGAAAGAAGTCATGGAATTCAGGAAAGCTCGGGAGTTAGATTGTTAATTTTAACAGATTAAAGGAATTCTGGCATTACACAAATCAAAATAAATATAAACTCATATTTAGAAGGTCTTAGAAACACAGCTAGAAACTAAGTTTATTGAGACTAGTGAAAAAGTTTTTCAGAGATACTGTGGTAGGTAGGGCAATAATTTAGCGTTCAGAGGACTTGGATTCAAATCCTATTTTAGTTCCTATACCTAATAACTCTGTGCCTTAATTTTATCTACTAAAAAGTGACAGGATTGGATTTAATGATTTCTAAAATTCCTTCCAACTCTAAATTGAAGTTTCTATGAGTATATATACCTTTCTTTTGAAATGACTTTTTGGATGTTTCAATGTGTCAGAAAATTGTAATCCTCAGTCATTTTGCTTCAAATGTTAAAAGTCATATTGCTATGATAACATTTCTAGAATTTCAGTGTTAACAGCAATTAGATTTCATATAGTAACTCTTCCCTCTTGCCTACTTAACTGTGATTGAGTTATTCATTATAAGATATGGCAGAACCCAGGCAGGAGAGTCTCCTAAGTCCAGATCAAGTAAGGCTTGATGAAATCCACATGGGTTACATTGAATCACAAATGAAGTTAATTGGAAGAAGGAAAGAATTCAGAAACTGGCAAGAAATATAACTTTACTATTGATTGAGGGAGTTCGGCCCCAAATTATTGAGCTGGTATGGAAATGTTGGGTTCCTACTAAAGTCATTCTCAATTCTGGATTCCCATATGAGTTATGGCTAAAAAGTGTTTTTTTCCCCCTTTCACTTTGCCAAAAAGAAGAAATAAAGAAAAGAAAAGAATAAAAAACCTGGATGAATTCTGTGGGATGATAGATTAAATGTAAAGAGATAATGTGGAGTAAGAGGAAATGTGTGGGAGAGGCAGGCAAAAAAGTAGCTTAGATCAGGACAAACCATTGAGGGCTTGGTTATAAATACTCATGGGTCCTGGGCCTGATGAGTACCATGGAGGACCAGGGATGAGTATCATAGACTACTTTTGGTTTTTGATATAGATATAGTCAGTGATTGCTGGGAGATAAATCCCATCAGCAATGGATATTTTCACATTATCCTTTCCTGGATATCGAAACAAAACAACTATATTAAAACTTTGGTTGTCTGATAACAACAACAACAACAACAACAAAAACCAATTAGATTGATTTTTGACTGGATTCCATACAAAATTAGCTCAATTGACCATGTTTTTCTTCTTGGTGTGTGAACACCTGTTTTCTATATTTTATACATGGTTAGCAGTTGCGGAGGATAATTTTTGGCTTCTTTCAGAAAAATCTGAAGCAGGCTAGACATTTCAAACCTACTTGTTACACAAATGCACAAAGCTGATTTACTTTGTAAAGTTTTTTTTTTTAAATGTCAATTCTAAATGCCTTTTTAAATTTGCTTCAGCTTTCCCTGAAACTCCTTTTTCAACAAACTTATGTAGCAGTCTATGAAATATGGCAATGTCTTTGTTTTTTAAATTCTAAAGAGCTTGCTCATAAACATATCACTCCATGTAGCATGAAATTATTGTCCTAGAAATCACAGAAAGTGCCCATAGTCTTGCTAATGGCCTTTTGTGAATCTTCCCTAAATTAGCAACAACACTGAGTAGTTAGTGCTATTTTTATCCCCATCTTAAATGGAGGGAAAAAAGATGGTGTGCTTACTGCCATGCTTTTTAGAATGATGTTTTCAACTATGTTGTTAAACATCTTCAATGAAGAAGAATATGACATTAAGGTCAACTACTGCATTTTTGGTAATTTCTTTGACTTGAAAAGGCTACAAACCAAAACTAAAGAGAGGGAGTGTTGGTACATGATTTTTTGTTTGTAGATGATTGTGCATTCAATGTAACCTGAAAAACTGAGATGCAACAAAGTATGGCTTGATTCTCTGTTGCTTGTACTAATTTGGGCCCACCAACACCAAGAAAACAGAGGTATTCTATCAGCCAAAACCTCCATTCATATTGGTTTTAGCAAATGGAGAAGTTTTAAATGCTGTGGATAAATTCATTTATCTTGGCATTATATTTTCCAGGGATGTAAATACTGATAATGAGGTTGATGCATGCATTGTAAAGACAGTTACGAAAGACCTAAAAATTCTGATCAATACAATGATCAACCTTAACTCTGGAGGACTGATGAAGAGAGGTGCTTTCTATTGCTGGAATGGAGAGTGGATGAACTAGAAATGCAGAATAAGGCAAAAACACTTTCAGACCTATTCAGTATATAAATTTAATGAATATGTTTGAATATGCTTATTTGTTAAAAAGCAGGGTTTGCAAATTAGGGGTAAATAGTGATGGAGATATTTATGGTGATGCCCAAAAAATTAAAGAAAGAAAGGAATTTCAGAAAGCATTTTTAAAATTCAAGAAGGGAGCAGTTTTGAGATAGAGAAAAGTTTTGGAAGTAATGTATTTAAAAAGTCCCAACAAACTGTACATAATAAAAATAAGTTTCATATATCAAAGGAAGGAAATGAGCATTTGTTAAGCCCCTACTGTGTTCCAGGCACTGTACTTTACAAATGTTATTTCATTTACCTTATAAGATAGATGCTATTATTCTCACCATTTTAATTTAGTTGAGGCAAATGAGACAAATTATTTGCCCAGCATCACACAAAGATCACACAAAGATAAATATCAAGCTGAAACTTAATTCAGATCTTTCTGAGTCCAGGTCTGGTGTTCCATCCATTCAACACTCCCACCTCCAAAGGAAACAAAAGAAATCATGGGTGTTGGTATCATTAAAAGTGGTAAACTATTGCACAAATAAAACTTAATTCAGTTCTCTTCCTTACACCTGAGTGCTGCTAATTGTCCATCTGTGGTACCTCTCCCAGAGAGATATATCAATGGTGTAACTCTTTCTCCAAGATATGTTATAATCTGGGACATTATGTATCCTTGCTACTTATTTTTCCCACTGATAATTGAAGGAAATAGTCTCATAAAGACTGATGATCACTCACAAACCATATTTAGGGAGGAAATCTTAAAACAGGGTTAAAAGATTCCAAGATGAGAAAATTCCTCTTCCTAATATAGATTAGCATCTTTTCTAAAAATTATATCTTTTAAATGTTGTCTAGAGTGTTGAGAGCTTAAATGATGTGCCCAGGGTCAGATGACTGACATATGTATTAGATATACAATTTAGACCTAGTTCTTTCTGGATCTAAAATCAGCTTTTTATCCATGAACAACACTGCTTCTCAGTATAGTATGGAAAAATAAATACAAGGTAATTTTTTTTCAAAGGAGGGCATTAGTATCTAAGACATAAGGAAAGACTTCCTGTAAGCTGAATTTTGAGGTGAATTTTGTTGTTCAGTTATTCAGTTGTGTCCAATTCTTTGTGACCCCATGGACCATAATTGACCAGGACTTTCCCACTATTTCTCTAAGTCTGTCCAAATTGATGTGTATTGTTTTCATGAGACTATTTATTCATCACATCCTTTGTTGTCATCATTTCCTTTAGCTATAAATCTTTCCCAATATCAGGTAACAAAGTGAGTACCCATCAATTTGAGAATGAATGAACAAATTATTGTATCTGAATTTAATGAGTCCACTCTTTTTCAATGAGTCACATATTCTCATTATATAGACAAAGTAAGTTTCAGCTTCAGTATTTGTCCTTTGAGTGAATAAAGGAAACTAGGAATTCTAAAAAGTAGAGATTTTCTACCTGTTTTTTTCAGGCATGAAAGATAGAGTGTCATATATGAGGAATAGCAAGGCTAATTTGTCTTGACTGTGGAGTGTATGGAGGAGACTAATGTATATAATGATTGGAAAGGTAGTTTGGAGCCAAACTGTGAAAGGTTTGAAATGCCAAGTCAATAAGGAGGCATTGAAATTTATTGATCAGGGATGTGGCATGATCAGATCTGTGCTTTAGGAAAATGACTATGGCAGTGTGGAGAATGGTGGAGAAAAAATTGAGTCAAAGGAGAATAATATAATAGTTATAATAGGGTAGATTGGTGACCATGTGAGATAGAATTAGAAAGAAGTCTTGTTGATTTATAGGATATATGAGGAAATATAGGAGGATGAATAATAGAGAATTACTACAAGTCGGGACCCTGGATTACTGAAAGGATAGGAAACAGAATTCAAATGAGGGACAGATTTAGGGGAAAAGATCATGAGAATATTCAATGAAAACTGGTCAATGGGACTAGGTATAGGTTCTTTTAAAATGAAATCATTGATGTCATCCTACTGTGATAAGTCTCTGGGCTTCACTCACATTAGAAGGTCAGGTTCCCAGAGGGTAGATAACTATTCTTCCCCAAAGATTCTAAGGGTAACCCTTAGAGCATGGAGGTTCGTAGCCTGGTTCTGCTATTTATTACTTTATATGAACTTTGGCAAGTCTATTTCGGCTCTGGATTTGGAGTTCTGGGTTCAAATTTTGGCTATGTTGGCAATGAGGAAGTCACTTCAGCTTGCTGAATCTCAATTCCTCTTAAAGTCTTTCACAGTTTGGCTCCAAACTACCTTTTTAGTCTTATTATTTACATTTATTTCTTTCATACACTCTGCAGTCAAGCTGAATTAGCTTTACTATTCCTCATACATGGCCCTCCATCAACCGTACCTGGAATGGCACCTCTTCATCTCCACTTTTAGAATTCCTAGTTTTCTTTATCCACTGGAAGGATAAAAATAGGAAAATGAGGGGTTAGACTCAGTTTCTAAAGTCCCCTTCCTTTTTCAGTCCGTGGTTCTAAGGATGGAATATTTTAATATGATGCTTCTCCTAACCTGCTGCCACAAAGCAGGCTGAGAAAATGTTCCTGACTACCTTTTGCTGTTCTCTCTTGTCCACTGCTTTTATCACAGGGTATTCTTCTAAATAACTAGACCTTGTTGGGGTTATATTGTATACAACGAAGATTATATACGAACTGTGAAAACTAAAGGCAGAATTTTCACAATTGTCCTTCATCGAATCTCCAAACCAACCAAAGCCTTATTCTTTACCAATATAAAACACATCTGACCTTAAACAATATTTCTGGCCACCCAAGATCATTTAACTTCAATCCCATTATAAAAGTCAAAGATATTTGGGAAAAAAAGGAAGAACTTTATTAATTATTTTTTATTTTCCTAAGTAAATAAATAGAACTGTATCTACTTTTTATTTGGTTGGGACTTTTTTTTTCCTGAGGCAATTGGGGTTAAATGACTTGCCTCAGGTCACATAGCTAGGAAGTGTTAAGTAACTGAATTGCTGAGTCTAAATTTGAACTCAGGTCCTCCTGACTTCAGGGCTGGTACTCTATCCACTGTGCCATGTAGCTGCCTTATTGGGACTTCTTATTCCTATAAGGCGCTGCACCTATCAACTTATTTAATTTGGGCAGTAATTATTGAACTTTTCAGTATTTTAGCATTTTTTTCATGTAGTCTAAATTTTAAATTCAATTAAATTCAACATATATTTTGTTTCTCTAATGTATGCAAAATATCCTTGGGACACACAGAGATAAATGATTCTATATCTGCTCCTATGGAAGTTACATTATGTTGGAGAGACACAACATGTTCACACTTAATTGGGGGAGAGAGAGAGAACATTCATAACCAATGATAACCCAGGCCAGGACTTGAAAGATGACAAGAAGTGAAGATAAGATGGGGTGACATTTTAGACAAAGAGGAAGATGTGTGAATACACATAGGTGGGGAACCAAATGTCTAATTCAGGAAACAGCTAGTAATTTAGATAGCATGGAGAATTTTATTTATGAAATAAAATTAGAAAGATAACTTGGAATCAGATTACAAAGTGATTTCTACAGGATGTCCCAAAAGTCTCAGGGCAGTTTAAACTATTAAAGCTTAAAACTATCCTAAGACTTTTGGGATACTCTGCATAAAGCTGAGGAGTATGTATTTTATCCTAGTAGTAAATAGAAAGAAGCTGAAGGTTGGTAAACAGGGAATGACAATAAAACTATTGCTTTCGTGAAATGATTTTGATAGTTGTATGGAAGATGGATTGAATAGCAGAAAGAATGGATACCAGGAGATGAATAAGGAGGTCATTGGATAAATAAACTTTGAAGTGGAGAAAAAGGGGCAGATGCAAGAGACACAGTGGAGATAAAATTAATAGAACTTCGGGAATGAGGGAGGGGGGAGAGCAAGATGGCTTTGAGGTTATGGACTTGGATGACTGGCAAAAATCAGAACTAGGTAAGTATGTAGAAGGATCCAGATATGGAAGGTAGAGCATGAGTTTCATTTTGGATATGTTGAATTTTAGAATTGCCAATATTTTGTGTATTTAACATTTCTTGTGTGTATAAGAAATAAGAACCTGTCCCAGATATGATTCACATTGCACCTCAAGTACCTTATAACCAACCACCCATCCCTTAAGAAATCCATTAGAAATGAGCCAAAGCCATAAGATGTGTATATGTGTGTGTGTGTGTGTGTGTGTGTGTGTGTGTATGTGTGGATATCCAGGTGTATATTTTCAACAGATATTTATCCAAAAAAGATGGTGAGAAAGCATTTTTAACAAAATAGAGCAAAACAAAACTTTAAGAATACGGCCTGTCAATATTTCAATACTTTGATAAATATAGCATCTAATTGGTGTGAGTATCCTCTCCACCACTGAACATTGCAATGCCATCTACATTCTCTCATCTTGTGGGATTTTTATCTATATATTTTCACATATTCTCCACAGAAGATGCTTCTAACCCTCTAGGGATTGTAGCCCTTGGGTTGTATTTAGTATTTAGTGACAAAGTATTAATTAAACTTGGACACAATAACATACCAGACATTGTGTCATATGCTAGAATTACAAATGTATCAATAAGAAATATTCTCGGGCACTAGAAACTAGAACACTGAACCTTCCCCCTCTGATCTGGATTTATACACGTAGTCCAGATTGTTTTTTTTTTTTTTTTCTTTTTTGACTATCTAGAAGGGTATATTAGTCTTCTTTCATATATTTCAGCTCATTAAACCCCTGTCCTGATACTCTGGGATAAATTTATTTATAATTAGTTTTTGGCTCATTTCTAATGGATCTATTGAAAGATGGAGGGGGGTGAGGTATTCACTATATAATAGGAATCAAGTATGGAACAGTTACTTATTTCTTATAAATACAAGAAATGCTAAAAGACACAAAAGACTCAGTGAATATTAGCAAGACTTAAACAATTTATAACCTGTAGCATAACTGCTGTTAGACTTTCCTGGGAGGTTGCTACTTAAAATTTCTTAAATGTGAAGTACTTTGAAAGACTACAGAGTAGGCATTTTACATTTCTCATTGGTTCTAGAGGCAGTAAATAGTTTGAGTGTTAAACTTCACATCAAGAAGATTTGAATTCAAATTCTGCCTCAGACACTTAAATATCTATGTGTTCCTGGGTAAGTCATTTTGCATCAGTTTCTTCAACTGCAAAAATAAGAATAATAACATCTAACTTATAGGATTGTCATGAAGATAAAATATTACACACACACATAAAACCTTTACTTAGCAAAGTTCTATATAAATTATCATTATTAGTACTCTTATGCTTTTCTTAATATCCATATCTTCTAATAAGTCAGGCCAGGGATTATACTCTTTCACTTTTTATTTCAGTAACTTTACCTGTCAATGATGTAAGAGCTCCCTCTGCTATCAATCAATTCTGCCTAATAGAACTAGGATTACTAGGCAAACTATGGTCTATAAACTGAGAATGGTTTTTGACATTAAAAATATAAGAAAATTTTAAAAATGTAAATAGACTGTACCAAAATAGGCAGTTGCCAGATTTGTTTTGCAGGTCACAATTTGTTGATCCTTGCTCTATATTCTGGAACTCAACAGATCATCTGCTCAGGCCTGTAGATATTGATCTTGAAAATGCTTATTTGGCACAGTAGACAGGAGGAAACATGAAAAGGAAAAGATGACAAGGGGCTCAGGTACAAGTTTGTATGGTATGGGAGGAAAATCACTGTCCATCCCCCTCATGGGAAATCTAGTGATAGAAAGAACTTATACATGGAAGAGTCAAGAGAAGAAGGGAGAGTTGGAAGCTATCTCTCCTTTTTAACTGGCACTCATTCTGCTCTCCAGCAGCTGTCAGGGGGCAGAGGGAAGACTGAGGTACCAGAATTTGTTTTGTCACACCAAAGCATCAAGTCCTTCCATCACTAAGCCACCACATGTAAGAAAGCTGCCAGATAGTTTATTGTTACCAACCTACCTAAGTTCTGAGTTAGACATGGAATTGATCAAGATAGGATTGACATCCTAGGGCAGATCTTGTTCAACTCCTCTAACAAAATTATAAAGAAATAGTCCTTTGCTTCAGAGAACTTGCATATTCATCTGCTATATTACTCTTGCTATATTACTAGAGTCAAATTCTTCTTTTGGTCATACATGTCCTTGATTGATTTCCTTTCTAAGTGATATAAAGACTATCTTTTGCAATTTGCAATGGCCTCTTTATGCTTGGTATGTTTCTTTAAATTAGCCCTTAATCACCTATAATTTTGATTTTTCTGATATTATGGTTTCTATCAGGAGAAGACTATTGTTAATACAGTACAAATACATTGTAGGCTTAATATGGACCTTAACACTGTATTTCCTCATTTGAGTTGTGAGTTATCTCCTTTCTGGGCCAGTTCATTCATTTCAACTTGTCCTCACACTAGCAGGTCTGGGTACCCAAAGAAGGACCACCATTATGTAATTATATCCAAAATTTCTCAGGATCCTATGGCTAACCCTATTTTAGAAGAATACACTTCCCCTACTGACCACTATAGATATCTATGATGCCCCAGAGAGCACTGCCACTTACATAAGTCCAGCCATTCAGAATGATAATAATCAGATTTTAAACATAATCATTTATATAACAGTAAGGTGAAAAATAACAATTATTATTATTATTATTGTTATATCACATATTCTTAAATGAGGTGAATCAATAAAGCAAAATCTACATATAAATCTGGGTCATACGCTTCTACCAATAACGCAGTATTTATGGAAAACAGTGAGTACAAACTTATGAAGAAAACCCTTGTTTTAGAGTATTACTCATAATTCTGGACCGCACACCTTGATTTTTTTCCCCCAATAAACATTTATTAAGTGCCTACATGTGCCATGCACTATTCTAAGAACTAAAGATAACAACTATTAAAAAGAAAGACAGTTCCTATTCTTAAGGAGTTTGGAGTCTAATGAAAGGAAACAAACAACAAAAGAAGGCAGCAGGAAAATGGGGGCAGGAGGATATTAGGGAATACCCAGTATGGAGCATCTTGCTCTGTGGACTTGAAACCAGCATCAGAGGCAAAGCTTTTGCCCTCTACATAGAAAGACATTAAGAAGAGTTTGATACTCTGCCCTCCAATTAGAGGAGAGAGGAGGCTAAGGGAATAGTATTAATCAAAACTTGAGTTAGCAGCATGGTGATGAGATTAAAAGTGATGAGCTTCTTTTTGTGATACTAAGAACTGATAATTGATGACCATCAATTGGGGAGTGGCTAAATAAATTATAGGATATGATTGTGACAATACTATTGTGCTACATGATGAAAAGGATGACTTTAGAAAAACCTGGAAAGACTTACATGATCTGATGCAGAGTAAAGTGAATAGAATCAGGAAAACATTGTACACACTAATAGCAATATTGTATGATAAATATGTAGCCATTTCCCATTATACAATGATCTAAGACAATTCCAGAGGACTCATGATGAAAAATACTATTCATCTTCAGTTGACTATAGGCCAAAATAAACTTTATTTTTTCTTTTTCTTCCTTCCTTCCTTCCTTCCTTCCTTCCTTCCTTCCTTCCTTCCTTCCTTCCTCCCTCCCTCCCTCCCTCCCTCCCTTCCTCCCTCCCTTCCTGCCTTTCTTCCTGCCTTCTTTTCCTTCATGCCTTCCTTTCATTTTGAGCTTTTCTTCACAAAATGACTAATATGGAAATATGTTATACATGATTGCATCATGTATAACCCACATTATGTTGTTTACTATCTAGGGGAAAGGGGAAGGAAGAGAAGGAGAAAATTTGGAACTCAATATTTAAAAAAAGTAATATTTTTACATGTAATTTGAGGGAAAATAAAATATTACTTAAAAAAAAAAGAAGTGGTGAGTTTATTCTGGGAAGGATACTTTGTTCCATGCACTTGAAACTGAACAAAGTAGCAGATGTAAAGTGGAATTTCTATTCCACCAAAAGTCAATTCTCTGCTAACCATGCTTTTGCTAGACAAATCTTCTCTCTTTTCAATCTGATGGAACAGTTACAAGCCTTTTTATCTCATAATTACCTTTAAAAGGGTTCTAAAAGTAATATGCTGCTGCATTGGCCAGCAGTTCCTTTTCTGCCAGAGACTCACTCTATTTGGGCAGTAAGACAAGCCCAGTTAGCTCTTCACTCAATAGCACTTTGAGCTGTTCAATTATATGCTCACTGTCCTTTCCTATGAGATAAATCAATTGCAAAAACCATCTTTCCTGGTCTATTTTCCCTTCTTAAAATAACAAAGACAGCAGAAAGCAGCAGTCCCTTATGAGTGGCTTCACTTCTTTCAACTTGCAAACAGAGCTAATGGATAATAGTTGAAACTAAAGTTCTCTTCCATGAACTTGAGCCTTTGTTAAGCCATTCAGGAACTAGCATCTGAAAGATTCTTTATCAGGTGATTGGTCTTGTCATTTTGTTTTTACATCTTTGAGCAGTTGCTGGTTCTTCACTTTCCTGGTTAATTCTAGTCAAATTCTTTACATTACTTACTCTTTTAGTCATTTTTCTTATGAAACCACCATAACCACCATTATTGTTTCTTCAGATTCTTGATTTGAGTTTCTTGATTCATTTTTCCCTTATGAGATAAAATGCACCAAATCTACTTTATTAAATTAATATTCTTTTTATTATCCTATAGGTTACAAATAGTTATTTATTTATCTTTTCTCAATGAGTTTTAACCTCGGTAACTTTAAAAATGTGAACAA
The DNA here is from genome assembly GCF_016432865.1 of Antechinus flavipes. NCBI lineage: Eukaryota > Metazoa > Chordata > Mammalia > Dasyuromorphia > Dasyuridae > Antechinus > Antechinus flavipes. The sequence continues at coordinate 255,119,166 of NC_067401.1, forward strand.
TGAATTGAAAGACCACAATTCTTTTCAACCTCAAATATTCTACAGTTCTCAAAGTCTTCAACAGTCTATGCCTTGAAAAACTGTTTCTTCAAACTTACATTTTATAAATTTTTAGTACACAAAAGTTCCTTTTTTGCCTCTTTTAACCACAAAAATGTTAATATATGATGAAAGCAGAACTTATCATCCTTTTCAAAGGTGATTGAAGTCTTTAAAATTTTTTTCTTAAATCATACACCAAGTTGCAATTCTATTACTAATTAGTAGTGAGATATAAATACTTTATTTGCTATAGGATCTAGATTTCTATGTATGACCTTAGTATTTCTTGGGTCTGGGTATCACTTATGAAATGGCAAGATTGGACCAAATCATGTATAACAGCCCTTTAAATTCTAAATTCTATGACATCTTTGACTCTCTGATCTCCAGGGAAAAGAAGATTATGGGCTTATAGATTTAATGTTGGAAGGGGCCTTAGATTATTTTTAGTCCAATACTTTCATTTTAAAGATGAGAAAAGGGAAGCCCAGAAAAATAAAGGGACTTTTCTGAGGATACATTGGCAGCAAATGACAAAAACAAGATTTGAATTTGGAATTTTTGAATCTAAAAACATCTTCCTGATATATAATGGGGACATTATTAGATGTATTACAAGGTACATCTTGCTCTAAAATGACTCTAAGTTGAAATATATGTGTTAAATATAGAGAAAGAAGAAAATATGAAGAGATAAACAGAGAAATAATGAGAGATATATCCAGACTACCTGATTTGTAGTGTTTCAGGTGCTTTAGAGACAGGTTGTAAATAGATATAAACATAATAGATTTTCCAATTGATGTACAGAATAAAACTCCACTGAATACTCTTAGTTGATTTGTATCACTATTCATTCTGTTGATGTGCTGAGCTTTAGAGCAGTATGCTCTGGTTAATATTCATTGTAATTGATTTTACAGTCTAGCATACAGTATGTATAGCTGGATGGCAATTGCAGTGAAAGGTGTTTAGGAGCCAGGCCAAAATATGTATCCTTCTCCTAAGACAAATGGAACCCTGATGCTCTGATTGAGTACTTTAATTTGCCTGACTTACCTGGTGCTAATTGCTTCCTGGCCTAGTCCCATCCATCCTACCTCTAAATTTCACATCCTGTTCTGTAACATGTAGAAGGCCTACATGTTAACCCTTTAATGTGGGGCTGGATACATTTCCACTTTGCTTAGGGATTTTACTCAAATAGGCAGTTCAATTAACCTCCAAATAGTGAACTTGACAGCTCTGGCTTCAGATCCAGTCCCCTTCTTGGATTTCTTCCTTTCCAAAACTCTCTGCCATAAGACCTGGAAATAATGAATGATTTATTAATCTCCCAAACAAAAAAATCTAGTCTGAATTGTGGTTTAGGTATGGTATTTTTCATCTGTGCTTTCTTGATTGAGATATCTGCCAGAAATGCTTTTTTCTCCTTGCCTTGCCTTTTCTTGCCTTCTCTTGCCTTGCCTTGCCTCCTCCCCTTTTAAAGTAAAATATGTTTTTATCCAGGCAACTTCAAAGGATTCCAAACTTCAAGCTGGAAGGGTCCTGAAAGGACATCTGGTTCAACACATTTATTTTACAGATGAAGAAAATCAGGCCCAGAGATATGAATCGATTTCCTTAAGATCACATAGGTAATAAATGACAAAGTTGAAGTCAGTAATCAGTCTGAATCCATCACCTATTGCAATATACTATACTATGATACTAAATTAAATACAAGTTGATGATCTGTATTGGTAAAGGAAGTTTACAACTGAGAATTCCTCATACTAAGGCAATCACTGCCCTAAATCCTTCTCCCCATAAAAATGAATTTTGGAGTATTTTGTGAGGGAAGGAGGAGGTGGATTTAGGTACCTGCAAGATAAACACTACCATCTTTTTGGAGTAGAAATATGACTTGAACATTCACTTTACATCATCTTTCAGTAGGAAATTCACCTGTAAATTCAAAAAATGAAAGAAAACTAGCCAATGTGGCTTTGGACCATTTTAAGAAACTGTATTCCTGCCCTTCCCTGCATTTAATGAGACCTATGGGCATACAAATGATTCAGTGGAAACCAACAGTCAGAGTTTAAATATGCTCTGATGACAGCTGGCTCACTTGCTAGAGCTGTAGCAAAAGGCCTTCACTAATGGTTAAAGCAGATGGACAGAAGGAAGAAAGCAGAATGTTAGAATGTGTGAGAGGGCAGAGGTCAAGGTGAATGAGCCTGGTGATTTCCTGTGGTCTGTGGGTGTTTTGTGTTGGCGGCAAAAGAGAGGGCTTGTTTTTAATTTGATGAATTTTTGAAACTTTTAGTTGGCTTGTTTAAACAAAAAAGCCCAGAGCTCTTCATTTAGCTCCTAGTCAAATTTAGGAAGTACCACTTTCAAACTAAGATTGCACTTACTAACCGGCAAACATTTCAAATGCATTCTGAGTGAGTTAGTTAGGAAATGTTTTTACTAAGCAAAGGTCCCTAGAGTTTTCACATATCTCTAATGCATATACAATCTATTCATTCACTCTCCCCCCCCCCTTTTTTTTTTTAGCTTACTCAAGCTTCCTGTTTTAGAGGGAGCATCATTAAAAAGTTTTAAGTATATTTCATAAAGAATGACTATAATTTCATTCTGACTAGAAGACGGCTTACCTGATAGTCGCTGAGATTTAGGTTAAAAATCCTATGTCATTTTCCATTTCTTGTGATTTGGGAACTATTATAACTTTCACCTTTAATCAAATTTTATTGAAGTCAGGATATTAATGAACCTTTAGCTTGACAATCAAATCCATTATAGGGAATCATAAATTTTTTTTTAAAAAATCAACATTTAAAAAATCGAGGAAGGAGGCTATTTTGAGAACGAAAATACACATAATGCTTGGAGAAACAAGGGCAGTTAAAGATTTAATGCCAGTGGCACATTCTCTATACATCCATCTGAAGTGGCATAGGCTGCAAGAAACTTTGGGGAAATATCCATAGGCATACTTGTAGTTTCCTTACTAGAAAATATAGAATTGTCCCAGTAGATGCTAAAGGACAATTTATTTATTTATTTACATACTTACAAAAATTTAATTATGTGAAATCCCAAAGTTAAGTGTGCATAAAATATGAATGTAGCAATTAGATCTATTGTTTATTGCTTCAATTCCCAAGTCTTTTGCAGTCTGAAATTCATTTGGGAGTCGTAAAAAATTTCCAGGACCTGCTATTAAAGAAAAATGATCCACAATCACAATTAGTGGCTCTTTCTTCACAGCTTAAATACTTAGACATAGATGTTTGTATTTCAGGAATGGAGCAATTCCCTAATCGATGTTATGAAAAGCTACATTTTCTAAGTGAATGCTCAAATAGACTTAAATAACCCTACATATCCTTCTGATTCAGAAACAGTCTTACTTAATATTGCTTTATATAAGACATTTATTTCTAAATTGATTTACTTAATTTCTAATAAATATATTTTTATGTGCATGTTTTGTTTTGTTATGCTTGTTAAAGAAATAAGTCCTTAGATTGGGAAATATTCAAATAATAAAAAACCCTGAAGAATAAAAAAATGCAAATGGTTATTTTTTTAACATATGTCCATAAATATAAGTTAATTAGAAAAGGTCTATTTAAACTTTTTAAAAATATAATTATTTAAAGAAACCATGACCTATTTGTACATCCTTAGTTCACTTAGATTTTTTCTGGGCATCAGTTCCTTAGTTTCCTAAGACTAAATGTTCTTTAACGTCTATCTCAATCTCTAAAATAAATTCTATTCTTTAAAAATAAATGGACCTTTTGCCAATGTTATCTCAGGGCTTAACACAATGCCTACCTCCTTGTGTAGTATATTTCAATAGGAAATAGCTAACAGAATTCTGTCGAATGAGTGAATAATTTGATAAACTACAGCAATTCCCAATGAAGGGTTTTTCACATGGAAGGAGAGGTCCTATGAATTTGGTTTTTAAATATATATGTGTATGTATAGTTCTATCCACATGGTTGCTGGATTTAGTATAAGTTCAAATCCCAGTCCAACCACTAATGTAATGTTGGACATATTATTTCACATTGTTGATTCTCTGTTTCCTCATCTGTAAAAGAAAAGGTTTGTCCCATTTTTTTCACATCTTCAACATTTTTCACTTTCTCCTTCTATCATTTTAGTCAATCTAGTAAGTAGAAAATGATATCTCAAGGTTGTTTTAATCTGAATTTCTCTAATCAATAATTGCTTAGAATATTTTTATTTTTGACTATAAATTGTTTTGATTTCTTCATTGGAAATAATGAAGAGTGTGATGAGCAGAACTGAGAGAACAATGGATACAGTAACAGCAATGTTGTTTTAAGAACAACTTTGAGTAAATGTTATTTTATTTATTGTAAACAGTCAAATTAACTATGAAGGACACATGAATAAAGATATTATCCACATCAAGAGAGAGAACTGATAAATAGAAGTATGTATAGAATGACTTTACATGTTATATATATACATATATATATACATATATATATATACACACACACATATAATATATTTCTGTCTAATGGTGGCTATCTCTAGGACAGAAGATAGGGGAGAGAAGAAAAAAAGAAATTTATAGGATAATTTTATTGTATATTTAAAAGAAATAGCAAATTTTGCATAGTAGATTTGCAGTTTCATGTGCAATCATCTTTTTCTATTGTGCTATGCTATGGAAATGTTTGCTTTATATCATAAATTAAAAATAAAATAACTTTTTTTTAAAAGAAAAAGTTTGGACTAGTTTAGCTCTAAGTTATTTTTTCAACTCTCAGTCTATGATCTTATAGTCTTCACCACTCCAAGACTAGCCTCTCAACTTCAGTGACCCAACATTAGCCTTCTAATGGCCTCATAACGGGTTAGAGAATATCAAGTACTTACATCCCCAATTTTCAACTCCAGAGTACACAGCTCTATCTACCTCTTTTCCCAGTTGGCCTTGGTGCATATCAGTAATTAAGAAATTATTTTGATAATCCAGTTAGAAAAACATATCAGAAAAAATTCAAATGAAAAGCAACTATCCAGTCATTTGTAGTGTGGGTTTTACAACATTTGCTGCTTATTGATTCTTTAGTCCTCAACTGATCACCCAATGAGAATAATGCTATGTTGAATAATAAGTGCATAGAGTAAAGGTTCTCAAACTTTTCTTGCACATGGAACAATCTTATAGGCTATGAAGAAATATGGCACATTAAACATTTAAATTGGCAGTAAAGAAACTATTAGCAGGGGAACATTCACAGTCAAATATTCTTTCCTATCTACTTGGAAGTGTCAAAAGAAGGTGGTAATTTGGGGCATCAGAGCTAGAGCTGATACCCCGCTATTCTTGATGTCAAGTCTCAAAGAGTAGGCTGCAAGAGACATGAGGAGGAAGATTTTGAATGGTAGGAATCTTAGAGGTACAGGAGGAGAGTTTACTAGAATATCTAGCAAAATTTTATATTCTATTGTGCCCTTTGAAAAGCTTTGCTACAGAGGACCAGAGCCAAGTCTGCTTACCCAACTTGCTTAAATAAATTCTATTAATAATGGTGATGAAAAAGCCTCACACCATACCCTGTGACAGGACACAATTAGAGAACAGAATTTGGCATTAGGGAAGGAGTGGGTAGGCTGCCAATGGCAAGTTATCTTTTGATGAGGCTTCTGCCCTGGATTATTTTTTTTAATAATTTTTTATTGATAGAACGTATGCCAGGGTAATTTTTTACAGCATTATCCCTTGCATTCACTTCTGTTCCGATTTTTCCCCTCCCTCCCTCCACCCCTTCCCCCAGATGGCAAGCAGTTCTTTACATGTTGAATGGGTTGCAGTATATCCTAGATACAATATATGTGTGCAGAACCAAACAGTTTTCTTGTTGCACAGGGAGAATTGAATTCAGAAGGTATAAATAACCTGGGAAGAAAAACATAAATGCAAGCAGTTTATATTCATTTCCAGTGTTCTTTCTCTGAGTGTAGCTGCTTCTGTCCATCTTTGATCAATTAAGGCTCTCTTTATCAAAGAGGTCCACTTCCATCAGAATACATCCTCAAACAGTATTGTTGTTGAGGTATATAATGATCTCCTGGTTCTGCTCATTTCACTCAGCATCAGTTCATGTATCTGCCCTGGATTTTTGCAAAACCTTCTGTTTTGCTAGAGGCAGGAATGTTTCTACTGGAAAAGGGTGTTAATTGAGGATGTGTTATCTCTTTTGTGGGGTATTATTCCTATAACGTTTTCAGCTGAAATACTGTTCATTGAACTCCCTCTGATCTAGAGAACAGCATATCTCACCCTCTTAGAAGAGAATGGGAAATCTCATTCCAGTCATTTTTGATTATGCCAATTAAAATGCTTATAGTGACTGCTAGTGGGTAAAATTATCTGGAAACAATTTGTGACATTGATTTGATCCTATAGTCACTGATCTTCAAATAGAATACTTAATATACTGTTGGGTCAGCACTGTCTCAAGCAATAAAAAGACATCTTAAATAGAAATCTTGTGAAATCTGCTCTTATTCCACAGTGGTGGTTGGGTCTTGATTTAATCTTGAGATTGTTCATTTTTCCTGGGGTTGATGAGCAGGAGGAATGTATGCAAGGAAGTTAGCAGGATACATCATTTTCCCTGTGGAGGATATCCATAATATCTTCAGTTTTTTTTTTTTTTTATTTACAGGCAGGTGCTGTTTGTGATGTGCTGGCTTCCATCCTCCCAAGATTCAAACAATAATGGGAGGCTTACCTAGGGTATGTGATGTAATATAAGTAAATGTTGATGTTTAAAGTAAACATTATTTCTTTATCATAGAAAGCAAAACCATCTGATGGTCATTTTAAAAAGGCAGTTTAGAACAAAGAGCCATATGCATGATGTGTGTCAGCCTGGGTATTTTTAAAGCCATCACTATTTATCTCTTCTTTCTACAGTTTTTATTAAGCACCCAACAAATGCTAAGCATAATGTTAAGCACTGGGAAATTAAAGACTGAAATGAAACTGGTCTTGTCTCAAAGAGCTCTGCCCCTCCAGACTTTATTGAGGGATGGTGGAAACAACACATAGTTGCTTTACAAATTAAATACTTTACAGAAAGAATATCTCAAATAATATCCATTGGGGAATCACTGCAGTAGAAGGGCTTTAGAAAAGGCCAATTGTGTCAAATATAGTACTTGAATTAAGCTTTGAAGGAAACTGATGACTTCTATGAAATAACAATCAGAATTTCAGATAATGAAGGACAGATTGTACAAAGGCATAGAGATGGGGAACAGAATACAGTATATGGGGAGCCTCAAGTAGGACAACTAGGCCAATATGTAGTGTTTATGAAGGATAGTAAAACACAGTAAACCTAGAAAGAAAGACTGAATCAGGACAATAAGATGTTTATAACATAAAACAAAAAACATATATTCTGTGGACTAGAGAGCCCCACTAAAACTTTTAAAATAAAAGAATGATTTGATCAGATGTATCTTGTGGGAAGCTAAATTGGGTGAATACGAAAGCTAATGCAGTAGTCTGGGCAAGAGATGATGAGGGGTAAGATTGAGGTGATGAGTAGAGAAAAGACAATGAATGTGAGAGCTATTGTAATTACAAGCCTTGGGAATTGATACAGGGGTGAGGGAGAAGGTGATTTATGAAGTTGGTGGTGTCTTCAGTATACATAGGGAAGCAGAATAGAAAAGGCATTAAGTTTTGAGGAAAAGATAAAGTATTCTGATTGGGCAGATGTTTGAGATGTTTATAAGACATGTAATTAAAAATGCTAATAAGCAGTTTGTTATGTGGGCCTGGAGCTCAGTAAAGAGACTGGAATTGAACATCTAGATTATAGGAATTATTATTATAAATGTATAACTCTTAGGAATAGATGAAATTACTAAGTGTGAAACCAGAGAAAGAAAAGGAAAGAGGGTCCTTATTGGAAGCTTGCAAGGATTCCCACTGTTCATGTGACATTAATGAAATCCAGCAAAGAGGATAGTTAGGGAGTAGTTGGGCTGGTATGAGAAAAAGCCAAATCATGAAAACTTAAAAAAGAGGTTATCCAGATGGAGAACATGGTTTATGGTTTTAAATGCTGCAAAGAGATCAAGAAGCAGGAAAATCCAGAAGAAGCCATTAAATTTAAGCGATCACTGATAACTTTGGAGGGAGCAGTTTCAGTTGACTGATGAAGTTTAAAGCGAGAATCAAAGAATTTCTTAATCTCTTTATTTTTATGTGTGATTTTTTGAAATATTTCTATATTTGTCATGTTGTGCAGATCAAAAGGAAAAAAAAAACACAAGAAAGGAAAAGAAACAAGCAAACAACATAAAAAAGCAAAAATACTAGGCTTTGGTTCACGTCCAGTCTCCACAGTTCTGTCACTGGATTTGGATAACATTTTCCATTCCAAGTCTATTAGAATTGCCTGCTTACGAAGAATTTAGAAGAGAATAAGAGGAGAATAGGTTGGGGCACTAGACGTAGAGGGATTTTTCAAGAAATTTGACTGATAAAGGGAAGAAAGATACAGAAAAGTTGCTTGAGGTGAAAGTGGAGTTTAGTGAGGGTTTAAGGATAGAAGAGCAGAGCAGAATTGTAGGGAGAATAGGAAGAACCAGAGAAAGATTAAGGATTAGAAAGAGAAAAGGAATGGTGGTGGGTATAGCTGAAAAGAGAAGAAGGAAAGAGGTGGCTTCCTGGGAACATGTAGAGTGCTTGGGGTTGTAAAGAAAAATGTCAAATTCTACATCAGTGACTAGAGTGAAGGAGAAAAGAGTTTGTGATGATGCCAGGTGGTTTTAGGATGAAAAGAAAGGGGAGCTCAGATGAATGGTCTCATTAAGTATAAGAGAAAGACCTCAATTAGAAGAGTAGGGTAAGGGAGAAGGGGAAGAGTGGGAGGCTGGAATAGAAAATATTTGAAATAACCAATGTGGAGAGTATTTAAAGAAAAATTAGAGAGGTGTAAAAAGATTGCCTTGTTATCATTGATATAGCAAACCCCCAAATGAAGAACTTCCTTTGTCCAAAGCAGTTCAGCATGTTCTCTGAATCTTATAGTCTTAAAGAGTAGTATGAAATCCTTTTAGGGGTTAAGTGACTTTCCCTTGAAGAGGTTAAGTGACTTTTCAGGGTCAAATAACTGGAAGGTAACAGAAGGAAAGCATGAACCTAGATTGTTCTGGCTTTGAGGCCAACTTTTGCCTCTCAAGTTGACATTGGGTAACATAACATAAATTTGTATTGGACCCAGATAGCATGAATGCATAACTTCCTCCAGCTTCATTCAGTAGTACACGACTTAGAGTGGAAAAAGTGGATGATGAACTAAGGTTGGGATTTAAAATTAAACAATTTAAAAATGACAGTTTTAATATCCTCAAGGAGACAATTCAAAAAGATTCAGTCAATAGCATTTATTTAGAATGTTCAGCAGTGTGAAGAAGTGTTCCAAAAAAGCTTTTAAAAATAATACTTAGGGCTTTTATCTTTGTTTTTATCTTTTAAAGTAATACTAAGAGCTTGAAGTTGTTGGACTCTGTGATCTATACTATAAATAATAACAATATTGGTGGTTTCTGTGCCAAGGATGATCAAAGGAATGAATCAGTGAACTGGAGTTTGTTCACTATTACTAGTTATATCTCCTTGACAGAGAAGTAGGTGATGTGATACATTGGTAAAAGATTTGTCTTTAGAACCAGGAAGATATGAGTTCAAATTCTGCCTCTGACACATACTGGTTGTGTGACTCTAGACAAGTAATTGAGCCTTTCATTTCTTCAGGCAAATTTCCAAGACCATAAGTCACAAAGATAATACTGTCTTGTAGTGGCAGAGAGAGTTTTCTCACCTGGGAGCTTTCTATATCAATGAAATCACAGATCCATTCCCTATACTACTTGGCATGTAAACTATGTTCCATTGTTCTTTAATAATAAAACAGATATATTGTCATTAGGCAGTGCCCTGAAAAAAAAAGCCACCATCACATCTTTCTTTAGCATAGAACTTGATTTGGGCTTTAACTTAATTTAGGATTGCAATCCCAGAAAAGACTGGGATGTTGGAGCACTAGACTTGGAGGCAAGAAGAGCTAGTTCAAATGCAGTCTCAGACCCTTACTGACCCTGTGATGCCATAAATCATTTAAACTCTGTTTCAGTTTGTTTATCCTTAAAATGGAGATGATAATACCTACCTCTTTCCCAGTTTCCTTTTCTATCAAGTGAAGATAATTACACCATTTAATCTCTGTCTGCCTCAGTTTCCCTAACTATAACATGACGATAATAATAACACCTATTAGTGCCTGCCTTAGTTTCATTATTTATAAAATGGAGATAATGATTATATCTGCTTCACAGGGTTATTTCAAGCATCAAGTGAGAATATCTGTGAAGCTCTTTGTGAAGTTAAAAGCATTATTATGATGTCTACTCTGGCATTTGACAGGCTGAGGACTTCTGCTGTGGTTCTGATTTATATACCTGGGTGGGAGGACCCCTGGTGGCACTCCTGGGGTAAGGGCTTTGCTGTAAATAACTCTTGAAATACAGAATAAACTATCCTTTGGGTGGGTTCAAGATGCCATTTTGGCCCTGCAGTTGCCCCCAGGTGATTCTGTTTTGGGACAGAAGTAGAATCTCCTTTTGTTCTCTTTCTTAGTCATTCCCTCAATATCCCAAGGAGAACAGTTAGACTGAACTAGAAAAACAAAATAAAGCTCACTGAAACAACCAGTTGTTCTTTCAAATTTGCTCCATGATATTTTCCTTATTGGGGGCCTCCCATGTCTCACTCTGATAAAATTTATATTATTCCCTCCCATGATCTTCTTTCAGAACTTTCACTGTTTCCTAGACTCATGAAGGGAAATGTTCCATGCAATCACAGTTGTTAGAGAACTCCCCTGGCCTGCCAGTATGTACACAGCCTCCTTGGAGCCCCATGTGGCAGGGGAGGAAAGGTCTCTAGTCACTCCCCTGAAACTGGACACACATAAAACAGGTAATCAACTGGACCAAGAATGAATCCCTTCCTCCCCATTCCTCTCCACCCCGTCTCCCCCCAAATGTTTTCCAAATGTATTTAGAAGAAAGCTGGGAGTTATCCTTTATGACAGAAATGTCAGTTTTGTGAAAAATGTCAGTTTTACCAGATGCTTCTGGTCTTGGCTGCTTAATCCAGTTCCTCTTCCAACAGCTGCTGCTCTTTTGTCTCCTCTTTCCCATCCTCCCACTTGCTGTCTCTATCAGTTGGAGTCCTGTTCCTGCCTGCTGCAGGCACTAAAACTCTGGGAAATATTACAGTGAGGGCGAAGTAAGAATTAGGTCAATTAGTAAACTTTCCTCCATGCCACTGAATTACTGTAGTGTAATTAAACCTCTAAACCCTTTTTACAGGTTCTGAATAAATTGAATTAAAGATATGGAGAATTAGTTGCTTCTAGTGTGGGCAGAGTCTAAAAGTTATGTGGAGCAATTCTCAGCCTTGAACCATGTTCTTGCTGTGATTATTATAAAAATGAGGCTGATGTTTTAATGGGAATACCAGTGAGCAGCTATGCAAATGACTACTGTCTCCTTCAGAAAAATCATCTTTGAGAGCAAGTATGAATATCACTCAAAATAGCGTTTCAACTCTCTATTTAGAACTTTGCAGCAGCTATACATTATATTTATATATGTGTGTATATACATATATATACACACAAAACACATATATTCACACTATATACATATATATATGTATGTATCAAGCAATTTACATATATATACCTATTTCAAATTGCTTACTTTCTTAGGGAAGGAATTCAAAATTTTATTAAAAATGAATATTAAAAATTGTCTTTATATGTGATTTTAAAAAAGAGAACTTTGGTATAGTAAAAAGGATATAGAATATAGAATTAATTCAAATTACTATCTGTGTAGCCTGAAGGACCTTCTAGCTTTAACTCCTCTATCATCCTCTGTTCCTATAACTCTTACATAGAAATTAAAAAATTTTTTTCAAAGCTTTTATTTTATTTCAAATGTGTAATTTATAACTATAATATTAAATTAATTTAATTATTTAACTTAATATTTAATTGTGTTATTTATATTTTCCTTTTGGAAATATTATAAAGGAAACCTCAATAGAGAAATTGTAAGCAACAGCATCAAAATGATAATAAACCCTCCCATTTACTACTTGTGTGACTTTGGGCCTGTACTTCAATTTGTCTATGACATATTTTTCTCCTCTGTAAGATAAGGCTGGCTGACCTATGGGATCCCTTCAAACATTACAGCTATGTTCATATGCTTTGGGTTTAAATCTTAGCTTTGCTACTTATTACAGATGTGATCTTGGGGAGGAGACTTTCTTTCCCTGGACCTTAGTTTCCTTATTTGCAAAATAAGCATTTTAAACCAGATAATTTTCAAGGTTTTTTATAGACCTTGATCCTATGAATTGTTCTTAGAGACAATTTTACTTTATTTATTTAATTTGCCAGACAATTGGGGTTAAAAGACTTGCCCAGACTTTGCTTTTATATAACCAGTGCCTGGCACAGTACTTGCATGTATTGGTACTTAATACATTTTTATTAGCTGATTATAATCAAACCTCCTATCAGCTAATTGATCAACATAGCACAAAAATTTTTAGAATATTAACTGCCGCAGGGGAGGGAGAATGGTTAAGTGTTGGGTTCAAATTCTCCCTCTGGCAGAAACTAGTTGGGTAACCATGAAAAAATTATTTAATTTCTCAGTACTCCTGAAAACTTAGTTCTGAGTATAAGTTATAGTCAAGTTGCTGATTCACAATAAGCTTTGGAGGTAGGGGAGACCTTAAACTCCATGAAGTTCAATTCCCTCATTTTACATATAAATAAAATGAAGAATGAAAAAGATTAGATAATTTCCCAGGATCATCAAGTATCTGATTTAGGTCTTAACTCTTAAGTCTCTAAGACCAGTACTCTATTCACTTGAAAATGTAGAGTTGAAGGTCCTATATTCAAATCATACTTTTGGACAATTCATTCAAACAGCCAGGGCTTTGGTGTCCTATTTTATAAAATCAAAGAGCTAGACAAGAAGGCCTCTGAGGTTCATTCTGGGCCTAGATTTATGATTCTGTGAAATTGGGGGCCAGACAATAAAAGAATTTTTTTTTTAAATCCTACCTCTCTGGGTAAATACAAGGAAAGAACTTTGCAAAAAATAAATGTGAGTAATTATTTTCATTGTTATTGGGTTTTTAATAATAATTTCTCTCACTGTTATTTAGTCAGTTGGTCATGTTTGCCCCTTCATGACCCTATTTGAAGTTTTGCTGGCAAAAATAATGGAATGGTATGCCATTTCCTTTTCAAGCCCATTTTATCATAGATGAGGAAACTGAGGCAAACAGGATTAAGTGACTTGCCCAGAATCACACAACTAGTAAGTATTTGAGGTCACATTTGAACTCTGAAAGATGCCTTCCTGCTTCCAGGCCTAATGCTCTACCTCCCACTTTTTTTTGAAATCGCTTATTTAATCCTATTTATTTAATAGCATTTATTTCCCAGGTTGTTGAGAGGATAAAATATTTATTCAGTGCTTTGCAAACTTTAAAGTGCCATTCAAATCTAATTATTAGTATTGTTTAATGATGATGATGATGATGTAATGATGATGATAATAATTCTTAAACTTATGAAGTTTCAAGATGAATTACGCCGATGACGTTAAATCCTGCTCTGAATTAAGACAAAACCCAAGATTTCAAAGTCAGTCCTATTTGTAATTAATGTTGCAGAAATTCTGAAGAGCCATAGAAAATGGATACAGCTATTTAGACTCAGTCTTGAACAATTAGTGAATTTTAAATGGTTTACACTCTGCAGGATTTACAGTTTTAAAAAAAATATTTTTACAGCTTCTCTGTGTTGAATTCACTTTAACACACAACTGAAAGGGCTGAATTCATGTAATGTATCTGTGTGCTTTCATGTTTTCACAAAAAATTGTGTTCATAGCAGAAACTCCTGGGTCACACATTGGGAAGTATTAAGTGTCTGAGGTCAGATTTGAACTCATATCTTCTGGACTTTAGGGTTAGTACTCTTATCCATCTTGCTATCTAGCTACCCCTGCCAGGTAGGTTTTAATGGGCAAAGAGTTAATTTATGATTAATTTTTTTATATTCCTAATAAAACAGACTCTAAAGGAAATATTATATTAAACATAAAATAGGTACAATTTGTTTTATCACTTTCCTTTTTCTAGCTTTTCCCTTCCGTTTGGGTGCCTCCTCTATAGAGCTTCACTGCCCTGTTGATTTCTGTTGTGGAACATCTATTGGATTTGCCTTCCCCAAGGGAGAAAAGAAGGGAATGAGTAATTATATAGCACCTTTGAATCAGGCCCTGTGCTAAATGCTTCATCAATATTATCTCTGAGGATATCTGAGTAATATCTGAGTATCTGAGGATATTTAAAGGCATAAAGAAAAAAAATCCTAACCATAAATTTCAGGGCCCATAAGAGATAGACAAGCAGAGATATCCCCAGACAAGAGGACCTTTCCAAGATTATGTCAATTATGCTGTGGGTATCACTTAAGACCAGTTTTGATCTCTGGGATTCTGGAAAACCCAATAGTTTCTGAGAAGCTACTCTTTAAATATTTTGAATCAAATCAGTACAAATACCTGAAATACTGGCTGGGTCACAAATGTTGACCCTATAAGGAACATAAAAGATGTATTATTTGTTCTATTTTTTTCTACAAGGCAGAAGAAAAATCAAATTTAAAAAAATTTCTAGTATTTGCTTTTAATGGGGATTAATATTGGTGGGGGTGAATTCCCAGTATCATTGAAAGATAATAAAATGTGTTGTCTAATGAGTCAATGGAATCATAATTATTTAATCAGGTATCCATCTTTAAAGAACAATTAATATAAAAAAACAGAAAGAACGTGCTATATTTACACAAGAATTTGAGGGCTTATTCATGAAAACAGTTCTTGAATGTAACACTATTGGGAGTGATTTCATTTCATCTGAGTTTAAATAAGTTACTTTGCAAAAAAGTATTCACATTACGCTATGTAATGTTCTTCCATTAGAGGCTTATTTTCTTGTCAATATTTTTAGTTTCTCCCATTGAAGGAGAGGTTTGCAAATTAAAATAGAGACAGTGGTTTTCATTTTCTTCCTCTAACGTGACATGCATATTTCTCAACTCTGAAGGGACTGCCAAGAAAATGTTTAAGTCTCTTAAATTGCTCGTTTAAAGTGCCACAGTGGATTTGTCTTTTAAATCAAGTCCATGGTTCAAGTTCACACGGCAGTGCATTTGAAGTAGGAGCAGGGTGTTTTCAAATGAAAACTGTAAAACTTTTGGTGTTTAAGGTTTTTCTGACTCCAAGTTAATTGTTTTCCTTTAATATGTGAAGAATTAAAGATATTAAAAATCGGCTGCTAGACCATGTAATTGTGGCCTTCCATCCCTCCTTCTTGTGGAAATGAAAGGAATGTTGAAAGTGTTTCTCCTTTATAATACCAGAGGTGGCCAAGCATTTACAACTCTATATACTCTGCAAGCTGAATTCTTCTAAACCTCAGGTCTGGCTAACAGGTTTCTCCCAGACGATTTTCATTTTCAAAACATTCACATCCAATAAACTACACAAAACATAGTGTGAGAGAAAAAAGGGGGAAAGGAAACGGCTCTGTTGCATGGTTATTACATCCCATTGCCTGTGGGTTGCTTGTTATGAGTTTTAACTATGTAAATATGACGTATATGACATCAGAATTTAATCTAAAGCTACTATGTGGGAGATAGAGTGTGACTTTATTGTTAGGGCTAAAATCAACTGGGTGTTGACAGGTCTCAAAAGTCACTGAGCATAAGCTTAAAAAGGAAAAAACTTAGACTGATAAGCTGTTTTTTGATTGACAACTTCAGGCTTGACTGCCACTATTGAAAACAGTTGGGTGAAAGTCTTTTTTTTAAAAAAAAACACTATTTCATAAGAAAGTATACTGGGAAATACAGGATGATTTATAGGCTGATGTAACACAAAATTGTAAGAAAAACAGTTTTGAGGCTTATGAAATCTGGAAGGGAGGAGGGGAAAAGGACATTGTCAGTGAATGATTTAATTAACAGAAAAAAGTCCCTCAAGCAAACAATGTTTTGAGGAAGAGAAAACTTAAGACATTGGTGTCCACTGGTTTAACTTGGGAGAAATTATTTGTCAATGACTCTTGGAGGGATGAGAGAGAGAAATTGTGTGTATGTAAGGGGGAGGTGTGGAGAGGAGTGGGAGAGAAGAGAGAGAGAGAGAGAGAGAGAGAGAGAGAGAGAGAGAGAGAGAGAGAGAGAGAGAGAGAACAGAGACAGACAGAAAGAGAGACAGAGACAGACAGACAGACACAGGGGTGGGGAAGAGACAGAGACAGAGACAGAGACAGACAGACAGACACAGAAAGGGGGCAGGGAGAGAGAGAGAGAGAGAGAGAGAGAGAGAGAGAGAGAGAGAAGAGAGAGAGAGAGAAGAGAGAGAGAGAGAGAGAGAGAGAGAGAATGAGAGAAAGAGAGAGAGAGAGAGAGGAGAGAGAGAGAGAGAGAGAGAGAGAGAGAGAGAGCGCTGTATAAGTAAAAAGTACTATGGGAAATAAATGTGGACTACCTTTCATCTTTCTGATGGAGTATAACCAATTTCTGGCACTGTAAAATCCATTATAGAGACAATAAAGTAAATGCATTCTAAAGTAGCTTTCCTGAGTTGATTGAAATGTTATGATTGTTATGCATGCCATATCTTATCAAATATTATCCATAAGGAAGTATTCAATTCATACTTTGCCAATTACCCTACTACGCGCACCATAAACTTTTATGGCTTGTTATGGAATGTCACTTGGCTAACTATTTTCCCCTTCAAATATTGCATCATCACATTCAGATGGAAAACATATTCTAATGTGGCAAAGTGTTAAAGAAATTCAATACTCCAGGGCTAAATGAAACTGCTATGGTTCATCTTCTGGATAAGAAAAACAATTTATGAATGCAATATTCATTTCCTGAGGTGGGCATAAGCAAAAACCTCATCTGAAACTTAAAACCACTATGTTTGGCCTTTAGGAGTTTCCTCAGTTTAACTCCTTGAAGTCATGGATTGAGGCCTTTTGCTGAGATAACATCTGGAGAGTGCTCACTTTTTTTTTTTTTTTTTTTTTTTTTTTTAAACTTACCTAATTACTTTTACAGGAGACTCCTGGCATAATTGCATCTGTGGAAGCCAGACCATAAAGACTATGGGATCATCTTTCACTTTTAATATATTGTTGAAAAATGTCAAAGACATCTCCCTGCTTGCTTTCAATTGTGCTAACTGATGAACACAGTTTGCCATTTTCTTATAGAAATATACACAGACCTAAGGTTTCAGTACAGGGAATAAGTTATAAGGGAATTCTAGGATATTACAAATTGAGCGTTTATTTGTACACAAGAGCCAAGATCTTCAAGTCTGGACTGGTCAACTTCTACCTTAGTTTTTCTCCCACTAGGAAAAATGACAAAAAAAGGACAATAGCCAAGAATCATAATTTTTTACTCTATGTTTAGTGTTATTAAATGTAATGAAGAGAAAATGTAGTGAAATCCAATTCCTGACTACTTTGGGAGGGGAGGTAGAGGATAAAGATTGGAATAGTTTTTCTTTTTTTTAATTTTTCTTTTTAAAAATTTTTTTCATGTTCATAGATGATTTTTATTATAACTTTTAATTGACAGAGCCCATGTCTGGGTAATTTTTTGT